>NW_022680357.1:16974217-17290467 GCF_004115265.2 Rhinolophus ferrumequinum | reverse complement strand
GTGAGAAGGCGGCTGACCTGCAGCCGGGACGACCTGCTTCACCGGGAACCAAAGCGGCCGGCAGCTTCACCATGGACGGCTGGCCTCCAGAGTGTGAGAAATCCACGTCCGCTGTGTAAGCCACACGTGGGGTGTTTTGTGACGGCCGCCGGAGCAGACTGACAGTGTGTGTGTCTGGTCTCGTTCTAAGTGCTTCGGACATTCCCAGTCTTAGGGACCTTATTTCAGACTTCCCGCTGTTATCCCCACTTCGCACGTGAAGGGCAGTGATTTTCACACGGCCACACACCGAGCAGCAGAGCTGGGTTTTGGCTTCGGATCTGACCTCTTAGCTAAGATCAAGGTGTGTTTGCCTCCCTAATCTCCTGCCAGCATGTGTGGCTTTAAGTCCACCTGGAAGCCACCTGCTCAGCATTACTCACTCCAGCTACAAGCTTAAACCGGACTGGTTTCCCAGGAGAAGGAACCCCAGCCACGTACCTGACACTCTCTCGAAGGTAAAGAGGAGACATCAAAAAGGAAATCAGGCCACACTGATAAGGAGGGAAGGAACCAATGTGGACCCTGCTGGGGACACTGCGAAAAGACAAGTGCTGTCCCAAGTGCATACAGCCTGTACTTCCGGGGGGCTCAAGCACCCCGAGTCGTCCTGTGCCCCAGGGTCCCCTGGATGCAGACTGGCTTACCATATTCGCTGCCCCCCATGGAGGTGCTGTGGATAGTCTCATTTTGTTTATTGTTGAACATGTAGCAATTCCCATACATTGGGTGGTGGAAAAGCGTGAAGTTGCTGTGGAGGAAGAACACAGGGTCAGAAGGAGCTGTGCTGGGAACGCCCCTCGTGCTTCGGAGCCGAAGTCTGGCCGGGCAGTGCCCACAGGGCCAACTCTCTTTTGTGGACAGTGGATGATGGACGTGACTCGCTTTCCCCACCTTTCCTCCGATAAGTGAGAAACAAGGCCCCTCATCCCGGCTGACACGCTGATGCAGAATGACTCTCTGCTTTCTGTGCTCCCTCTGAACCCTTCGCCTCCGTCTCCATCTGACTTGGCATTTCTTGTGCCATTTGTCTGCCCCCAGTTCCTCTCCTCTTGAAGTTCTCAGCCAACACTTGACATGTTTCCCTTCCAATCTCCAGTTAGGAAATGGGCCCCAGGGGAGGAATCACCTCACAGACCTTTCTTTCCCCTCCGTCTGTCCCTCCATCCCATCCTTCCTCCCTCCCTCCATCCATGCTCTATACTAGACCAGTGGTTCTCAGTTGTTGGTATGCGTGATGGTCATAGACAGCGTTGGACGTACACCATCAATTATTCTGCCTTGATGAGAAACTGAACGAGTTTCAGGATAGTCTGACCCTGTGCCACGTCCGCTTTCCTCACTGACTGGAGCCAAGCAGCCAAGTACGCTGTTTCCCAAAGGGCAGGGGCAGTGAGAAGAGGGCCTTTCCCTCCCCAGACCTACAGCTGAGCTGCTGGACATGCGAGGGGCCCTGTGCTCAGCGCAGGGAGAGCAGCCCCTTCTCGGGACCTGGCACCGCAGGACACACCTGGCATCGCAGGACATGCCGTCAAAGAAGCAGGTGACCAGCAGCTCCTGGGCTGAGTAGCTCATGTCGATTCTCTTTTCCAGGGGCACCTGGGCCATGATGTTCATATAGTGCAGCTTGTACCACTCCTGGATGGCGTTCACCCCGGAGCTGAAGGTGTACACAGCGCAATGCGACGTGTCGTTCGAACACTGTGAACGAGAGGAGACCCAGGCTGACGCCTCCGGCCCTACATGGGCCTTCAGAAGAACTGAGGTGCTGGACCAGATACTCAGGGGGACAGGAAGGGGCCCTGGGCGAGGACAGGCTTCTCCTCACGTCTGAGGGCTGGGGGACGTGGTCCTCGAGCCTGAAGGACCAAGAAGGCGCTGCGGGCAGAAGGACGTGACTCCCTAAAACAGGCGGAAAACAAACCAGCTTCTTCAGGGGCCCACCCACCCCCCACCCCAACATCTGGGCTTCGGCTGAGTGTCGCTGAGTTCCTCTGCGACCCTCGCTGTGTGCCATCGGCTCCACAGTCCACAACTCTGGATTCTAGCCCAGACCCTGACCCGGCTTCTCTGCGGGGTCTTGGGGGAGCCATTTTGTAGCCATCATTTCACCGACAGAAGGTTGACGAAAATACCGTCCTTTCCAACTTTGAATGGGAGTTGGGAGGAGCAGCATTTAAAACGTACAACAACGAGAGCTTTATCGGGAAAACACTGGCGCATCCCAGAAGTTCTCATCATGCAGGGCGTGGAAACGCCCCTAAAAGACAGACATCCAAAGACTGATCATGGTGTCAAGGAGAACCTAGTGGGTCTCTCATGAAAGGACCCGGGAGGACTTTGAAAAGTCTCGGGGATTCAGGGCCATTTTTTCAGGATCTGTGACTGGAGCCATGGATGTCCCAATCAGCTCTCAAGGCTACAAGATCTAGAATTGGCCCTCGCCCTGCAGCGGCCACAGTGGGGCAGGGAGAGCAGGGCGACGAGTGAGTTTGCCCGGGACGGTAATGGAACTCTTTTTTGGTGAAGGGCTGTTTCTTCCAAGCCCAAGAAGCAGGAATAAGTCAGGCCAGAGCCCCTCATGAAAAGAAGGCACGTCGGGTGTTTCTACTGATTCTTATTTCTTTTCCTCATTCTGGTATCTGCACCCCGATTTTGCTTTGGTGGAGTTTCCTGTCCCCCTTTGGATACAGTCTGGCGAGACTGTCCATCCAGGTGCCCACCCGCTGTGAGCCCAGAGGTGACCCCCGCTCGGCCATCACTAGTCCCAAGATGGGATGGGAAGCCATCTTTATAGATGGATGAACAACATGACTGCAAAGAGTCCAAGCTTATTGAATCCAGCAGCAGTGTCTGAAATGACGTCCCCTCATTTCTTGCCACCGAGGCCCCCGGACCTTCCCCCACGTCTGTCCTTTCAGAGGCCTCCGTCAGCTACTGGTCACCTTCTAAGCCATTTGCTGTCTGCGTACGATGGCCTGTGTCCGTTTCAGTTGTTTGTGGCTGATTCACCCTAACTGGGTGTGTTTCCTCCCGCGGGCCCACGGGGGCTACCGGCCAAGGAGGAACGCCCCTGGGCCCACGCCCTGCAGCCCAGCCCGCCCCACTCCGCGAGCACGCGACTCACCAGCTGGAAGCCCACCACCTCCTTGGATTTGTGCACGACGTCCGATGCCTTGTGGATGATGCTCCCACTGACTTTCCGCTTCCGCCCGCTGAGGAAGTCGGTGGCCCTGCTGGTCTCGCCCTCCTTGAAGACCAGCAGTGGGATCAGGTTGAGGAATCTGGGCTGGGTGCCCTCCCATGCCCGACTCCAGGGCTCGGCCTCTCGGCGTGACCGAGACTCGATCTCTGAGAAGCCGTACAGGGTCTTCAGGGCCGCTCTGGTCTCCTGTTCCAAGTCGGCTAGAAGCGGCCTCACGGCACTGTACCTGCCAAGGTGGGGGGAGGAGTCAGGGACGCCCCTGGCACAGTGCAGGCACTTCTCCAACCTCGTGTGTCAGCCTCGTGCCCGCCGCTCCTGGCCCCTTGGCTGAGGAGACCAGACCTTTTCTGATTTGCCCCACCCGAAGTGACCGCTGGCTTGTGTACATGGGGACAGCTCCCTGTGTGACTCTTGTGTGACTTCCTGTGGCTTCACCTCTGCCACTACCGTCTGCTTGTTCTCGGGGTGTGTTGACGAGTTTGCCCCAACCAGCATTTCAGGAGTGGTGACTGTAGGTGCCTCCCATAAACCAGCCACAGTGAAGACAAGTAAATAACTGCAGACTGGGAGTCTACTCAGGGGACAGGCTCTGTGTCCACCCAGCCTGCGTCCCCCTGCCCTGCAATTCTCCTGCAATCAGTGCTGGGAGGGAAGAAGGGTAACGGTTACCGTGACAACCCTGAGAGTATAGAACAATGATACGAGGTGACTGCTTGAAGCATCACGATGCCATCTTTTAAGTTTCACAATACCAAGTGGTCCTGGCCTCCTTCTTACCTCTGCCCTCTCTCCCCTCCTTGTTCTGTGCATACGCAGAACAGCACACGGACTGAGCACTTAAACTTCAGAGTGTCTCCCGGGGTTCCAGTTCCCCATCCTGGTTCTGGATGTGTACCTTGGACAAGTCACTTAGCCATTCTGTGTCTCAGTTTCCCCATCTGTAGAATGGGGTTGTTGGGAAGAGACAATGAGCTTATTCTTTCTATCATTTATCTATCTATCTGTCGTCTAATTCAATGGTCACTATTAGTCATTTTACTAGTGTTCATTATGTTTGTTAGATTTCACTCTTCTACGACACCACTTCCATCAGGACAAAGAGAGTGTTTGAGCTGTTCAGTTCTGTGCCCCAGAACGGAGCACAGTGTGTGACAATTTCTAGATGATTATGGAATAAGTAATGGACAGAAGGAAGAAAGGAGGGAGGGAGGGAAGGAGGGAGAGGAGGAGGAAGGAAGCAAGGGTGGGGGGTAGAAAGAAAGAAAGTCTTTGAGGTGGGGGATGAGTCTTAGATGTGGTTTTGGTTTTGAAGTTTTCCGTGAACTCACTGATGACTGGACCAGCTAGTTCCCTTCGATAGTCTTCCTCCCCTGCTCTTCTCTCCACTCCCACACCTGCTCTGACAAATTCTGAAAGATTCTCATCTGCCTCACAGACCAGTTTTCAATAATCCTGAGAAAGATGCCAATGACCCATTTAGAACAGGTCCTGCTGCAGACGACAGGGCAGCACCAAGCGCTGATTCTGCCCAGAGTCCGACGAGCTCAATTAGTAGGGCTGGGTTCACTCAGGTGAGGATTTAGGGCAGCCAAGATGCTTCCGGAAGCCACTTGGGTGTCACTTGTGAGTCAGGCTTGAGCTCACATCTGGGGAGAGTGAGGGTGTGACCTTGGAGAGATCAGGGGAAATGGCGAAGCTGGGCCGTGCACACGTGCGTGCGTGTGCGTGTGTGTGCGCGTGTGTGTGTGTGTCCAAGGTCGGGGGGTGATTGGTCATCCCGGGTCTAATCTTCACGTAAAACTGATCCTGCAGCCTCCCCCTCCTGCCCGGCCTGGGCTAGCCCATCCTCAGAAGCAGCTGATGGAATGAAAACTTGGTCCAGCTTCAGAACCTGGGGGGGCAGGCAATTGACTGAGGTTGGCAACGGATTCGGATTTCTCAAAAGCGTGCCTGCGGGCTGGTGGGTGTCCCCTTGGGGAGGGCTGTGGCATCTGCCGGGGGCCCCGCCTCTTACTTGTAAGGGTTGATGTTGCAGATGGTGATGGCGGGGAAGTCCAGCTTCTGGAAGTGGATTTTGATGGACACGGACACAGTGTAGAAGGAGAGGACGAGGAGGGCACACTGCCAGAAGATGAGGGCCACGGCGGTGAGCGTGAACAGGATCCAGAGCAGGCGCCGGAGCCGGCCGCGCGACACCACAATGCGACGGCAGCCGTGGGTGTTGGTGTTGAGGCAGTACCAGCGCATGAGTTCCTTGATGGTAGGTGCCTGAGGCCCCCTCACCGGCAGGTTCTTCTTGATCTTGGCTTTGATCTTCTCTCCCGGAGCCATGGCGAGGATGGTACTGGGAAGGGCAGGCAGGCTGCAGGGGCAGAGGAGAAAGGCAGGGGAGTGAGCTCGCCGCCCCGGGCCTGCTGGCACGGCCCGGAGTCCGGGCGCTGGGAAACACCAGCCCACGTGCCCTCAGAGGCGTGTTCCTTTTTCCCTCTCTGGGCTGGGCGGTCCGCATTCTGGGGCCTTGGCCCCTTCTCCAGGATGTTTGTTCTTTGGCCACCACATGTGCCAAAGGGCTGCCTCCTTCTCTTGTGGCCCCCAGGCTGGGCAAGTGGGGGCTGGGTAAGGTGTAACCTGTGACTCCCTGGACAGGTTTGAAGAACCTTTCCCCTGGTGCCTGAGGCAGGAGGCTTCTGAGAAACCCCGTCAGGCTCCGTGATTGAGGATTGTCCCCTGCACCTTGTGACCTTGTCGCCTCCATCAGCCTGCCCTCCAGGAGGGCAGCATTCCTAGGTCGTCCTGCCCCCTGGTGCCCAGCTCAGGGGCTGGCACAGAGCAAGGGCCCTGCCAATCCGTGCTGACAGACACAGTCTGCCGCTAGAATTTCCCGGCAGCCCTCTTAGATCGTTTACCGCCCCTCCCTGGCTGGCCAGGTCTTCCCGGCCCTTCTCCTGTGGTTTTACTGAAAGTGCAAAGTTTCCGTTTCATTTCTGCATCATGTCTTCTCTTTCCAGTCAAGCCCTTAGTGTTTCTAAGTCACCTGATATAACAATAGCCTACAACTGTCGGGCACTTGATATTTGCCGGGGGCTGTGCCGTATTTCCTTGATGCTATGATAGAGCACACTTTGATTTAATAACAGTTTTGTTTGGGGGAGAGTGTTGGGAAGCAAGTGACCACATCCATCACTGTACATGAGGCATCTCAATTACAGATGTGAAATAACATTTTTTTTAGAAATGAATTCATATATGTGTGTGAATCTGTCTATCTATCTAGATCTATCTCTAGGGTCATCTCATGATTATCACATATATAGTCTCATAACTATATACATGAGGCATCTCAATTACAGAAAGTTCAACACACGTAATCTATATACACGCAATCTACTTATATTTCATTTCATGTTTCAACAACCCCACAGGTAGGGGTACTATTATTATCTCCATGTCACAGAGGAAGCAAAGGAGCTCGGAGAGGTGGAGGTCCTAAGCGGAGGCACTGGATTAGAACCCACAGCCTTCACCCCACGCTACGTGCCCGGGAGGGGCTGGTATTCTGCTGGGTGCTGTTCCCCCCCGCCCCCTCCCCCATCCGAGGCCCTTAATTAGCAGCTCCTGGGACTAAAGGATGAAGGAAAGAGAAGGGACCCCGGGCCACTGGATTTGCAAAGTCTGGATACGTAATGTGACCACTTCCCACCAGTGTGAGCACTGGTACGGCGGAGGGGGGCTGAAAACTGTCCCTGTGCCTGCCATGGGTGACAGAGGCAACTGGGTCACACCTCAGTGGGGAGGAGGATATGAGGGGGGTCCCCACAGAGGGCCTGCATCTGAGACAAGGACCCCAATGTACCCCCTCCAGTTCTTCAGGCAGGATTCTGGACTCAATGAGTTGTTTCTTTCTCCCTCCTAAACCCATGGGATATTGTCCGAAATTGGGAGTGAGGACAAAGCTGGCAGGCTTTCGGACTTATGGTGCTAGTGAGTTTCAGGTTTAGGATGCAAAGGAATTAGAGTGCTGGAGATGGAGGTGAGGTGTCCAGAGGCAGCCAAACCGCTCCAAACTGGACTCCCCCGGCCCTCCCAAACCCAAAGGTGTACCTGACCCTGCTAGGAGGAAGGAAACTCTCTGACCCTCAAAATCATGTCATGCGCCTCTGGGCAAGAGGAGTGGAATTCATTTTGTGATTTAAAATATTGCCCATCCCCACGTCCTCTCTCACTGCAATTCAAAGGCAAAAACGTTAGCAAGACTTTGTTTGAAAAATCTAGATACAGGGTTAATTTCCTGGCACACAGAAGGTTTTCTCCTCCTCGGAAGCTCCTGTCCCCAACCTTCCTTCTCACTGAAGACAACTCCTGGGGTCCCACTGGCCCCTTCCCCAGGACTAACCTGGACCCCAACAGATCAGGGGCCAATGTCAGTGAGGTCACAGGGCAAAGAAGGAAACCTACATCTCTCAACACAAAACAGATGAATGCTGGCACAAAAAATATTTCAAATTCAAAGCAAAGCAAGGTTGTAGCTACTGGAGTAAGCGATACCTTCCTTTCAGCAGTATTAGCACACTTAATTCCCACAACAATCTTCTGAGGTCGGTAGCATAATGTCCTCCATTATACAAATGAAATAGACACCGACAGGTTAAGTCGCATTGCCCAAGGTCGCCCTAGAAAGTGACTGAGCTGGGATTTGAACCCAGGAGTCCTTGCCTTTAATTACTAGCTATGCTGCTCCTCAAATAATAAGAACAACAATAACAATAATAGCAGCTATCATTTATTGATCCCTTACTTTGCCCCCAGGCACCCTCCTCAGCTCTTTTTACACATTACCTTCTTGTATCCTCGCTATAATTATAATAAGGTGCTAGCACTGTCCCCATTTCACAGAGAAGGAAACTGAGGTGCAGTGAGGTTGGGTAACTTGCCCAAGGTCACACGGGGTAGGAAGGAGTCTTTCAAATTCCAGGGTCCTGGCTCATGACGGTGACTCTCTGCAGCCTTCTCGCCCACCCCTGACCTCGCCTACCCCGCATCCCAGGGAGGGAACTCGAGCATCCCGGGACCCCAGCTCCTCCGGTCGACTCTGCAAACCCAGCTCCGAGCAGAGCGACCAGGCGTTGTCCTGTAGCCCAAGCACAACCTGGGCTGAAGCCGCGGGAGAGAATCCAGCTGCCACTCCTCAAGGCTTTGCTTCTTTCTGCATCTGCAGTCACCCCAGGGAGATCACCCCAGAGGTAAATGGAGCAGTCGCGGTCAAGTCCACGCATCTCACTGGGGCTGGGAACGAGGCTGCATACGTGCTGGGTAAGGGAGGCGAGGCGCGACCCCGGACCTTGTTTCTGAGTATCTTAGAAACCCCTCTCGCCCAAGGCAGACTCCAGGGAGCCGGACCCGCCTGACCTGCGAAGGTGGCCCAGCATCCCGGCCACCCGCAGGCAGTCCCGGGCTGAGGCCGGCACGGCCACCCACAACGTCCAGAAAGCCCTGGGGCTCCGCGGCCGCTCCGGCGCCAGAACCCCGGAGCTCGTGTGACCCGACCCGGCTGGGCTCACCTCACTGGGTTCGGAAGAGTCCGGGGCACACGCGTGCGCGATCCCTGCACGCTCCGTTCTGCTCTCGGTACAGCGCGAGCATCCCACGGCCGCCCCGGCCGCCGACTCTTGTGAGTCTCGCTGGCCCCGCCTCTGCTGCCCCGCCCCCGGGCCCGCCCCCACCTGGCCAGGTGTGGATTCCGCCGGCGAAGGAGGCTGTGCGGCTGCACGACTCCTTAGCGCCGCCTGCCACCCTGCGGCCGCCCTGTGCCTCGGTGGGTCCTGAGCGGCGCCTCCTGGTGGCACCGCGCAGCGCCTGCTGTCGCCCGGAGGTCACGCTGCGCCCTGCTTTTCCGCTGGATCTGTGCAGCACAGTCCACGAGCTCCTTGCAGCGCCTCCTGCCGCCGTGTTACTGCACAGAGCCTGCACTCGGGTCCAGTTGGGTGCCCTGCGTCGCCCAGCACCAATACTTTACAGGTCTTAACACATTTAATTCTGACAACAGTCTTCTGAGGTGGGTACCAGGAGAAACCCCATGAGGCTGCCCCATGCCCCCGACGTCCGGCTGCGGGCAGCAGGGGCTGTTCAGCCAGGCCGCTTATCCTTTGATCTGGTCAGCTGCCTTTTCATAGGGACTCAGCAAGAAACGAGCTTAGAAAATTGCAACTGGGGGCGGTGGGGGGGGGGGACCATAGAGACACCCTGGGCTCAGTCCCTTTCAGTAGAGAAGAAACAGGCGCAAGGAGGGGAAGGGGTCTGTCCTCACTCAGCGCTCATCAGACTTACCTGTGAATACCGGTACCTGAGGATCGCGTTGAAATACAGGTTCTAATCCAGTGGGCGAGGCTCTTGGGAGTCTATTCCCAACTCCCTCCGTGATGCTTCTATAGCTGCTCCAGGGACCGCAGATGAATAACAGAGCTATGTGCCCAGGTGAGTAGAAACTGGTTCAGGATTTTTGGAGGGTGAGTTAAAGAAAAGCCTCTTTAAAAATTTCAACCATTTATTCTAACAACAGGCACATTGTAAAGAATTTGAATCATAACGAAAAACTGGTCCATAATCTGCGACCCCCACTAAACGAGCATGGTTAACATATATATATATGTAATGGAATTATGAAAAGTGCACTGTTCTTTAATTTCTTAAGTTTGTTTTAATGACAATACACTACACAATTACATTCTCATTGTAAAATACAGCCAGCTTTTCCACTTCATGATATATTATGAGTAACTTTTTTTGCCAATATGCACATTTACCTAAACATACCATTCATATAACTTATTTAATCTGTTGATATATTTTAAGATTGCCTCCAATTTTTCACTAATATAAATTATTCTCTGTATAATGTCTTCATGGACATCTCTGATTATGTCCTTGGGATAGATTCCTACTCGTTGGATTTTTTCCCCTGTCAATATACTTACCCAGTTTAATTAGCACAACAAAATGAACAGTTAAGAGAAAAGTGCAGGCTGCAAAAACAGCATATAGAATAATAGAATATATGTAAAAATGTCTTTAAAAAGAGGTTATCTCTTGGGATAGGCTTACAAGGGATTTTTACTTATCTGCCTTTTTTTAATGGGATATATATCTAGATATCTATATGTATCTATATCTATCTATCTTTCTATATATTTCCTGTGCCGTAAAAATAGGAATGTTTTTAAAAGACGGAAAGCTCGTTGAAGTCAGGGATAAGACGTAAAATAGATTATGTCACTATCAGACAGAGTGACTTTAGGCTGAATCGATTTCTTTTTAAAACTCACGTTAAAATTTATACACAGCGAAATGCTCCGGTCTTCATGGTACAAGTCAATGCGTTTTTGGTAAATGTATACACTCGTGTAACCATCACCTTAATCAATATATAGAACAATTGTCTCAGAAAGTTCCCTCAACTCTTCTCTATTCAATTCCAACATCGACAACCACGTTCAGATGTGTAGCACCATACATTGGTTTTCTTGGTTCTTACACTTCCTATAAATGAAGTATATGTACTCGCACAGCATGTACTCTTTTGTCTGGTTTCGTTCATGAATGCACTTCTGACCTCTGTGTTTCCACCATGCCTCTGGTTAAAAGCACAGACTAGTGCTGTCTCTGAACTGCTTCGGTCATCATTAGACCATAGGCAGCTTCCTTTCCCTCTGGAAGCATCAATGTCCAGATTGATATGTCTACGCTATACTTCTCACCACCTCTGGAGCCACCACCATGCTCTAACCCATCACCATCTGTCACCTGGATCATTGCCGTAGCCTCCTGGCTAGTCTCCCTGAGTCTGCCCTCTACAGACTCTTGTCAATACCCCAGCCAAAGAGACCCCATTGAATTGGAGCCAGATCATGTCACTCCTCTGTTGAAACCTGGTCAATGATTTCTTACTTCATTCAGAGTGAAAGCCAGAGCCTTCATGGTCACCAACAAGGCCCTCCTGACCCGACCCCTGGTGTCACCCTCCCCTCATCTCCTGCCGCTCTTAGCCTGACTCATCTCCTCCTTTCTCATTGTCCTCCATGTTGTTCCTTGAATATGACTGACACACTTCTGTCACAGGGCTTGTAACAGAAAACAGACTCACGTTAGTGGAAGCAAAGCCAAGAGATTATTAAATGGATGCAGGCAGAAGTCTTTTATGGAATCTAGAGAAACACAAATAAAGCCTCGGGAGAATGGGAGCCAGGAGAGTTCTGGATCCCTCAGGAGGAGGATTTCCTGGGCTTTCTTGAGTTCCCAACCACCCTCTCAGTCTCAGTGGATCCCTAGGACAAATCTGATTGGCCACTGGCCTCCCCATGAGCTAGCTTCTCTGGGGTCAGGTGTCCTCACCCCCGTCCAATCAGCTAGCACCGTGAGGGTAGGGACACAGAACAGAGATGGCAGTAGAGGTCCACCATCGTGGGTGAATGGACAACTCTCAGAGAACGTGGCTCTCAGTGAGGAAGGAACCTTAAAAGGAAGTGAACCAACAGTTCCCTTTGCTGTCACTAGTATCACTTCTACGCCGCTTAGGAAAAGGCCGTGTTAGACGAGACTCACACTGTCCCCTAAATGCACAGATTTTATAGACTTGATTGCCAAAAGCAATGGTGCAGTGGTCACATATTTTCTCTCTTTTTTTCTGCCACCATCCTTTTCCTTTTATTCTGGAGGCATCTCTGCATTTCCTTTGGCGAATGATTTCCTCCCCCTTTCTCAGTCCTTGAGCTGTGGTTCAAGTTGGGTTGATTCCACCTCTGGCTCTAGATCTAGCCGATCAGGTTATTTTACGACTCAGGTCACACAGTGTTTTGTTCAGGAGTGGGCCTGGGCTCCCGTTCAATCCACTGAAAACTATGCCCATCCAGGACGTTTTCTGGAAGATTACAAAGGAGAACTTCTCTTTCTGTTTAGGCTACTAATAACAGAGAGGAATATGTTTTATCCATGAGTTTGTGTGTGTGTGTGTGTGTGTGTATGTCCGTGTGTCCCGTAGGGCTTGGGAGTGAAGCCCACACAAAGAAAAGCAGAGCTGAGAGATGGGGATCATTCTAGCCCTGATGATAAAATGCGTGTATTTGGACCACGCACTACCGGAAGCCCAACCTCCTTCCTGGAGTTTTCAGTCCTGTGAGCCAATAAATTTGCTACAGCGTTTAAGACATGTTGAATTCAGAGTCTCTCACTAGAAACCAAGAGTCCCAACTGATACCGAGAGGATGAAAATCCTACCTTCCCACTCAGGAGGGGCGATGCCATCTCCTGTTCCTTCAAGAGAGTGGATTCCATATCCAGTCCCAGATGAAGGGGAACCTTTCTTCTATGCCAGACGCCACCAGTGAGGACCGTGTACTACTAAAGAAAGGTACTGTCCTTAATCTCAGACCTCTTTGGCTATCTCAGGAAGGTCCGAAGGTCACCACATTATCGCCTCAGGACCTGCAGCTTGTCGCACATCTTGATGTGGGCTCTATGGGACTCAGATTTCTGGGACCACATTTATACTACGTAATAGGGTGGGAGGATTCCAGGAAGTTATCAACAAGGTGTTCTGTGACTTGCTGGGTTCATGAAGGGTGGTGACATGATAAAAAATCATTCTTCATTATTAGTCAGATCCTACTTCCCAGAATCTGACCTGGATACTACTCAGTCTTAGCTGGGACAATGCCATCAATCCTTGTTAATATTAGAGAAATGCAATCTGGGTTACATCCATTTTCCAGGACACTTTCCTCCTGTCAAAGGGCACACGTGCCTCTGACTAAAGGAGTATCATTTTCCAAGTGTAAGAAACAGTGTTTTGTCAGTCTGATTCAGGGGCCCAGGAGGCCAGCCACGAGAAATAGGAGGAGATCGTACATCTTCTGGAGAGTAAAAGGAAGATCTTGGTGCAGAAAGCTTGCTTAAGCTGATATCAGGTGTTTGGCTTCAGTAGCACAGGAGTGGCTAAGTGTGGGAAGACACCCAGTGGTAATAAGTAAGCTTGCTCCCAAGTTTGGCCCTTTCCAGGATTCCTGGAAATGACGTCATTCCTTTAGAATGAAGTCCTTCATTTCTCGTGGATGTTATCTTGCCCCACGAGGATGAGGTCAAGGCTCTCTGTTCGCATGCTTATTAACCCAGCCTTTTTTAAAAACCTTCTCTCCTTGATCACTGGGGGACAGAGGGCAGGACCGTTAGATTCACTTGCGTGAATTTCGTAACGATTTTCGTGATGCATCGTCTCTTTGAGGAAGCTGGGTGTAGACGGTCAGCACCGTGGACAGCAGCCATAGACGCAGTTGTGGGTTCTCCCTTTATGCAGGGGGGGTCTCTCAGTGGGATGCACTCCTCCCACAGAAGGCCGTTTGCAGCTTCGAGATGGATACAGTGAGAAGGAGGAAGTAGTGAACAGGACCTCCTCCAGCCAGGTTATTCGTCTGGCAGCAGACGCGAGATGTCACAGTGAGATCTTGGATACAGTGAGATCTGGACTTTTCTAGTTCTAAAGAACTAGAAATTTAGAACTAGAAAAGTCCAGATTCCTGATGTCTGGCTTTGCGGTGGGTGTGTGCTATAAAGTCACCGTAGGCACTGAATTAGCGACTGCCAAACCCTTGCTCCGAGGTGAAATACAGAGTCAGGTTCCCGTGAGCCTCTGGTCACAACCTACTCATCGACTGATCAATACACAGCTGCTAAAAGTGTGTGGTTCTGTGTAAAGGCAGCTTACGTCATATGTAGGCTTGATTCATTAACACTGAACTCGTGGCTGACAGCACTATGGCTCGTGTGAATGAAGCTTCGCTAACACACATGCTTTGGCTGGAAGGCACATCACAGCCTTTCATGCGTACTCTATTTATATTTTCAGACTCTACAGAAATGTTCTGTTCCCCTTTCCTGCTTTACTTTTTCGCCACAGCACCAATCTGTGTCTGACACGCTGTGTCTGTTACTTGTTTGTCATCTCTCTTTCACCCATGAGAGTGGAAGCTCCTTGAAAGCAGGTGTTTTTGCCTGTTGAGTTCACTGCTCGATCCCCAGGGTATAGAACAGTGCCTGGCACACCGAGCAGCTCAGTATGTATTTTATGAATAAATAAGTGAGTAAAATAACAGAACCAGGTCTAGTTTGGGTTATGGTTGCTCCTCTGGCTCTGCAAGGCTATGCCTAGGGGAAGAGGGGTTGTCTCACACAGTGGGAATGCCCAGCTAACTGCAGGCTGGAGGTCTGAATGGGCTGGTAAGAGACAGTTACATTACAATTTTTGTATTCCATGAAGGCTGGGACTTGTGTATACATGGTACACACAGGGCCAGCTTCATAGGTGTGAGACTTGTGGAATTGCACAAGGCCCCACGCTTAGAAGGGTCTTGTTTTGGTGCCACCTTGAAATTCTTAATAACTTTTGAACAAGGGGCTCTGCATTTTCGTTTTCACTGGGTCCCACAAACTACTAGATGTGCAGAACTGGTTACAGAATAGAACATTGTGAGTCATAAAAGTGGGGAATTGCTCCAGCAAACATTAACAGAATGTAGCTGGGCTTGGAGATTTCCTAGCCAGTCTGAGTGAGAATAGGGGCTAGAAAGTTCAGGTTCTGGAGGGGGAAAAAGTAAGTTAACATCACTAAATTTTAAGCTCTATGAGAGTAGGAATTTGGTCTGTTTGTATTGGAAGAAAAAGAAGAAAAGGCTAGCCTGGTGGCTCAGGTGGTTGGAGCACCGTGCTCCTAACACCAAGGTCACCGGTTCGATTCCCACATGGGCCAATGAGCTACGCCCTCTACAACTAAGATTGTGAACAACAGCTCTCTCTGGAGCTGGGCTGCCATGAGCAGCCAGAGGTTGGCGTGAGCTGCTGTGGGCTGCTAAATGCTGCCGCGCGGGCTGCTGTGTGCTGCCATGAATGGCCGGTGACCGGTGTGAGTGGCTGGCAGCCAGCATGAGTGGCCAGCAGCCAGTGTGAGTGGCCGTGGGCTGCTGTGGGCTACCGTGTGCTGCCATGAGTGGCCAGCAGCCAGCGGGAGTGGCCTTGGGCTGCTGTGAGCAGCCAACCGAGGACCGGCAACCAACTGCCTCAGCCGGGGGGAGCGCAAAGCTCATAATACCAGCCTGGGCCAGGGAGCTGTGTCCTACACAACTACACTGAGAAACAACGGCTTGAACCAGAGTGGGAGGGGGCTGGTGGAAGAAAAAAAGGGGGAAAAAAATTTAGCAAATAAGAATAAATAGTTAGCAGTATGTGTCCATTGAGAGAATAGGTGCATTTATCTCCAAGTTTTTTACTCTTTACTGATGAAGTTGATCTGTTGCTTTATGGTTTGATCAATAACTTATTCAACAATTGATTGATCTCCACAATGTTTGAAGCATCTCTCAGCAAATAATTTAGATGATCAAGAGGGACTTTGCTATTTTGACAGCTATTAATGTTTTCAACTCTCTCTTTTTAAAAAAATAAAATGTACTTAAACTTTCTTTGATATTAATCATTGTAAAAATGTTAAGCAATACAGAAAAAATGAATATCTTGCTTAATAGCCACTTCCCATGTTTCCCCAAAAATAAGACCTAGCCGGACCATCAGCTGTAATGCGTCTTTTGGAGCAAAAATTAATATAAGGCCCAGTATTATATTGTATTATTTTATACCCAATAATGATATATTATATTATATTATATTAATTAGACTCGGTATTATTATATTATATTACATTACATTATATTGTATTAAGACCTGGCCTTATATTAAAATAAGACCGGGTCTTATATTAATTTTTGCTCCAAAAGGCGCATTAGAGTTGATGGTCCAGCTAGGTCTTATTTTTGGGGAAACATGGTACCTCAGACCCCACAGCTCACCTCATTATTATTAATTTTGTGTATTTTTCAGACTTAAAAATTGTTTTATATATATATATATATACATATATATGTGTACATATATATATGTATAAAACTGTATTACAAATTATGGTCATCTTTCCATGTAAATCCATAAAAAAGTATCTTGTTCTTTTTAACGGCTGCATGGTATTTCCCATACCTTTTGGTCGATAGATATTTTTCCGTATCCAATCCAGCCAGTAAGTGTTCGTTACCATACAATGCAAATAAGCAAAAATTTGAAAACATATTCTTGGTGTTTAAAATTTTCCCAGTTACATGCCTTAGCGGGGATCTTTTTCAAATCCACTGTGCTGGGTACTTTTAATCTAGACGCTTATGTTCTCCAGTGCTAGACATTTTTCTTTTATTTTCCTGGTGGAAATGACTGCTCTCTTTGTAGAACTGCCATCAGTTGATTATTGACCTTCAGTGAACTAATTCTGTAATTTCACGACCTTTTCTGTTCTCCTTCCCATCCATTTTCTTTCTAATTCTACTTCCTAGATTTCTGAAACTTTATCTTTCAACTCTGTTGTTCAATTTACAATTTCTTCCAGTGAAACTTTAATTTCCAAAAGCCATTTATATTCTTATTTTTTTAATTCATGTTATTGTTTTATAGATGCGATATCTTTTCTTGTCTCTTTGAGCACGTTCAATACATTTTTAAATGTTTTCTTCTGCTTTGTCTCAATTTCTTCTAAGTTTCTTTTCTTTTCTATATTTTTTCTGATTGCTCACTTTGCCTGTCTTTCAAAATTGGGAGCTTTCCTCAAATGTCTGATGATCCTGAGCTGATTTTAGCAGTGAGCTGTTTCAAAACTGTGGATGTGCAGTGTGGTCTTTTTAACTCTGAGGGCTTCAATGGAAGATGTTCAGAAAAAATTCCAGCCATTCGTGTCAGACCCCCAAATGTCACTGTGTGCAGACCTTTGTAAGAGCCCCGTCTCTTTCTCTAGAAAAGAATGCAGGTTTCCTGCTGACTGTCACCTACATCAGTCTGGGACCAAACGACCGAGTGGGCTGGGTCAAGATGGTATCTCACTCTTTAGGTGGAAATCCTTCACTTGGCTCCCAAGTTTTCTGAATAGTTCCTCCCCCTGTCTTTTACTCAGCCTGGTTTCTCTACATTTAGAGCTTCTCTAGTTTAATGTCTTTGTCAAATATACTTCACGCTGCATGTAGGGACACATATTGCTCGGTATTTACTTCTGGAATTATTCTTGGGTGTGTGTGATGATAAATGAGGTCCTTAAGGGTCTAAATATATCGACTTTCTCCAAGGCTTTCTATTTTAAGCCCTATGCTGTCCCCATCTTTTGCTGCATCTGATGTCTCTAATTCTTGATTATGTTAGTCTACTCGGGCTGCTATAACAAACTACAACAGACTGGGGGACTTAAACGACAGACATTTACTTTCTCACTGTTCTGGGGGCCAGAAGTCTGCAATCAAGGTGTTGGCAGGATGGCTTTCTTCTCAGTCCTCACTTGTGGGTGCAGAGGTCACCTTCTCCTCATGTTCTCACATGACCGTCCCTCTGTGCATGTCTGCGTCTTAATCTCGTCTTGTAAAGACATCAGCCTTATTGGATCAGGGCCCACGCTAGGGACCTTATTTTAACTTAATTACCTCTTTACAGACCGTCTCCAAATGCAGTCACATTCTGAGGTACCAGGGTTAGGGCTTGCACACAGGAATTTGCGGAGACACAGTTCAACCCCCAGGCTGACCTTTGAGAGATTCTACATCTTGGTCCCTGTGCTGTCTTCTTCCTCCGTGAGTATTTGATATTCATACTTCTCAGTTCTGCTAATAGCTTTACCTGGTTCCCAGCTTTGGAAACTTCTTGACAGCTCTGCTGGCTTACCTGTTATTCCCCTGAGAGAATCACCTCCTCTTCTGCGCTTTCCTCTGCTTGACCAGGAGGAAGCCTAAAATTATGGGCTCTCTTTCTTAGAGTTTGCGAATGAGGGGGATTGGGGAGATGAAAGAGAACTCGCTGGCAGCAGCTGTGAGCAGACAGCGGACTTGGCGTTCTCACGAACGTCTGGGCTACGACACACCACCCCCTTTAGTGCTGTGGGCAGCTGAGAAGGTGGAGGAGTCCTTAGCAGGGCTGGGAGCACGCTGAGAGTCTGTGTGCCTTGACGATTTTGACATTATATGCATATGGATTTCTTTTTTTTTTTTTGCCGTAAGTTTGTTTTAAAAAGATATTGCATTAAAATAGTCTTTATTCTGATAAGTAAATTGTGATGGTGAACTTTATGACCACCTTGGCTGGGCTAAGGAATACCCAGAGAGCTGGTGAAACATCATTCCTCGGTGTTTCTGGGAGAGAATGAGCATTTCCTTTGGTGCCCTGAGTAAAGCAGGTACCCCTCACCAGTGTGGGTGGGCACCAGCCCATCTGTTGAGAACAGGAAGGCGGAGGAAGGGTGAAGTTTTTGCTTGAGCAGAGACACCCATCTTCTCCTGCCCTCGGACATTGGTCCCCCTGCTCCTTGGGCCTTAGGGTTCAGACTGGGCCGTACACCACCAGCTTTCCCGGGCCTCCAGCTTGCAGACAGCAGCCTGTGGACTTCTTGGCCTTCATAACTATGTGTGCCCATCCCTGTAATCAGTCTCCGTATTGGTTCTGTTTCTCCGGAGAACCCTACGACGTGAGTGTTCTGGTGCCCTCTTAAAATTTGTTTCCAAGGTGACTGCAGCACTGGCCTCACCGTGTTGGGTTGCTCCTGACCTTCACGCACCTTGGCTGAGGTCGGTGGCAGTGGCTTGCCTGCCCGTCCTTCCCCAGCCTTCCAATGGTGGCATAAGCCCTGTATTAAAACCCTTCCTGCTTGACATACACAGAGTGGCCTCCATTTTCCCGATGGAGCCTTGACTTATACAACCACTCGTCGGCCGTACTCCCCTTTCCTGATCTCTTTTTTGTGGATTTATATCTATTTTATTCTTTTAGTCTCTTCTTAGTAATGTTTCAGTATGGAGCAGTGGAAAATTTATATGCGTAATCGGCATCTATTTCTAGGAACCCCTCTATCCTCAAGTTTCCAAAGCTCTGGTTCATTTTCATAATTACATACTACCCACTGCATCATATCCGAAGGATAACTGATCGCCTGTTCTGCATTTTCGTGCAAAATTTAATCCTCAGCGGCCACAAGGTCCTACGCTATCTGACTTTTTGTCCATCTCCTCAACCTCCTCTCCGGCCATTTTCTGCTTTGCTCACGTCACGGCAGCCGCCCTGACCTTCTTGCTCTTCTTTGCACACACCAAAGTCATTGCCAAGTTCAGGCTTTGGCACGACCTCTTCCCTCTGTCTGGAATGTCTTCTTCCGAGTTTCCATAGCTGCTAGTTCCCTTGCTTCGTCCAGTTCTCTGTTCCAATAATTGCTTTCTTCAAAGCAATGATTAGTTGCTGAAACGATACCATATACTTGTGTTAGTTGCTTATTTTCTGTTGTCTCCCTCTGGAATGCAAAACACTTTGTATTTTCCCTGCTGCATCCTGAGAATTTTGAACAGGCGCCAGCCACACAGGGAGCACCCCAGTATTTGCCGAATGTTTACACTGGCATGAGTCATAATTCTCTTATTTTGGCAAAAATAGTTAAAGGGTTTGTTTCTCTCTTTTCTTTGAGTTCTGGCATCATTCAGGTATCTGTGCTGGGTTTTTGGACAGCTTCTTGGGCAGGACAGTTCCATTGTCCCTGATTTCTGTCTGATATGGCCTTAGGATTCCCTGGAGGACTTCTACCCTCAGCCCTTTGTCATGTGTAAGGGTCACCACACTGCCCCTCCATCCTGGCTTGCCTGAGCTCAGACACCTGGAAGCCGAGAGCCCATCTGTGTGTCCCTGGAACCCAATATGTGTCATCAGTTGCCGCTCAAGGTGCTCAGATGTGAACTCTTCCACTAAGAAATCATGATTTCCTCAGCCATTCTCAAGCCGTTCTTACACAACTGGACTTACTGATTACTCAGTATTTTAAAAAATCTACCCCTCCTTTTTGTGTAAATGCATTTTAACAGACGTTTTAATGTTGGGATGATTTGAGATTTACAGAAGAGTTGCAAAGACAGCACAGCGTTCCTGTAT
Organism: Rhinolophus ferrumequinum; assembly: GCF_004115265.2. Taxonomy (NCBI): domain Eukaryota; kingdom Metazoa; phylum Chordata; class Mammalia; order Chiroptera; family Rhinolophidae; genus Rhinolophus; species Rhinolophus ferrumequinum. The sequence goes on along the minus strand of NW_022680357.1, from coordinate 17,270,201 downwards.
AACCTTCTCCTAGGATTCCCCAGTGTTAACACCTTGCACAGACATGGTACACTCATTAAAACTAAGAAGTTAACACTGGTATAATACTGCTAGCTAGTCCAGGTTTTATTTGTATTTGATCAGGTTTTCCATTAATATCCTTTTCATGTGCCAGCATCTAATCCTGGGTGTCACGTAGTATTTAGTCATCACATATTCTTTGGTCTCCTTTGGTCTGTGGAAGTTTCTCCATCTTTCTTTGATTTTTCTGACTATGGCAAATTTTGAAGAGTACTGCCCAGTCATTTTGTAGAATGTCCCTATATTTGGGTTTATATGATGTTTTTCTTCATGAATAGACTGGGGTTATGGGTTTGGTGAAAAATACCACAGAGATGAAATAGCCTCTTCTTCACATTTTAGCAGGATCTGGTGTTTAATTTTATGTGTGAACTTGACAGGGTCACAGGGTGCCTGGATATTTGGTCAAGCATTATTATGGGGGTTTTGGATGAGATTACAATTTAAATTGACCGACTGAGTAAATCAGATTGCTCTCCACAATGTGGTGGACCTCATCCAGTCAGTTGAAGGCCTGACTAGAACAAAAAGACCAACCCTCTCTCGAATAAGAGGGAATTCCTTCTGCCTGACTGCATGGGCTGGGACATTGGTTTCTTCCAGCCTCTGGAGTTGACCTGAAATGTCAGCTTTTCCTGGGTCTCGAGTTGGCCAGCCTTTGGACTAGATCTCTACCACCGGCTCTCCTGGGTCTCCAGCTTGCTGACTGCAGGGCTTGGGACTTGTCAGCTTCTAAATCACCACGTGAGTCAATTCCTTCTATAATCTCTCTCTGTTACACACACACACACACACACACACACACACACACACTGTTGGTTCTGTTTCTATGGACAACGCTGACTAACATGAGGGGGTCACGTGATGTCAACGTGACTTGTCCTATGGTGTTGTTAGCCATCGTTACTTGGTGAAGGTGCTATCTGCCAGGTCTGTCCACTGCAAAGTTCCTATTTGTCCTTTTCCACACTTTGTTCATTGGAAGCGAGTCACCAAGTCTAGCCCACACTGAAGGGGTAGATGTGTTTTAAGAGAAAGCTTCCTGTCACTGCAGCAAGTAGAGAATCAGGATTGCTACAAACAGAGGGCAGATGTAGAAATGAATAGAGGAGAACAAACGCTGTCATTAAGATCTGTCTAGGTACTTGTTTGGTTATCTAGTTGTAACTAACAGGTTACTCCCAGAACTTCGGGGGTTAGAACAACACTGTCATTCATTTTGCAGTTTGGGCAGGGCTTGGCGGGAAGGCTTGTCTTTGCTCAGTGGGCCATCACTGGATGGAAACTCAGGACAGGACAGAGCGAGTCAGCTCTGTCTCCTGCTCTGGAAGCTGTAGGAGATGCAATTCCTCCCCTACTTCTCAGCAGCCAGTGGCCAGATCCAGGATGTAGCCCAACCCAATAAATGCTTGCATTTTGCGCTTAGAATTTTGAAGGTGTGACAGCAAGAGTTCAAGGACAATCAGAAATGATCTAAGATCATTCACAGTGTCTATCGCAGAACCAAGAGTCTAGCAGTGTGGCTGCCACTGAGGGTGGTGCCAGCCTAGGTGCCAGCAGCAAGCGTCCAGCTTCACTGATGGTGCCAAATGACCTCTTAAGCAGTGTTTTCTGAAGCAGGGTCCTGGCTATGTATTGTCTTCCTTGGTTTTTCCAGTCTGATTTTGAAGCTTTTCTGTCAGTTTCATGAGCTGCTTGGTATCTATTCCTCCAATAAGCTCATTTTCTGCTTAAGTTCACTAAAAGTAGTTCATGTTTTTTGCTGCCGAGAACCTATGATGGGCATATAGGTCAAAGTGGGGGGAGAAAAGCATAGGCTCATCTCTGTTGATGCCCAGAAGGTATTTGATAAAATTCAAGATCCATTTCTGTTAATAACCCTTTCTGAAGTAGGAATAAATGGATGCCACTTTAACGCAATAAATAATATATATCTCAAAGCCAAAGCGAGCATCATGCTAAATGGGGCAGCTTGGAAGCACTGCTAGTATCAGGAACAGTGCAGGCTTTCCCACTCTTGTTACTGTTACTTCACAGAATTCTGGAAGAGCAATTAGAAAGGAGGAAAAAAAAGATGAGGTACAAATATTATAGAGGAAGAGGCCAGGTTATTATCTCATGCAATGATATGAATTCCTGAACAAACCCAAGAGAATCCACTGAAAATTATGAGAAAGAACTAAAAGTACATCAGGTGGCTGGATACCCAATAGTTTTGTCCTGGAGACAAACAACAGGAAATATAATGGCATAAAAATATCCCATTTAGAGTAACAACAAATAGGAATCAATTCATTAATGTTACAAGACCCATGGAAGGAAACTATAGTACATACTCTGAGGGACATGAAAAACTCTTGTATAATTTTAAAAAGACAAACTTTGTTTTCAGATAAGATAAATATGATGATGATGATGATGTCATTTTCCCTTAAATTAACTTATGTAAACTAATCCCCCCAAAGGATTAAATTCTTCTGAGAGAAAAAAATACTAGGAGGTACTGCCCTACCAAACATTTCAATACATTCTCAACCTGTATTATCGTGGAATATAGAGACACATCAATGAGAAAGAACAAAAATTTTAAAAACCCTAAATGTATGTGGAGTTTAATATGTGAGAAAAAGTGATATTTTAAAGCAGTGGTAAAAGGTTAAATTATTAAAAAAAAAAAATGGTGCTGAGACAACTGGCCAGCCATGTGGTAAGGCAAAGTCAAGATCCCTACCTCATTTCTTACACAAAAATAAGTTCCAGATGGAGCCTACATTCAAAGAAAAAAAAACCATAACAGCATTAAATGAAAACATACATGAGTATCCTTCTTTTGGAGTGTGGAAAGGTTGTTTGACTAATCATGTAAAAAAAAAAATCAGAAACCTTTATGAAAAAAATGATCAGTCAGACTCTATAAAATAATTAAAATTCTCTATTTGCTATGAAAACATATGTAAATATAGTAAAAGGTAAATAACCAAATGGAATGGTAAAGACCAAGGCATAATATAATTTATATACAAAGAACTTTTATTAGCCAACCTTTATAAAACGAATGTGCCAAAAGAAAAACAGACAAATGACGTGTGCAGGGAAATCACACCAGTACAAAATACAAATTGCTGATAAAAAGGCATCACTAGTCATTTTCTTGACTGCAAACAACAGAAACTGACACTGATGGGTTTCAGCAATAAAGGGAGTTGGAAGCCTGTCAGGTTAGCTTACAGAATACACAGAGCGGGAGAAACAGGCTTGGGCAGTAGTACCGGGAGGCAGACAGGCACCAGTTAGAACTTGTCACTAGAGCAGCCAGCTGGACACTCGCTGCCACCATTCCTGGATTGCCACCACTGTACCCTCACTGCCACACTGCTGAATATTGAACAGCTAAATTCACTAATTCACTGCATTGTTTCCAACTAATCTGTATCAATACTTTCAGAGACAAGGGAGCATCTGACTGGTCTTTCTTAGGTCCCATTCCTGGGCTCCAGTTTTCATAATGGGAGCTTGAGTTGGCCTGCCTAATTTGGTATCCTCTCGAAACAGGAAGTCTGTTTCGATGTTGGATAGCTGAAAGCCTAACCCGTGATGTGCAACTCCCCTCCTGCAAATAAAAGCACATGGATATGCAATCTTTTGTAGCTGTTATCAGCATCCGCTGGAGTGTAAGCTGCAGGAGGGCAGGCAGAAACCGTGTTGGCTTCATACTTTGTCGCCTTCCCAGCGCCCAGCACGGTGCGGGGCGAGTAGCAGTAACTACTTATTGAATGAATGAATGAATGATGGTTGACCTCCGAGGGATTTTAAAGGCTAGTCCGAGAAGCAAGGTAATTCTGATGGTAGCATTGCACGGCGACCCCACGGTGCCGCCTGGAAGACGAGCCGGCCGGAGCGTGCCAGGCTCTGTGATGGCGTTCGGGTGGGCACGCTGGCGGTCGGGGCCCCTCGGGAGCAGGGCGGGGCTGGCTCGCCCAGGACTGGCCAGGGCCATGCCCATCACCTGTTCCAGGTGCGCTAGCGACGGCCTCCCGATTCCTGCCTTTTCCCAGGCCTCCGCCATCACGTCGGCGCAGACCCAGACTCGCCCTGGGCTCCAGCACCCGGCGCGAACCCAGCGCTGCCCTCCGCGTCGGGACCGCGCCCACACTAGACATGGCCTCTATCGGGCTTCGAGCCGCAGGACCGCGCCCGGAGCCACGAGTCATCATCACGGCCGGCCAGGGAGGCGGCCCCGTGCCCACAGTCAACATGGCGGCCGCGGCGGCTTCAGCGCGGGGCGGGCGGCGCCGGGTCACGTGAGCGGCCCAGCTGGGCGGGCCGCGCGCGCAGCCGCTCGTTCGCTGCCTCGCTCCGCGGCGCTCTTAGGTGTGCGGGGCGTCGAGCCCTCTGCCGGGTGGGATGCGGCGGCGGCCGTGGCGGGGCCGCGGGCCGGGTGGCCGGGCGCGGGGATGAGCGTGGGAAGCCGCCGCCATGTCCAAGGTAACGGCGCCCGGGCCCGGGCCCGGGCCGGCGGCGGCGGGCGGGAAGGAGAAACGCTCCTTCAGCAAGCGGCTGTTCCGGAGTGGCCGCGCGGGCGGCGGCGGCGCGGGGGGCCCCGGGGCGCCCGGGCCGGCCGCGCCCTCGTCGCCGTCGTCGGCGCGCTCGGTGGGCAGCTTCATGAGCCGCGTCCTCAAGACGCTGTCCACGCTCTCCCATCTCAGCTCCGAGGGCGCCGGCCCGGACCGCGGCGGCCTCCGCGGCTGCTTCCCGCCCGGGCCGCCCGCCGCGCCCGCGCCGCCGCCCTGCCCGCCGCCCGCCGCGCCCGCCCCGGCGCCCGCGCCGCCCGCCTGCGCCGGCGACCCGGTGCCCGGGGTGGCGGGGCTCCGGAACCACGGCAACACGTGCTTCATGAACGCCACGCTGCAGTGTCTGAGCAACACCGAGCTCTTCGCCGAGTACCTGGCGCTCGGCCAGTACCGCGGCGGCCGGCCCGACCCGGACCCCGACCCCGACCCCGACCCGGAGCCGCCCGCCGGCCGCGGCGCCGGCGAGGTCACGGAGCAGCTGGCGCATCTGGTGCGCGCCCTCTGGACGCTGGAGTACACGCCGCAGCACAGCCGCGACTTCAAGGTGGGCCTGCGGCGACCCCCACCCCGGGAGGGGCCCTGCACCCCTGTCCGCGAGCGCCCGCTGCCCGGGCCCCCTCCCCGACGTGCCGTCCAGGCACCGCCGATGGCAGGGCAGATCGATCGATTTCTTCATCGTGTATTTATTAAGGCTTTAGGCGCTGTGATGGGACAGACAGTAAGACCGTCTGCCTTCGTGGAACTTGCGTTCTTCGTGGGCAGTGGGGGTGGGGGCGTGGGGACTGTCGAGCCTGGGTTCACATCCTGGTTTTGCCACTTCTCGGGCAAGTGACACCACCGCTCAGTGGAACAGGCCCGAGGGCTCTGGTGTCGGCCCCAAGGTTGGTTGTGAGCTGCCCACGAGTGGCTGTGTTCGGTGGGACGCGTTCCTAGTACCCATTTGGGGCCCGTTTTGACTTCCAGGTTGGCACCGTAAGAGGGTTCAACGTCGTTTGGAAAATGCTTCAGTTGGCGCACAGCACCGTGTGTGTTTCTGCTCTGATTATTTTCATTAGTAAAGGCTTTAACAAGTGAACAGGTAGTATTGGTGGTTTCAAGAAAGTAAAGCCTGGCGATGCCACGGCTGAGCTGGAAGGCTGCCTCAGGTGGGGAGGGGGCAGTTAGGGCGGCCTCTTGGAGGAGGTGATTGGCACGGAGGAGGCTTGAGTTGACCACAGACAGCTGGCGGGGAGGAGGGCAGGGGCCAGGCTTCGCAGGTGTGCGCGGAGTGGTCAGGTGGACCTGGGGCGCGGTCAGACGGTCCATGCAGGGCCGCGCAGTAAACATTTCAGGCTTTGCTGCTCACGATGCAAAATCCAGGCTATTATGCGGGTGCTTACATAACAAGAGAAGACAAAAATTCGCAAATTTTTTATTGAATAACGAAGAATATAATAATCGAGTACAATGTCTTGTAAGACGTTCGGCTTACGTGGAGTTCAGAGTCAGCGTCCCTGTCATCAAAGTGATTCCACATACTCATTTCTACAAACCAGTGCTAGCGGACCGGCCATATACAAAGACAGGCAGAGGGCTAAATATGGCCCTGGGGTCTTTGTCCAGGTGGGTGACAGCTGAGGTCGGGTGTGTAGGACCGTTCAGGCTGCACCCAGGAAATGGGCTCTTACTCTCAGCAGAAGGTGATTGGGGAGTATGAGGGTTCCTTTTCTGTGGGAAGTGGAGAGAATTAAGCAGCATGAAATCCCACAGGGGGAAAGTGGAGGCCTGCACGTTCTCTTGCTGTCCTGACCTTGCTCAAGAGAAGGGAAGCTTGGTGGTAGCCTGACTCCACCGCCCCTTGTTCACTCCGCCATCTCTTTTCTTTCCACACAGAACAAGCTGCAAGTTGAGAGGCTTTAGTAGGCAACGGTAGCTAGAATTTAATACGGTTCTATTTTCATTGGGCTTGTTTTTACATTTGTCTTCTATTTATGGCAAGTGGTACTGGCTTTCCATCCGTGCTGTGAAGTTTCTTTCAAAAACACATTTATTTTAAGTCCAAGTAAGTGATTTGATTAAAATATACATACTTATCAGTCAGAGGAGTCTGCACCTGGTCGCAGAGCTGCTTTCTTGCTGAGGAACACCCACTGCCCGAGGGCTGCCCTCTCATTTCAAGACGTTTTACTTACGTTTTGTTTATATTTATCTATGGAGTTCTACCCTGTTTTTCTTAAAAAAGAAAAAAAAAAGTGGTTGCTGTTTGATCTTGGACATTTGCATGGAAATTCTTGACTGGGGTCGGGGCTGGGGAAGAATGAGATCCGTGCCAAAGATCTGAAAGGAAGAAAGGAGCAGAGGATGGCAGCCAAGCAGCTCCTGTAAGTCATTTTGGTTTTTCTTTTTGCTCCTAGTTGCCTGTAAGTCGCCCCAGCAATTACAAACTTTTCAAGGTCAGAGCCCAGTGTTACTTAAGTTTTGTTTTCTACTCTTTGCAAATGTGAAAATCAATTTCTACAGCATTTTGGTCTGTGAACGTTCCCACTGCTTGCTTTTTAAGAGGTTGTGTTCATTCTTTTATCCATTAGAAAGCTGTGAACAGAAATGGGTCAATAATTCTAGAAATGCGGACACTGATTTATAGGCATGCTTTGGCAAAGTTGAGCCGATTCTTAGAGGCCCTGTTTTTTCCATAAAGTCATCTTCTGCACCTGTAGTAGATTTCCCTTTGCGTTCATTCATTCGCTTCCCATCGATTGAAGGTTTAATCCACCAGTTAGGAATGGATTCAGCGCAAGAAAGAAGCAGCCCTCATGACGTGTGCGCCTGAAGCAGCAGATGAGACCTTGACGTAGCTCACACGGGGGCCTCTGGGTATAGATGGTTCTAGGGGTACAGTGGCTTGATGGGCCCAATAAGGACTCAGACTATTTCTGTTTCCACTCTGTTGTCCTTAGCTGTTATTGGCTCTTTGTCCTTAGTGTTTGTCACCTCATGGCATTCTACCTCGTCCAGGCAGGAGGCCACGAGGGAAGTACAAAGTCTTCCAGAAGCCCCCTCCGCAGGCTTCCCCTGATACCTCACGGGCTCTGACCATGTAGGTTGCAGTGCTGGCTGCCCTGGTGGCTGGAAGGTGGACACTGGGCTTTTCCTACCTTAACAGAAGAGAGGAGGAAAGGAGGGGCTTGTCTCCTAGGCAGCCCCCAAAGCGTCCCACCGCCCAGGTGCCAGGCACTCGCATTGGGGGAAGACCCTGTACCTGCCTGTGAAGAACGGGCCAGCGGAACCTGGTTAGTTCCCCAGCAGACTTTGTCACACTTTAATGCGCACATCCCCACCCCCGGGCTGCTGCTTCCAAAGCTGCTTCCAAAGCGGAGTCAGACCTGGGAGCTGGGTGGGGCCCGAGACGCTGCATTTCTAACAAGCTCGCAGGTGATGCTGGTGGGGGGGGGTGTCACACCTTGGAGAGCGATGGGGGTGCAGAAAGTTGGGGAGACGTGTTGCAAATGGGTTATGAACGGATTTGTAGGCTATGCTGGCTGGGACTTGACCCTCTGACAGTTGAGAGTCCAGAGCCAGATTTTAAGCAGGAGGGTAAAAGGATCAGATTTCTTTTTCTTTCTCCCCCAATTTGGTACGCCTGCTGGCACTGTGGAAGATTACGTTCTCTTTTTCCAAAATGTTTTGTTACAGCCAAATTTGGTACGTGTGATTTTGATCAGAAAAAAAGTTGAACCCTGAAGGCGGATGCGAGGCACGCTGTCACCCCCCCACGCCCCCGCCCCATTGGTGATGGAGAGCGATATTGGATGCACTTCACTTCTCTTGAGCCTCAGAGCCCTGCTCCGTTCAGGGCTCCAGGCAGCGACTGCTGGTTGGTTGGAGTTGGCAGAGGGGATGAAACCTTGACACAGTTTGCCTTGAGGTCTCGGAAAGCACTTATGTTTTCAAATGTGCTTCTTTCGTCTTCAAACTTCCTTAAGTTACTCATGATTTTCTGTGTACGTTTTCCAGTTAGAATTCTTTCTTGATTTCTTGCCACATTGTTTGGAGCTTCAGGAGCTTGCTTGCCAGGTAAATGGTAAACGGGCTTTCGGTTTTGGATGAGCTAGGTGATTGTTAGGCTGGGTTTTCCTTTCCCAGAGTGAAAATGGGTTGGCTGGCCCGACCTGGGTGTGCTTTAAGAGACTCCTCTAGCTGCCACCTAGACCCTTTTCTCTGTTTACACAGCTATTGCTCTCATGTTCTTAGAGCAGCGGGTCTCAGCCAGGGCGCTTTTGCCTGCTCCCACCCCCTCACTCCTGGGGACATTTAGTGATGTCTGGAGACATACTTTGGTTGTGACCCCTTTAACAGATGCTGGCATGGGTTCTCCAGGTTCTTAGAGACGCTCTCTGGTTTCTAGTACTCGGTGCCCTTTCGCAGGAAGAGAATGGCGGATGGTCATCTTTCAAGTAACAGATACATTTTATAGCAGCAGTTTTCAAACCGTGCTCCCAAAGAACGACTAGAACAGCGTGATCTCCTGATAAAAGAACTGTGGGTCTTCCTTCCAAGTTTGCAGTTGAACAAAAAGTGACTGATGAGTAGACTTTTCTCTCCCATGCGGGGCCTGGTGGTGCTTGTCTGTTAGTAAGTTCTCCGGCTCCTGAGGGAATACACATGTGTGAATGAGGAGAGGCAGATAAGCTGGTAGTCAGGGGCTGACGCTGGCTCAGTGTCACAGCTACTTTTCCATGGATGCACACTGCAGACTTGTGGTAGAAGTTCTCCTGCTTTGTCTGAAGTTGTTTTGTACATTGATATTTCACTGTGGTCCCTGAGAAGTACTCTGAAGCCAGGGTGTCCCTTGAATTCATTTGAAAAGTAGAAAAAAAAATGAAATCATGTAAGTCACATTTAGATTTATGAGAGAGTATAAAACAAAGTACGGGGCCAGCCTGGTGACTCAGGTGGTTAGAGCTCCGTGCTCCTAACTCCGAAGGCTGCCGGTTCGATTCCCACATGAGCCAGTGGGCTCTCGACCGCAAGGTTGCCAGTTCAATTCCTCAAATCCCACAAGGGATGGTGGTCTGCACCCCCTGCAACTAAGATTGAACACGGCACCTTGAGCTGAGCTGCCTCCCGGATGGCTCAGTTGGTTGGAGCGCGTTCTCTCAACCACAAGGTTGCCGGTTCGACTCCCACAAGGGATAGTGGGCTGCGCCCCCTGCAACTAGAAAACGGCAACTGGACCTGGAGCTGAGCTGCGCCCTCCACAACTAAGACTGAAAGGACAACAACTTGACTTGGAAAAAAGTCCTGGAAGTACACACTGTTCCCCAATAATGTCCTGTTCCCCTTCCCCAATAGAATCTTTAAAAAACAAAACAAAAAAACCGAGTACGTCTCTTCCTGATCAGCTGCCTTGTCTGTCAAATGCTGTCACTGTTGTCTTACTGAAGCTCCAGATCTCTGAAGGAGAAAGGAGGTGATGGAGTCATCACATTTGGACTTGGAGGACGTGGCCCACGGACCACGGTTCATCTGTTGACGAGAGGCCAAGGGCAGAACCTGAGTTTGGACTTGTGCCCTGTCACCCTGCATGGCTGACGCTCACACTGAGTCCTGTCTGCCGTTGCCTTAGTACAACCGCCAGGATGACAGGTCTCAACATAAAACGGGAACAGGCAGGGAGGACGTGCTGAAACGTGTGGCGTTCTTCCCTCTAAGATGGAGGTGCTGAAGTGCAGTGAGAAGAGGCCAAACAGCTGCGTCCCACGCGCCCGTCCTCAGACCTGGGCACTTCGCGAGTCTTCCTTCAAAGCGTCCCTTCCGGCCGCTCCGATGCACGTCTGTCTGTCACACGGGGGCTCGTACTCTGTAGGCAGCTCCACCTGCATACACTCCATCCAGTAACTCGCGCCCGGTCCCTCTTCTGGTGCATTTGAAAGCTGACAGGCTTGGTGGCAGCTTAGAGACAGAGGAGAGGAGGGTAGATGACACTGGGCAGAGCTGGGTGGGTCGGCAGAGGCCAGGTCAGACAGGACCTGTAGGCCAAGGGCAGGAAGGGGCTTAACTTTTATTCTAAGAGCAGTGGCGGGGGTGGACTGGGGGGGGTAGGGGACTGGGGGTCTTAAGCAGAGTTCTGCACGACCTCATGAAAACATGGAGTGCTCATTCAGAGTGCTGGACGGAAGGAAGCAGGGGGACCAGGTAGCAGGCCTCTGGCAGGTGAGGTACGCGGGGCCGGATTTGAGATCCATCTGGAGGTGGGCTCCCCAGGACTTGCTTAAGGATTGATTCCAGTGGGGGTGGGGAATGGGCCCCGAGGCAGCGGGGAGACCCAGAATGACTCCCAAGTGTTTGTCATGAGCAACTGAGTAGCAACTGGTGCTGACTTGTGAGCAGGCCGTTTGGGAGTATCAGGAGTTCATCTTCAAGTGTGTTCAACAGGACACTCACGAGACGTCTGGCAGGCAGCTGGACGGTGGAGTCTCGAGTTCAGAAGACCGAGAGGGCTCGAGGTAGCGATTTGGGAGCTATCAGCCTCTAGATCAGGGGTGTCCACACTGTTTTCAACGTTTCTCACCAAGGGCCATATGCGGTAAAGTACACAAACAGCCGGGCCACGCACTTGAGGTAAGGTATGTATTGCCTCACCTGGTTTATTTAAGTCAACTAAATATATTTTTGGTATTTGCTGTGGGCCGATTAAAAAGGAATTGCGGGCCGCAGTTGGCCCGCGGGCCGCAGTTTGGACACAGCCGTGGGACGTGACTTCGAATGAGGTTTGGCAATCAGTAAGTCTTCGTTATGGAGAAGAGAGATGTCAGTGGTTTGGAGGCGCGTGGGTGAGCCCCGTGTTAAGACAGGTCGCAAGAGCCCTGGGAAAACGTTCTCAGGGTACGTTTGTTGAACGTCTGTCATGTGTCAGGCACTGTGCACAGTGAACCATTTCGGTTTTTGGTGACTCGTAGAAAGGAGCTGATCTGGTCTCAACACGGAAACCCCTCTTAGCATACTGATGAGTAATAATACAGATACGTGTCCTGACATAGTTGGTTTACATCTTCCTTTGCGTGGCTTCAAGGTTTTCGTTTGACTCTGCCACTTTTGCTTTGCTATTGGCGTGTGGGTTGATGGATTTTTCCTCCCGAGCTGTGCACTTGTCACAACGAGGGGCTCCTAAGTAGGGCAGTGTTCCCTGTTTGTGTAGCTCCCCACAGCTGTTTCCTATAGTAAAGACTCTGGAAAACAATGACCTCATGGTTTCCACAAAAGAACCTTTTATATATAACAGTGGAAAAGAAATCATTCAAAACTGAGTAATTTCAGGTTCTGTCCTCTGTAGCTTTTTCCTTCCAAAATATTCTTGTTGTTACTGGCTGTTCCTCAAATGACCTTTTATGTTTAACAAACAACATTTTTGCAGTGGAGCACATGGGGTGTCTTTCATTTGACTGTGATCTTTCTCTATTTGGAAATCATTGTTCTATGGCCCGGCCTCCGGCAGTTCCCGGGAAACTGGCCCGTCACCCAACATCTGGTGCTTCTTCCCCCAGTCGTCCAGCTTGGATGGCAGCAAACAGTGTCCACAAACAAACAGTTCACGCTTTAGAAGATTGCGGGGGGCTGGTCAGGAAATGCCGTTGCTGCTTCTGCTGCCAGCAGCCTTCGAAAGCTCATCACCAGCTCAGTAGATCCTTGGACGCGAACTCCTGGTCTTCTCATCTTTCCGAGCGAGGCTGAGCTGTCTGGTTCTCAGGAGAGGTGTGAGGCACCGTCGTAATCATAACCGTGAAAACACTGTTCGTTGGCGTGGAGCCGGATCAGTTAGCGAGCACGTTCCTACGCGGGCTTTGCGTTTGGTCTTCACAGCAGCCCTGTGGAAGGGGCGTGGTAATTCCACGTTTACAATTAGGACGTTGGGATTCAGTGCCCTGAGTAGGAGCAGGGGCGGGCTCCAGGCCTGCATGGGTTTTAGGAGGGTTGAGTGAGAAGATAGAGGTAAGGGGTCAGTACAGAAACCCGCTCGGAGTGGCACTCAGTGGTGGGTGGTGATAATGCAGGTGCTGTTCTGGGTCGGCCCCGAGTCCTCGCCCCCATTTCTAAACTCTTCCTTCCAGTTGATGGTTTTTATTGTTGCGAGGTTAATTCTCTTCAAGTTTACCTGTAATTACATTATTTCTCTTAAAAATTGCCTTTACTTTTTCTTTTTAACATACAAAATGTGGCATAAATTTCTTAGCTTGGTATTTTAGCTTTTCCAGAAAAATGAAATAAAAAAGGGATCCATAAAACCAGTCCCATTTAAAAAATTATTAGATTCAATAGACATAAAATGAGTGTTCGTTTGCTCTGGATGTTTCCAGAGGCTTTCTCAGTTTCTGTGCTTCTCTCGTCGTGCCTGGGACTGGTGACAGCAAGTTCCCAGACGGGCACGTGTCCCAGACGGGTTACTCTGAGCAGCACTGCTGGGGGGCTCCCCACAGTCGGACGCTGCCTGTTGTTTCCTGTATCAATGGTTTCAATCGAAACGCTCGTCTGTGCCAGTATTTCCTGTAAACTGGTAGTTGGATCTAGAGGCTTAATGAGGTTCCAGGTTGAGTTTGGGTTTGTACCCCCCTTCTTTTGTTGGTAAAACTAGTTTGTGGGCAGTGCTGTAAACCTGCGTCACTGCTGTAAACCTGTCGTGTCTGCTTGTATCTCGTAGTGTTAGCGGGATGATAATTCATAGTTCATTAAAGGTCAAAAACGGTGACGTGAACATTTTAACATTCCTTGTTCACTTACCGTGTTTCCCCGAAAATAAGACCTAGCCGGACCATCAGCTCTAATGTGTCTTTTGGAGCAAAAATTAATATAAGACCTGGTTTTATTTTAATATAATATGAGACCGGGTATAAGACAATATAATATAATAATGTATTATAACATAATATATTATAATGTAATATAATGTAATATAACAAACACTGAGTCTTATATTAATTTTTGCTCCAAAAGACACATTAGAGCTGATGGTCCGGCTAGGTCTTACTTTCGGGGAAACAAGTTAGAATAGTTCTATAGAGACTTTTGCCCTGTCAATTATTTGGTTACCCCAAAGTAAATTTGGAGAAGAAAGGTAAGATAAATGCTTGATATTTTCCTCCCCCTTTTTTTCTGTTTTTCAAAATAATTACTTGATTTCTAAATGTTGTGCGTTTTTTGTTGGAACCGTTTGAACTCATGGGTTTGGATACACATTTGATGTTTCTCTGTCAGTTACAGTTATTAACCTTATTGATGCTCAGATTGTCCCATTTTTGGCCAGAGGGACAAGGTGGCTCCCTAGTCTGTTTGACGTGACACTAGTAGTCTGTGATGCCAGCCAGACCAGAATGCAGGGAAGGTCAGATGTTCCAGGCTCGTCTTACATGTCTGCTGCTCCAGATCTGGAGTCAGGCCTTTCTTTAGGGAGACCTGGTTCCTCGTGGTAGCAAAAGGTACTGAGCAGCCATAGTCTGGCACTAGGGGTACATGTGGCTTCTATGTCTTCTAAGTAGGCGGAGACAGGAAATGTGTAACTTCCTTTAAAGGGACAACAAATCCTGAATTCATATTGAGAATGCCAGTTCAGGATTTCAGGGGTCTCATTTCACCTCATTGATCGTGCATCTGCTTTCCTTTGTCCCGTGCTGAAATCCTACTCTTAACACCGGCCTGACTTCTCATTTGCATTCTCCACAATGCACACCTGAGACTCAGGATCATGGTCCCATACTACCAGCAACACCATGAGTATTTGAAAAGGTTGAAGATTATTATTAGGCTTTTTATCCAGAGGCTTCTGTCCTGTTAGGACTGTAGAGTCAAATTACTGTTTGGAAGTCATTTGGAATAGCTCTCAGTGTGGCTTGTCACCAGTGGATATATAGTTAAATTCATTTGTTTCTTCTTGCTTTTATTTTGAGGGATTGCTTTTTAAAATTTAATTTTGTTAAATAGTTATGTAAAAAAACAAAATCTGTGGCCTGGAGCCAACAAAACAAGAGCTGTTCGAAGAAGTCTAGTTTCTGTCTCTGATCCCTACACCCTGTTTCCTTTCTCCCTAAATGTTACGATTTATTCTTTCCTTGTTTTAATATAAGAAAAAATGTGTGCGCCTATGTGTGTGCACGCGTGCATTCGTATTTCCCTCTTATTTAGATAAGTGGTAGCACACTATCTGGAACTTTCTCCGGCTTGGCTGTTTCCTGCAGCTACGGTAACATGAATGCTTAACCATACATCCTGCATCATTTTATTTCCTCCTTATGACATTGTAAGGTAGACACACATATTATTTGTTTTGCAGATGAAGAAACAGGCATTTCTGTAGACTTTAATTCTGTGGTTCTCTTTATTTCCCGTCGTATCGGGTCCTGCCCTCTGTGCCCACGTTCAGGAGTGAATGAATGAGCAGGGAACTGACTTCTGTGTTGCTTTCCTTTGAGCTATGATGGGACAAACAAAGGCTGTTGTAAACTGTAGGGAAGGCAATCCAGCCTTTTCTTTGAGCTCCATGGCTCTGTCGGTGGAGAAGACTAACAGTGAGACCCTCTTTCCCGACCAGGGGTGCTCCTAAAGATGTATGAACTTGGAATGTCCCTTTTAACAGCGCAGTGACAACTGGGCACATCTCCCTCATTTTCGAGTCTTTACTCCATGGAAGTTATCATAAAGCAGGCTCACTAAAGAAAAGACAAACTGCTCTGAAAGCAGCTCATAGGAAATAGTTACTAGTTAACGATTTCAGGGTTTTAATAGTGACAGGAAGGAAGGAAGGAGGAGGGCAGCCTCATTTCCCCGCAGGCTGCCGGGAAAGGAGCCCTGGCAGCCTTTTCTCTCATCTGCGGCAGGAAGAAGGGCTGCTTAGGGTGCAGACACACTGGTCGTCGCCCTTCCAGGCCCCACTGTGACGTCAGGCGCTGGGCAGGCGGTTGGAACTGCCACCCATCCCTGCAGGCTTCTGGCTGTGGCCTCAGACGGTGGTGCTGGGAGCGGGGTGAGGGCAGCCAGGACCCCCCACTTCCTTTTGAAACTCCGTGAACCCATGAATTTTGAACTTAGTCGGGATCCTGGTGCAGCCGAGCTCTTCGCTTGGTCATGAGCCTGTTTCCTTTCGCCCTTTTCATTGGCGGATAATCCAGCCCCACAGATTGGGGTGTCGAGCAACCATTGGTTCCTTCACACCTGAGTGATGGGAACATTTTAGCAGGAAAAGCCAATCAGCCACCCCACCCAGCCTTTCAGCGCCAGCCTGGGACGTGGGAGAGACAGGGAACCAGTAGGAAGGTGGGGAGGACCCTGCAAAGGCCGCTGGTCACGCGGAAAGGAAATGCGTTGCACTTGAGCATTTTCTTGGGTCTGGCCTTGTCATTCCATAGTTCTGTAGCTCACCTGTTATGTGTGTGTGTTCTGGGTTTGACCCATGAGCTGTAGACTGTTTTGGAAGGGGTGCTATATAGCTGCAGTGTCACAGTCCCAGAGGACGCCTGGGGGTGTCTCGGGATGATGTACTGTGCCGTGTGCCACTGTGTTGTCATTGTACGATCTTGTCGATAACATCTGGTCTTTCGGGGAAAGACATTACTTCCCAGATAATTATTTATTTGACATCACGTCTTTAAAATTCTAACTTTTTGGGGCAGACTTGACTCTTTCCTTGTGACCAAGAGTGCCCTGAGCTCTCCGTCCCGGGCCAGGGGCACTGGACTGTCTAGGACTTGGTGCCTGGTTCTGGATCGCTCCATTGGTGGATTCTTCTTTCCGCTCACTCCCTACCGCCTGCCTTTAAGGTCCTTCCTTGGTTCTTCTCCTGTTGCTCTATCCTGGGAGCCTGCCTGTACCTCCTACTTCCTCATTCCCGTATTTTGCAATTTCTAATCTGTTTCGAGTTAAGTAACCAGATAAACAGAATCGACTCCAAATAAGAGTAAACAAACTGAGTTAGGGCCTGAGAATCTGGCTAAGTTAAGCAACTTGAGCGATTTTCCCTTTTGAAGTCAACTAATTCTTTTTCTAACTTGGAAGTGAAGTGCGCTGTGCCTCCAGGAAACGGCGGTGTGCTTCATCAGTGCACAGCTTGATGAAGTGTCTTGGAGGGACAGTGCATCCTTTCTTCCCCACCTGTCCCCTCGGAGGATGTGTGGATCACTTCACTTCCCCCCACAGAGGAGGCCCCTGTGCGATGAGGGGTGTGCTGAGTTCGAGGGGTGTGCTGAGTTCTTAAGCCCAGCTCCCGCCTCTGCTTCCTGTCCCGCCCTCGATCGATCGGGAAGTGGATCTTTTTTCTTTTCCTAGGGCTAAGCTTTCACCTCCCACCTGGCAGGTCTGGGTGGCCTGAAAAGGGCCCTGGTGGGTGTCTGCAGGCGTAGACTCTCCTTTCTCTCTTCCCCCCATTTTGTCCTTACTGCTAGCTGCTGTCACATTTTTCCTGCAGTGATAAGATCCAAAGGTTGGTTTGGGCTTTGGGTTTAGGATTCATACAGGCAGAAAACTTTGGTTTTAAGGCTCCTTGGGTCTGTCTAGCTGAGAAAAGAAATTCCCCGTGTAGGGCAGCTGACCTCGCTGGGGCGTGGTGAGAGATCAGGTATATTTCTTTGTTTTGCAGCCCTGTCTTCTGTGCATAAGCTTTGGGTTCCTTGGCCAGAATGCCAGGGGGTGCTATCCTAAGATCATTCTAAGTACCACCTACTTACCATTATCAACAAGTTCATTTTAGGAAATGTGGAAAATACAGGAACATGTAAAGAAGAAAGTGATCAATCACCTAAAACTCGTCACTCGAAACGACTGTACTGTTTTGGTGTGCATGCAGAAGGATGAAAGATCTGAAAGTTCCTTAAAAATGTCTTTTAGAAGTTGCATCTTCTTTCCACTTAATTGTATTATGTATTTATTTCTCCATA
Source organism: Rhinolophus ferrumequinum (assembly GCF_004115265.2). NCBI lineage: Eukaryota > Metazoa > Chordata > Mammalia > Chiroptera > Rhinolophidae > Rhinolophus > Rhinolophus ferrumequinum. The sequence continues at coordinate 17,252,674 of NW_022680357.1, read as the reverse complement.
TTTTCTAAAACTCTCAAACATATGTAACGTTCCATGGTAGGAATATATAATGATTCCCTAGATGTTTAGGTGCCTTTCCTGGTGTTTCTGTTTGGATTTTAACTGTTGAAGAATGATTACACTTACCATATGACGACCTTTTAGTTATATCAGGACTGGGTGTTGGCTTTTTTTGATTGTCAGCCAAAATTTCCCCTTCCTCAAAAAAAAAGAAAAGAAAAAAAATAGCTTTATCTTACTGTATTGGGAAGAATCTTAGATTGTGTTGGAAAACGACAAGGAGCCCAAAAGAAGACGCCCTTGGGTTACTTAGTTGCTTGATCAGCTATGTAAATACACTGTGGTGGCCCCGGCTGACTTTAAACTTGGAATTGGCTGCGCTGGCCACTTAGCGTGTGCAGGGAAGGCGGGCGGGAAGGCTTCGTCCCCCTAGCAGGGCGGCCTGCGCGTCCGAAGGGGAACGCTCCCCTTGAGTTCACTGATGGGAGACGGAAGGAGTACCCCAAAGCCAGATCCTTGTCTTATCTCTGGCTGGCTCTGGCGCATCCTGGGACGCCAAGCAGGATGGCGAGCTTCACGTGCTGCAACGTGACCTCCTCACATAGTCTGAATTCCTGCCTTCTCCTCAGATAATATCTCAAGTAGATCAACTGCATTTTTGTGTCTGGGCCATATGTCAGTCAGAGGCAAAAACTGCACAAAACCAACACTGCTTAACGAGGATTTATTCAAAAGCAAATGAAGCCCCAGAAGCCTCGGTGCAGCTGTGCTTAGTCCTGCACATTTTCCGTCTACACGGAGAACTGACGCTCGGAGTGAGAAGCCTCAAGTCCTGGGTGATCTTGCCTCGTAGAAGGGAAGAGAATCACTGATTGAAGAAGGTTAGGGACAAAAAGGTTTTACGGTTGTTTTGATACGATGAGGTTGAAGAATAATGGTAACTTCGGACAAGTTACGTCTCTGAGCCCGGTTTTTTTTCACCTGTAAATAATCATAATAATGATGACGACACTTACAGCATACGGGACTTTGTAGGGATTGATTTTACAGGAAATAACACCCGTAAACAATTAGTATAATGTCTGATGCATTACAAGCACTCAGATATTAACTTATTGTTATTGTTACTCTTTGAGTCAAGTATTGCATTTGCTAGGTACTGGGGAAATCATGTTGAAGAAGACCTTACTGATCGCTTTAGTGGTAGAGACAGAGTTCAGAGACGTCCTGGTGATAAGAATAAAACTCAGTGTCGTACGTGATGTAACGGGAACAACAAAGGAGCCTCCTATAAGTTTTAGTGCTTTTTGGAAGTAAAACTGTGCAGCTCTTCCAGTGGGGCCAGTTCTTTCTCAGTCTTGGCTTCACATTAGAAATAGAATTGTTTAAAAAAAAAAAAATCACACTTGAAAAACAATCGGAGATGATCAGGTCCCACCCTCGGCTAATTAAAGCAGCTTCCTTGGGCTCTGCTGTCAACGGGAGGCTTCTATTTAAAAACGTTTGCCCAGATGATGCCCAGGTGTGGCCAAGGGTCGGGAGCCAGCGCTTTGGGTCTTTTCTCCTTTTCTTTCTCGCTGGCATTTTCCAGGATTACATTGTACCACAGGGTAATTCCTTCCCTTTCTCTTGACTTTGGAAACTTACATAATAGCAGCCGTATAGAGTTTATAAAATGCTTTCGTGATCTCACTGGAGCCCCACAGTAATCTTTTTAGAAAGATATTGTGGGGACAGAGCCCCAGAGAGCAGTTTCCAGGCTCTCGGCCTCACGTGGAGGGGTGCTGCTCAGGTAGTAGATAGCCGTCAGCTGTGGCTGGTTGGCCGTCAGCTGTAACCGTTGAGCCATTGGCCACTAATATAACTGCCGCGGCTACGGAGGGAAGTCGAGGAGACTCGGTCGGTTGGCAGCAAAGCGGACAGCAGGTCGCACGTCGTGTAAACCCAGCCTCCAGTGAGACCATAGTGGTATGACTTCCCTACCTATGGCTCCGTGGGTGTTCCTTTTTGGCCTAGCCACATCCTGCGCTCTTGTGTGGGGAGTGGGACCAGAGACCCCGCCAGACGCCCTGCACGACAGATATTATCAGCATTTTGCAGAAAAGAGAGCCACGGCTCAGGGGAATACAGAGTAAAAAGTGGTGGACACCTTGGCCTCAGGTGTTCAGAATCCAGTCTTTCAGTTTTCTGTTGCATTTCCAGTGGAAACTTCCAACCACTGGGGACACACTTGGCGGTCTTCTCTTGCTCTGTTTTCTGGCTGTGAAGCTTTATGATCTGCTGGGAAATCTTCACTCGTCGTTCACCTGGCTGAACCAGTTAGGGGTATATTCCTTTTATATTTCTTCCTTTTCTCCTGACCATACTTCCACCCTTAGTTATAATTTCTTGAAATGCTGTGATGTCAGCCCTTTTAGTATAGCTTTTCCTTTTAGACAAGGTATACGTGCTTTCCTGGTCTTTGTTCCAAGCAGTGACTCTGCCCCCAGTCTGTGTGGTGCATGCGAGTTTGTGTAATGTCCACAGCGGGTCTTACCACTGGGCTGCGGGTGACCCGTCTCCCCGTCTGTGTCGTTCCCGAGTTTGCTCGTGGGAACTTGGCTCCAGGGACCCCTTGCGTCTGTAAGGCTCAGCAGCTCTGTACCAGAAAGAACTCACTTTTCCTGTGGTTTCTTGACTCCCTCTATTTTTCTTTCGTCTGTAACACATACTAAGTAAGGATGCTTATTAGATTATGCTATGATTTGTTTTGTCTGGGGCAGAAGTAAAATCAATACTCCCTTGGGTATCTGCAGCGGGACGATGTCACCACTGTGAAGTGTCAGGAAGAGGAAGGAGCCCTTGTGTTTGTGTATGTGCAGTGAGATCTGCAGACTTTCGTGTGTCGGTGACGTGATTTGGGGTGAGGCTGGCCACAGCAGCCTCGGCCCCAGTCGCAGCGGGCTGGGGAGTCCCCGCGGCCTGTTCCATCGTGCCCAACAAAAATCCTGCGGAGCGGCTTCCGTGCAGTGCCTGGTCCACAGCGACCGGATACAAGCTGCGTGAGCGGCAGTGATGGTGGCAGGACGCATAAATCAGGACGTAATGCAATCCTGATAAGGAATGTCATCTCCACCTGGAAATTCGATGGACACTGTCCATAAACTATTTGCTTTGACACATAGTGAAGCATTTGATTTCAGCTGCTCTGTTTCTTGTTTGTTTTGGCACTCCCCCCTCACCCCCCCCCCGTGTTTAAGCCATTGTTTCTCAGTCTAATTGTGGGGCGCAGTTCCCTGGCCCCTGCTGGTGTTATGAGTCTTGCGTTCCCCTGGCCGAGGCAGTCAGTCGGCCACTCACAGCAGCTCACGGCCCCTCTTGTTGGCTGCTGGCCACTCACCCCGGCTGATGGCCTGCACGGCCACTGGCCACTCACAGCAGCCCACGGCAGCTCACAACAGTCTGTGGTAGCACACGGCAGTCCACGGCAGCACACAGCAGCCCACGCCAATCTCTGGTTGCTCACGGCAGCCCCACTCCAGGTAGAGCTATTGTTCACAGTTTTAGCTGTGGAGGGCGCAGCTCACTGGCCCATGTGGGAATCGAACCGGTGGCCATCGGCATTAGGAGCACGGCGCTCCAGCCACCTGAGCCACCAGGCCGCCTCCTGCTTTGTTTCTTAGGGTCCCCCCACCTCTCCACTGGACGTAAATGAGAGAGAGTCCTGAACGAAGCTTGCAGTGCCCTGGCCATTTCTGTGCCCCAGCTACATGCCCTGAGATTTGTCCTTACCTAAGACTTCTTGGCACTTGTCCTGTGCTTTCTCCACAAAACAGACAATGAAAAGCAAACTAAGCAAAACCAAGGTTCCTTGCCTGCTGTCTAACTTCTGTGAACCCATAACCACTTCTCTTGTGTCTCTCTCACCTCCTTTGAAGGCACTTCCCCTCCCTCCATACTCTCTCATTTGTGTACCTTTGTTTTTTTCCCTCCCTAAATTTGGATCTTTGTAAATCAACTTTATGTTTCATTCACATCTAATTGACCATCAAGTTATGGTGGTTTTTCATAATTGAATGAGAAATCTGTCCCCGTTTTCATCTCCATTATCATCACATCAGTTGGAAAGCACAATGGGCGGTTTTAATTCTTTGGTTCATTCTTGTGATCACTCTCTCCTGCCCAACTCTCTTCTCTTGACTCTTGCGACTCCATTCTCCTGATTTTCTTGCCACATCTTTGATGGCCTTTTCTTGGTCTCCTTTGCGATCCCCCGAAATATCGCTGTCCCCTGGGGTCATCTCTCATGATGAAGTCTGCGCCGTCCCAGCCATGCTCGTGACTTCCGCCGCCACCCAGCTGTTGACTCCCAGACCTCCGTCCTGAGCACAGACTCTTCCACGGAGCCCAGATCTGGAGTTTTCAGTTGTTTACCAGATAGTTCCACTTGGAGGGGCCACAGAACGTCACATGCAGTACATTCAAGGGGACTTACCATCCTCTTTGCCAGACTTCTTCCTTTTTTGTCTTGTCTTGATAAAGGGTACCAGTGGTTGCCCATCATCCAGGGAGGAGGCTAACGCCTCCCTCCTCACTTTCCAGATTCATTAGCTACAAATCCTGTTGGTTCTACTGCCTCAATTCCTAGATCTCCCAAATTTGCCTTCACATTTCTGTCCTCACGGCCTAGCTTAGACCCTCATCATGTCATGTCTCCTAACTGCTCTCCTTTGTGCACTTGTCACCTCTCCTTTCTCCTTACTTCCAATCCAATACTCACAGCTGAAATTTGAGTGCTTCTCATACCTCGTTGACATGTGACATGTTTTGTGTGTGTTCTCACTTAACCGTCACACTAAATCATTATCCTTTTCATATTGGAGGAAAGAGGGTCCAGGCCTCACACAAAGTAAGCGGCGGGACAGAGGTGGGAGCCCGTGATCTTAACCAGTTCACCTACGACCTGTGCTGGCAGGGGCTGCCCTCCTCTGTGCTGCAGTCTTGGGAAACAAGTCACCATCGCAGCCGTGCTCAAGGTGGGGGCGGGCTTAAGGTCCAACTCCTGGAGGGGGGGTTGTGGATATAAACTCTGGAATTCTTCTGTAAGGAGGATTGTCTCTTCCTCCCACTTAGTCCCTCGGTCATTTATGTTACGTAGACTTGTTTATTTTACACTTTGGTTTATAATCTAATACACGTTAGTTATTGAACCAGTTCTCACTTTTTTCTTTTCCTTTTTAAAATTGAGGTATAATTGACATACAACATTATATTAGTTTCAGGTGTACAAAATAATGATGTGATGTTTGTAACAATTCTCGTTTTTAACTTGTTCAAGAACGTTATCACCACCAGCTTTTTGCCATTAAAAAGCCTGATGAATGAGTATCTTAGACGTTTTGATGGTTTCCTTCAGCTCATTCCTACAAGTGGGGGTGCTGGGTGGGCGCATGTGGGAGGCTTTGGTCTGTGGCCCTGGGGATGCAGTTTTACGCTGAGCATCGGTTTTGACGTTGCCGTCTCGCCGCCCTGTTTGGGATGATGAACAGTGTGTCTTTAAAGCCACAACTCACCACTCTTCGTGCTGCTTTACTTACCCTTCTAGAGCATTGTGTCAAAGAACGCACTGCAGTACCGGGGCAATTCCCAGCACGACGCCCAGGAGTTTCTGCTGTGGCTTCTGGACCGAGTTCACGAGGACCTCAATCACGCGGTGCTGCAGAGCGGCCAGCCCCCGGTGAAGGTGAGGGCGCAGGCGCCGGGCCGCCAGGGGGCGGGGCCGTCAGGGGCGGGGCCGTCAGGGGCGGGGCCGTCAGGGGCGGGGCCGTCAGGGGCGGGGCCGTCAGGGGCGGGGCACTCGGGAGGAGGAGGAGTCGGGGACAGACTAGGTGGTTCTCCCATAACCTCCTCCCAGGCAGCGATGCAGGTTGCATGTAGTTCATATAGTGACGTTGACTAAGCTTTGGGCGAGTGCAAAGTTCACGGTTACTTAGAGGATTCCTCACGTTTACCCCCATGCTGGTAGCGCGAGGTATGAGAGAGCCGTCTTCAAGGAGCTCATCACAGTCTAATGAGAGGGGACACATTTGCATATATGACTGGCTTTAGACTAAAATGAAGCGGTTCCATCTCACTGAACTGTTTTTAAAGCAGAAATGTGCTGTGCACTCCAAGGAGACTTACAACCTGTAGGTAGGTCCCTGGAATGAACACAGTGAGAACGGAAAGGTAGGGATGTCTGTGGTTGGGGTTGGACTTAAGTGTGGGAGCGGAACCCTCAGAATATTCCTACTGAGACACTGTGATTCAGTCTCAAGTTTTATGCACGTAGCCTCAGTTAGACGGGTAAAGGGATTTATGTAATGGAAATAATTCAGGCTGAAGCGTTGCCTTCCTCTCACAGCTTCTAAAGTTGTTGATAATTCTGCTCTGTACCTCACATTTTAAATGTCTAGTTTTGGTAAGGTGTTAATTCTTCCGGTTCAAGGTCCCTTTTGTGCCTGAACACTATACTGTCCATCGTACGACTCTGCTTGTGGGCGACTCTCTCCCATTGGATTGGGATGTGCTCAGGGGCAGGCACTGTGTCTTGTTTGTCCTGGCGTCCTGGGCCCTCTGCGTGCGCTCTGACCTGGTAACTAGTCGTGAGGTGGAGGACTGTGACAGCTTAAGGGAAATAGTGGAGTGTTTGGCACCAACCACTGACAGGCGCGAGAGGGTTGGATGTGGGAGGAACCAGCACTTGGGAAGCAGACGGATTATTTCCTGGAGGAGACGGGAGGGAGACTGGGGAAGAACTGCCTGGGGGCGGGGGGGAGAGATGGGGATAAGCCCGGTTTGTGGACGTGCCTATGGGGACATGAGTCCTAGGACCCCGCACGTCCTGTCCTGGCAGCTGTGTTCTGGTTCCTTTAGCAGAAACCTTTCACTGAAACCTTGGGACCCGATGCATAGCTTGTACAAGAAGTCAGGGACATTTGTGACTTTTTCAGGGTCATCGTCAGTCAGTAATTGGTGCTTCCAGTCTGTGAAATTGTGCTTTCTTCTTTTAAGCCACCGTCAGAGATGGACATGATGCCCGAGGGACCATCTTTTCCTGTCTGTAGCACTTTCGTACAGGAACTTTTTCAAGCCCAGTACAGGTAGGAGCGAAGCCAGTTCCCCTCTGTCGTCTGTTTCTGCGTTTGTAACATAGTTGCAGGCCGTCCTAATGTGAGCGTCTCGTGCGTTTTTGTCTTTGAAGATCTTCCTTGACGTGTCCTCATTGTCAGAAGCAGAGCAACACGTTCGACCCTTTCCTCTGCATTTCTTTGCCAATTCCTCTGCCCCACACAAGGTAAGAACAGACTTACTAAGAGGAAGACCGCATGTTCCTGTGTGTGTTCTTCTTCTTCTGTAGGCTCCTCTTACGTCTTCTTACTTAATTAGACAAGTAATGGGACTAGTGACAAATTGAATGCAGGCGTTGTTAAACCCTGACCGAAACTTAGGGATGCCTGTGTGAGTTGGCAGGGTGTCGGGCAGGTGCGTGGGGCGGGTGTGGCCCCATCGACGGTATGGGGGAGGGGGAAAGGTTGGATGCCTTCTAGGTTCACTAGACACCTTACATTGCACTTGCACTTAATTACTTTATTTGAACTGTTTCTCAAAATTTCCAGGAGTTATGCTGTTTTAAGAAGATGCTAACTATAGAAACAAGTATTGATATGTTATATTTTTATTTTCTGAAGATTACCTTTTCCAGAGAGCTCTTGATTATTTGATAGTCCTACTTAGGTCCAAAGGAAGTTTTTCTATTTGGCTTCCAAATGTGTGGGTGAGCTTTAGTTTTGTGTTGATTTCCAATTAGGTTTGTTTTGCATCTATATTTTAGTTGAAATAAGCAACTAATGAGAAGATCTGACTTTGATCTGTACAGGCCTCTCTATGTCACCGTAGTGTATCAAGGGAAGTGTTCTCACTGCATGAGGATTGGCGTGGCCGTGCCTCTGTCTGGGACTGTTGCCAGACTTCGGGAAGCAGTTTCTATGGAGACAAAGATCCCCACTGATCAGGTAGTACGCCTGCTAACGTCTATTACACAGGGGCCACAAAACTGTTGCTTTCTGTTCTCCTGGAATATTTTAACAGTTCTCTGCCAAATATGGTTAGATAGAAATGTAAAACCAGTTGCCTCTATATTGAGGAAAAAATAATCAAACCCGGAGGAGAAGAACATACACAACAATTTGCATGCTTCATTTAATTCTGTGTATATCTTTAAAAGGAAAAGCTGTGACTTTACACCGAGACCTTTTAGCTTTGTTTATAAAGTATAACTACTTAACTTCTTAAGTCATTCTTACGGATGCTTATATGGGCAGAGCCTCCTCGTGGTATCTGAAGGTCAAAGAGGCTTAGAGAACTGGACCAGCGGCTCTTGAAAACCACGTTCTATCCTGGTGATGAGAACCGGCATCTTGCCAGTGCATTACAAATAGATACTCAGTGCTGTGTGTTTTCTGATTAAAGCTGGGTCCGTCTCTTACCTTGTTTAGAGAAGAGACACGGAAGTTTCTTTTTTGGGTAAATTTTTGATAAGTAGTTATATTTAAATTGACCCAAAATACTTCTGGCCTATTGTGACTTGACATATTTTTGCATAATTCTTTTCTAAAGTCACTATTATGATTTTAATTGGAAATAAATTCCCTATTAAGGATTTACTGAGGAAAGATGATTCAATGGCTGAATAGCGTCTCCCTATGTCGCTTCTGGAAGCTGCTGTGTAGTCACCTGAGTAGTAAGGCGGCCTCGTTTGGGAAGTTACCACCGTAAAACAAATACAACCAGCAGTGTTCCCCTAATAAGCAAGTAGTGGCGCAGAGAGAAAGTGTTCACACTCTTCCTTACTCTGAAGAGCTCACTGATCCTTTTTTTCCTTCAGGATGACAGGAAAGACAGAGAGGGAGGGAAGCTTAGGTGTGTGTCCGAGGAGGCAAACCTGTTGTCTCTTTAAAGCTTTCCATTATCCGGTGCTTTTTGCATGTGGTTTACATGAGTGATACAGTTACAAGTCTGTTTCGATCTCAGCGAGCTGGAGAAAGTGAGCTGGAGAAAGTGAGTTACGCTTGCATGTGCACCTGCAGAAAACCAGCTTGGTTATGAAAATCATTAGGAAAAAAACGTGCCAGGAGCATTTGTCTTGGACTTTCTGTGGACTATGCCACCAGCCCCTTTTCACCTCATAGACTCGTGGTGTGTTTGTGTTTGTGAAGGGACCGCAGGGGTCCAGCCCCTTCGTTGGCAGGAGGCCCAGAGAAACCTTGTGACTCATTCAGGGTCATAGGGCTGGTTGGTGGCAGGCTGGGGCTGGAACCTCCTGCCCAGGCCAGTGCTTTCTCAGTAGACAAACTGCTGCTGAGCATGGAACGAGTCTCTAAAGGTCTCCATTGTCCCAGCTTTTGTTTTTCTGTCTGACTGTGCAATACGCAGCCCTTTCAGAAACAAAACTTAGGATGTGACTCTGAGTCCTCCTGAGCAACTTAGAACTAGGGGTAACGAACTGTAACTGGATATTCATTCCTGCTTGTACCTGTGCATATGCTGCGTTTATTACTCCATAAAAATGGACTCATTTACACACATTGTTCTTTACCCTGCTTCTGATTTACTTAGGAGCCTCCCATATTAGTGCAGAAAAATGGAGCGCATTCTTTGTAATAGCTCTGCAGCTCCAGGGGAGCTGTAATAGAGCTAACTACTTCCTATTGTTGGGCGTTTGAGTTGATTTCAGTTTTTTCCTAATACAAATATTTGTGGTTATTTGACATTTTTTAACCTGAAAAGAACATGTAATGACGCAGGAGAGTCTTGGAGTCAGATATGGACTCCGTCCTCGCCACGAGGTTGAGTGGTTGTGTAATCCCGGCAGGTCACTCCTCTCTTTACTTTCTTCTGGGAGAGCGGGGAGACTGTGAGCCCCCGGGGGTCTTCTCCAGCAGGACTCAGCGCGCTCTGCGAACCACGTGCTGCTCTTCTGCAGTGACAGAACTTGTTGTGCTTCCAGGTTCTCTCGTTCGAGGCCAATCAGGTGGGCCCTGGGTCCTGTGAGAGCCCTCCCAGAGCAGCGCAGGTCCTGACGCTCTGGGCAAGTGCAGCTAGAATTAGGAGATCAGTTCCTGTGGACTTCCTGCTTATCCAGCTGTTCACGGTTTTCTCATTTTTAGATCGTGTTAACAGAAATGTACTACGATGGGTTCCATCGTTCCTTTTGTGACACAGACGACCTGGAAACAGTCCACGAAAGCGACTGCATTTTTGCCTTTGAGACTCCCGAAATATTCAGGCCTGAAGGAATCCTCAGTCAGAGGGGTGAGTGAGCGTATGGTCCCACAGGTCGCCCTGGGTTTGTGCTGCACCCCTGCCTGCCCTTCTGGGTGTCTGTACATGATGGCGGACGTTTTAAAATTATGCTGAAATACACATCACACATTTTTTAATGATGGCATGAATTTTATGGGACCGTATTTCCCTGGAAGTAGGCAGTCCTTACTGTGTAGGCAAAGCTGTTTCCTTCATTCCTGACTTCCGTCAGCATTTGGGGCAGCCCTTTTCTGAGGCTCAGGACTGACTGTATCTTCCCTAAGTGGCCTCTTTGGCATCTTAGGACAGCACTCAGGAAGGTTATTAAGGCCAGAGCTGATATATTGATTTATTACTATCAAAAATAGTATATTTTCTGGTATTTTGCTACTAGCTCTGATGCTTAGTTTCTGAATTCTAAAATCTTTGCTGCAGAACGTTTTCTTGGTACTTGCGTTTAAGAAATTTGCCGCAAACCTGCCACTTGCGTGTTAGCTACTGTTTGCTCTGGTGAGAGTTTATTTCCCCAGCTCCTGTCTCATTAGCTCCTCCATTGTCTCCCCGAGGCACTGCCCCCCACACCCCAGTTCCCCACGCCCCCCAGTCCTAAGCAGCCCTGTTCTCCTCCTGGCTCTGTAGTGATTGGAGTGCTCTGTGTTCCGTGTGCCTGGCTCCTTTCACCGACGTGAGGTTTAAGGGCTCCTGCATGTTGTAGCGCGGATCAAGCCTTTTCCCTTTTGTGGCTGAACAGTGTTCCATCGTATGTATAGACCACATTTTGTTTGTTTATCCGTTGGTGGACATTTGGATTGTTTCCACCTCTTGGCCATTGAGAAGTAGTGCTGCTATGACCATTCATGTAAAGTATTTGAACACCTGTTTTCAGCTCTTGGGGTGTAGACCTAGGAATGGAAACGCTGGGCCATGTGGTAATTCTGTTTAACTTTCTGAGGAATTGGCAAACTGTTTCCACAGCAACTGCATCCTTTTTCATTTCTACCAACAATATGTAAGGGTTACAGTTTCTCCACATTCTTGCCAACATTTGTTGTTTGCTGTCTTTTGATTCCAGCCATTCTAGTAGGTGCGAGGTGGTATCTCACTGTGGTTTTGATTTGCATTTCCCTGGTGATGAGTGATGTTGAGCTTCTTTTCATGTGCTCGTTGGCCGTTTGTCCTCGTTGGAGAAATGTCTGGTCCAGTCCTTGCCCTGTTTTTAAATTGGGTTGTTTATTATCTTTTTGTTTTTGAGTTGTAAGAGTTCTTTGTATATACTGGGTACTAGACCCTTATCAGAGATACGACTCGCAAATATTACCTCCCATTCTGTGGTTATCTTTTCACTTTCTTGATAGTATCTTTTAATACAAAATAGTTCTTTTTGATCAAGTCTATTTTATTGCTTATGCTTTTGGTGTCATATCTAAGAATCCAGTTTTTCCTTTTGTTTTTTTTTTTTTTTTTTGTCAACTAACTCCCTTGGAATTAATTTTGGCATTAACTGTGTGTTTGTCATTTTAAATCACTGTCATGCTGATGTACCTTAACAGGTTCAGCAAGTCTTGTATCGTTGGCTATTTAGGTTATTGTCAGAATTCTGCTATGAATATGTTTGTGTAAACCAGTTTTTATTTTATTCTCCTTCTGGTGGTGTTGTGATGATCATTACTGCACGGCTTCCTTTTTGTACGAGTATTCTCCAGCTGGAGCACCATTTGCTTAGGCTGTACTTCCAAAGGATTAAAGTAATTCACAATTATTTACTCAAGCATTTATTGAGTTCCTACTAAGTGCAGGGCCTGGTGCTGGGTGTGGAATTGCTGGGTACCTCCGATTGACAGATAGCTCTGCTTTGGGGCCTTTCTGAAGAACTTGCTTTCAGCAGCCAAGTACTGTGCCTGTCGGACACGTATTTTTGCTTACTTTAGTGTAGGTTGATATAGTCTCGTTGATTGTAGTCAAGTCCTGTAATTGCTGTGAGTCTAGTTAACTGTAGTTTCTTATAAGTCTGGCTCTTAAATCAGGAAAACTGACAGTCATGCCACATGTACTAGTCTTTATTTTTTATAGAAATGAATCGCTTTGTGGTCGCACAGAGTGTGGTCACACTCTAAGTCTGTGTGGCGGGTCATGTCTGCAGACTTGCCCTTCTAACACTGTATCTAATATTCACCACAGTGAAGAGTGTTACTTTTCAGTTTTTAGGATAGGGAAGGCTGGTTTAAATAATGGATGCTAAAGAAATTATCTTACTGGCTGGACGAGGTCCTGTCAAAGTAGATCCTTTGTTCCTTTTGTTCAATTGCAGCTTAAATTATGAGATGGCGACTTCTTCATTTCTCTGGTTGGGTAAATTTCTTTGTAATGAATGAATGAAAAGAATTTTGAAGAGATAAAGTAAGTTGTTTTTTATTGTTTCAGGAATCCACTTAAACAGCAATCTGAACCACTTAAAATTTGGCTTGGACCATCACAGACTGTCCTCTGCTACCCAAACTGCGGCAAAGCACGGGCGAGCGGACGTGCCACCGGCAAGAGCAGGTGACAGGATTGTCCTGCTGGTGTGTAACCGTGCCTGCAGCGGGCAGCAGGGGAAAAGGTGAGCACCTGCTGTACTCCGGGAAGCGCTGAGACCGGAACAGTCGGATGAGTTCACAAGTGAAAACACCCTGATGTTTAGAAAATATGTGTGTACGTTGACCTGATCTGAGGGGCTGGGAGGGGGCGACTAAACTTGGGGTGCTAGAATCTGAGTCAGAAAGGCGCTCGGAGCCCGTGTCGTTTTAAAGGCCCATTTCATGTGTATATTTTCAGCTCAAACTCCTCTTGAGGCCCTAGATCCACAGACCTACATCCAGCTTCTTTCTTAACAGCTGCTTTTTTTTTTTTTTTTTTTTTTTTAATTCTTAATGAATCTGCTTGGATGGTCCGTGCACCTCAGTCGCATGGTCCAAACCGAGCTCATTCTCTTTCCCCATGAGCCTGGCCCTCCAGTATCTCTGGCTCAGCCAATGGCACCACGCCACTCAGCTGCGCAGGCCAGGAAGCTGGGAGTTGGAACTCTCTCAGATCTCTTTCCCTCTGTGTCTTTTAAAGTGGCCTTATAAGGGGTGGCCGGTCAGCTCAGTTGGTTAGAGCGTGGTGCTGATAACACCAAGGTTGCCAGTTTGATCCGTGCACGGGCCACTGTGAGCTGTGCCCTCCTTAAAAAAATAAATAAATACGATAGAATTAAAATAAAATAAATAGAATTATTAAAAATAAAATAAAAAAGTGGCCTTATCACCATAGTGCAGTGACCTTAGTGGTTACAAATTGTGGGTATGTTCTAGGGACAAAGGACTTTGTGTTCCTAGCATCTGTCAGGGTGGCATTTCTATTCGCCCCTGAAAACGCTGCCTTAGGTAAGTTCCTTTTGTACAGCTGGTTAGGAACAAATGCAGAACGTGTTGGTTTGAATCTTGGCGATGTCCCAGTGCTCATGTGTGGGGTGCCGTCCTAAAGGTGGGGACGCCCCAGCGAACAGAAGGCAGGACCTGTGCTCTCGTGGACCTCACAGCCTAGTGAGGGCGGAGTGACTGTGAACAAGTCAACACCCTGAACTTCAGACGGTTGTTACCGCTTTGAAGAGATTAAAACAGGCTGGGGTGATGGAGTCTGCTTGGAGGGTGGCGATGGCAAATCTGGGTTAGAGAGGGCGGTCAGGAGGGCCTCCCTGAGGAGGCGGCAGCCAGCTGAGCCCGAGTGAGGAGAGGGGTGCGCTGTGAGAGCCTCTGGGGACACAGACACTGAGCCCAGAGGGAGCTGGGCGCGTTGAAGAGACAGGAGGGATGGGTGCGTACTGTTTTTATAGAGAATAAAGAACTTGCGGAATCCCTGCATGGCGCTAGTCCCCTCAGACTGGAGACGTTGTCGTATGAAAACATGGCCGGCTGGTTTGCACGTCGTGCTTGTGGCTGGTCTCACAGCGCACTCATTCCCTGTCCAGTGCCACTGGGAGCAAACTCTGTGATGCGTATTAGGATTGGGTTCCTTGGTGTCCTCAGCCCCTCTGCTTCCGCCTGAGTCAGGGTTTATCGGACTGTTGTGTCGTCTATTCGTTCGTTCACTCAGCCAGCATCTGTGTTCTGAGCATGGGCTGTCTGGGCTGCTGAGAGGAGCGGGTCCCTGTGCGGTGGGGAGGCAGGACAGTCACCGTGTGGGCGGTGGGGTGGCACCGAGAGCACCAGGGGCGAGTCAGCGGGGCTTCCTGGAGGAGAAGGCCTTCCGGGGCCTGACAGGGTGAGGGCGCTGCCGGAGGGGTTGGGGGCGCATTCCAGGCCGAGGAACTGGCTGAACACAGACCTGGGCGTGTGAGCAGGACGCAGTCGGGCTGTGGGCTGGGCAGGAGGGACGCCAGGCCGGGCCCTCCATCTTGGCCCCCGTAGAACCAGAGGCTCCTGACGTCTGCTCAGCCTCCCCACGGGGACGGCAGCGTGACCTCAGGGGCTGCACTTGGACTTCCTTGTTTAAAGCGCAGCCAAAGCCACGAACCTGGCGCTGCCTCTGATTCTCCAGCTCCTGAGAGCCGGGTGCTGGCAGGGGCCACGTGGCTCCTCCCCTGGGCTAGGAGCTCATTTCAGTCACTTGCTTGCCGGTGCCTGCCTTGTCGTCTGACCATCAGGGTGAGGCCACCGCCTGGGGGGGCCTTCCCTAACCCCTGGTACGTTTGGCCCTTGCTGTTTGCCAGGTTCATGTCCACTGCCACCCTCTCCCTTCACCATCCCCACTGACCCTCCCTCCTCTTGCCACCTGGTACCCCAGCACCATGCCCCCCCCAGAAGCCATTTTGGTGCAGGAGCTGTTAAATTTTATTTAGACATGTCAGCTTCTCTCTGACTTTTTCATCCACTTACGAGTGTTACTATTAAATTTGCTATTTGTTTTATTTTGAGAACTGTCCTAAAAGCAATCGTATAGTGATTCCATTTAAGAAGATCCCGGGTAAGGAATCACACACAGTGTTTAAGGCATTGCCACAACTTAAGGCGATTTCAATGTTTGTGTGTTAGGTTTGGCCTGCCCTTTGTGCTGCACTTAGAGAAGACAGTGGCCTGGGACCTTCTGCAGAAGGAAATCCTGGAGAAGATGAAGTATTTCTTGAGGCCCACAGTTTGCATTCAGGTGCGTATGCTGACTCGCAGGCCTGCACGCCCAGTGAAGGAACAGCCACTGCAGGGGACGCTGAAGCTCAGACCTGAGCTGCAGCGTGAAAAGCTGTCCAAATGCGTCGGCTGCGTGCAGAGCTTCAGGACCGGGGACTTAGCCCTCGTTGTACGAAGGGCGCTGGCCGCTGCAGGGTGTCCATTCTTCCTGTTTGTCTAGTAACGTTTAGCACACGCTTAGCTCGGAGGGACTTCCTGGAACGTCTGTCTGTGTATTTTCAGAATTGGGGTGACGATATTAAGGTGTCCACAGAAGGCTTACGTTGAATTAAGTTCAGCTGAAGCCACGTGTCACCTGTCCCACAGGACACGTTTGATGTGTAGATTGCATTTGAGTGAACCATACTTGCAGTGTATTGCAGTGGTCACCGACTACCAGGGTATTGTGGGGAAGCATTCTGCAAAGCAGTCTGCTCTCCGCCCAGTCTGTTTGGGAAATGCCGCGCTGAAGCGGAAGCCTTTGGAGAGTCCGGCTGATTCTCCTTTCCCGTCTGACGCAGGTGTGTCCGTTCAGCTTGCGGGTGGTCAGTGTGGTGGGAATAACGTACTTGCTGCCCCAGGAAGAACAGCCTCTGTGCCACCCGACGGTAGAAAGGTAAAACCCTTCTAGAATTTCCTGTGTGCGCAGCTGTGATTTCTTGTGCTGTCCGGTAGAATTGGTGTAACTTCCACCTAAGTGTGGGAGGCTCTTCAGGCTCGTTTAGAAATTAAATACTTTTTCACATTAGGTTCATATTTGGGTGTGATATGTTTATGATCTTTCTCGAAATCAGAAAAGCCTGAAGTACTCATGATAGGACGGCAAATTAATGTATATCCCAGGACGACAGACAAATGACACTTCATACTCACCAAGACTGGCGTTTTCCAAAGTAGAGCTCTGATCATACCGCTTTTGTCCTTGAAGTCCTCATGTGGCCTAAGAGATAAAGCCCCGTCCACGGTGTGTGACGTTTCTCAGTGTGAGCCCCGGTCACTTCCCTGGGTCAGGCCTCAGACGCCAGCGGTGACAAAGACCGAGGGTGTTTGGACGTGTGGCTGTTTCCTGTGTGGTCTCCTCTGCGCAGAGTTCCTTTCCTCTTCGCTGTGTCCCTCCTCCACTGTGGTCGCAGTGTCACTGCACCGTGTGCCCTGACTTTCTGTGTGCTGCTGTCAGTGAAATACTAGAGACACACATGCGTATGCACCATACGTATGAAATGTAAATATACAAACTCACAATATTGTTTTTATTAGGATGATTTTTTTCCAACCAATACCGTAGCACCTGCATTTCTGGATTCAAAAAAGTGTACAACATGGTTCTGTGTGAAAGCAGGTCACTGTTTGGTTTTAGAGACAAGAGTTAATAGATTAGATGATGATCCAAAACATTGCAAAGCATAAAAAATACGAGAAGAGTGATACTGACTGTTGATACTGAGTTTCTCAGGAGGCGGGGCTCCATGAGGAAGGAAGGGGAACTGGAGTGGAGCCTCGCAGGGGGCACAGTGCCGATGGGGGTGGGCCAGGCGTTGCTTCGGGGGGCGGGGAGAGGTGCCGGGGGGACTTTGTCTCAGAGGAACTGTGTTCGGTTTCTCTTTGGGTTGGTGACACATTGGACCAAAAGTTGGGAAGGTCATAAAGAACACCCAAGAGCGATGTGGACGGGCCTGTCACAGGACGGTAGATTTCTTCCCATCTCTGTTTCGGTATCAGACGTTTTAATTTAAGGTTTCTTCAGTTCAGTTGTAACCTAGTTATTAAATGTGAGGTTATAGTAATGGTCTCACTCGAAACATTTCTGATGGGAAAAAGATGAAGATTTTCAGCAATCACGTTATAATTTCAGCTTTCAGATAGGATGCTCGTATTTAAGTAACATTTATTTAGAAAATAATATGTGACTCCCCGTCCCACCCCTCCCCCACCTGCAGGGCATTAAAGTCTTGTGGACCCGGTGGCACTGCTCACGTGAAATTAGTGGTGGAATGGGACAAGGAGACAAAAGATTTGTGAGTATTGTAGAGTCACCGCTTCCGTTATTTTAAAAGCATACCTTTGATCTTTTAAAAGAACTGCAACCCATATCTGTTTTCTCTTTAGCTAAGTGTCCAAGTGTGCCCGCTTATTTAAACCGCTTACTTAAGTGGTTTATTATTTCTGTTGTTTGCTGCTAATGACACAGGAGCAGTATATTCATATACATATATTCACTGTAGGTGCGGTTACTTTGACTTGTGTGACAGGCCCATTAACCCTCGTAAGCTGTACCACATGCACGCCCGTAGTTACAAAGCACAGTTCATGGCCAGTCCCAGAAAAGCCAGCTCCAAGGACTTCTTGAAAGTAAGCTTGTAGACAGAGAACTCCTCAGGAACATTTTGGTCATAGGAAACTGAGTTAGCACTTGTACTTTCTTACCCATCAGTCTTTGGTTGTGAATGTAGAGCCCTCCGTGAAGCTGGGGTTGTGTCTTGTGTCAGTTCTTTCTGTGAGACGTTCTCTGATACCGGCCCCCCACCCCCGTTGCAGCTTGTTTGTCAGCACTGAGGACGAGTACATCCCGGATGCGGAAAGCGTGCGCCTGCAGAAGGCGCGCCATCAGCAGCCTCAGACCTGCACGTTGTCCCAGTGTTTCCAGCTCTACACCAAAGAGGAGCGGGTAAGAGCTGGGCAGGACCCCGCAGGCTGTGCGGTGCCGGGGGCCGGAGCGGGGGCATGGTGACAGCGGAGAAACTAACTGTGTCCCAGGACACTCCCTGGAGTGTTGGCACTTACATCTGTTCTGCACACGCAACGGGCATCTTACTGTTAGTTCTTTTTGGACTTGAACAAAAAATCGTTAAAATCTCTGGAAAAAGCTGATTCATGGAAATGCTCCAGAATTGAACCTTTGTAGTTAATTTTTCCCACTTTTTTCATGGTTAATGATAAATGTATTTTTTTGATGTTAGTTTAGAAATTTTAAATCATTTTGCTTAAGAACACAGGTGCCAGAGCTTACTACATTTAGATTGATTATAATCAAATAAATGAACCGGTTAGCTTCTTAGCTGCATTGGCCACTTTCCGAGTCCCCAGTAGACACATGTGGCTGTCACATTGGACGGTGCAGATAGAGACAGCGAGCTCGGAGCACCTGGCACAGTGCTCTGCAGATGGTCGGGACCTGGTAGGTATTGGAACGAGAGGACGGACAGACAGACGGATAAACAAGTCTCTGTGGGTGGGGCTCAGGCCTGCGTGAGTTTTCAGCCTCTCCAGGTCGATGCTCCTGGAGTCACCTTGAGCAGAGCACTTGGCGTTCATCTTGAGTTGATGCTTAGGATCGTAATAGGGACAACTGACCGGTACAGTTCACTCTGGTACTTAGAGAGTCGTGCGATTCCCGGGACGGAGGGCACGTCAGAGGTGCTTTTCTTTATTGGTTGGGTTCTTCTGCCTAATTTCAAATAGGGGGTTGTCCAGCCGCTGGTTGCATACTTTTAATTATGGGGCATTTGCCTCTGATAGTGACAGAAGTCAATCTGAAATACGTCCCCAGGTTACTACAGCCAACAGGTATTCTCTCTCTTGAGTTTGTTAAGAACAGTCGAGGACAAATACTTGTCTGTCCTTCAAATATTGGAAATGGTTTTTATCTTCTCAGTGAGGCTTTTCTCCCCCTAGCTGTTCATGGCTAGTTCCTTTAATAATAGTTTCATAAGACTTTTTTTTCAGTTTGGGGCTCATATAAAATACTTGGCTTTGAAACTGGCTGATGGCACTCTGTGAAGCACCTTATCCTATTTAGCTTTTGTTGTTTTTTAAAATTGATTTGGGAGATGTTTGAGGATGGCACAAGCCGTCCTACTAGGTGAGCAGACCTCGTAGGTGACCAAGGCGATACTCCACAGAGCACCTCACGGCTCCAGAAGGGGGAGGCGTTTCCATAGGATTCTTCTGTTCAGTAAATGCTTGGTGAGTGCACACTGTGTGCCAGCTGCTGCACTAGGCACTGGGGCCCTGGCAGGGCGTTTCTGGACAGACAGCGTTTCTGCCCTCAGGCTGTTTACAGTCTAGTGGGGGGGGAACAAGTAAATAAGGCAAGCGAAGGACCCAGGGTAAGTAGGAAGGCGGCCTGGCTGAGAAACAGATGAAGCCAGTGTGACGAGCACAGGGTAGAGGGAGCGTTAGAGACTGTCCTGGGCATCGAGTAATCCTGGAACCAACCCACAGTGGTGCCGGGCACGGAGAGAGCGTTCAGCGGGTATGTGCTGGAATGCATGAATGCATGCATAATGAGTATTTCTGGGGAAGTTCTGTCACGGGCCCCAAAGAAACTACAGACACAGGAGAGACGGTGAGCTGTAGCAGGAGGCCTTGTGACGATACGTTGGGGTTTAGTTGTCCGCAAGTCAGTGTTGAGTAGCAGTGTCATTGGTGCCAGTCCTACCTGCTGTCTTAGGATGAGTTAGAGGCGGCGCCCAGAACGCAGATGCTGGGAGCACCGCTCTCTTCATCACCTTGGTGTTCACTGTTATGAGGCTGACAAACGGGCACAACCGGAGACGTGGATCGGACCTGGTGCCGCCACTGGAAGTCACGACACGTCTGAAATGCGGGTGCTGAGGGCAGCCCGAGGGCTCAGGCGTGTCAGGAACCATCTTGTGCGGGGAGGGCATGGACTCCTTGATCTGAAAAGCAGAACTCAAAGATTGGAAATTACAGGGAGATGATTTTGCCTTAATACGAGGAAGGATTTTGGGATCGACTCTCTGAAAGGGGGGCAGCTGCCTGCCGAGGGAGCCCCTCGTTTGCCGGGTCTGCGGTGCTCGGGGTGGTCGGCAGGGCCGGGGTCTCCTGGTAGCAGTTACAACAAGATAAGTACAGGAATCAGAAGTGTGTAGAAACTGTCACAGCTATTAGACGTTGGCATCACACTCTTACCATGTCTTACAGAAGTACCCGTTTGTAATGCTTTGGAAATTAAAACAGGCAGCCTGCTCCTTTACCACAAGCACCGGGCTGGGTGGCCACGGATGTAGACTAGTAATACTGTGTTCCCCGAAAATAAGACCTAGCCGGACCATCAGCTCTAATGCGTTTTTTGGAGCAAAAAGTAATATAAGACCCGGTCTTATTTTACTGTAAGAAAATAGTGGGGGAAACATGGTATGTCCCCCAGATGGGGACTGACCAGGTGGCGGCTTAGGCCCCTTCCAGTCCAACTTTCTGTTTCACTTTCTCCCCCAAACTTCTGCCCCACCCCATCTTTCCTGCAAACATGCTTGGGTCTCCCTGTCAGGACAGAAATTCCCTCAGCTCTTCTTCCCTTTCAAGCTGCCTGCCAGCCTTCCTCCTCCTCTGCCTCAGTCACCATCAGCGGCTCCCTCTCTCCCTCCTTCCTTCCTTCCTTCCTTTCTTCTTTCCTCCATTCCCTCCCTTCCTCCCTCCCTCCCAAACCTCTCTCATTTGTGTGACTGGCCTTCCCGACACTGCTCTCTGAGGTCCCCCGGCCTGTGCTCAGCGGACATCTGACCTGCCCCAGCACTGGTCTGGGTAACCCCTGTGTTTAGCCCCCTTTGGGATGCATACAAGGGACGCTTCGGATTGGCCTGGTTTTCTGCTTCCACCTCCTCAGGCTCCTGGTTTCTTAGCTGTTGAGTTTCCCGTAGAAATAGGCGTTCCCCACGATTCTGTCCTTGGCTTTTCTCTCTTCTGTCTCCGTGGTGCCACCTTCCAATCCCACGCCCTACCTTGGCCCCCATGTGTCGATGGTCCCAGATCTGATGCAGCTTCTGAACTGCAGAGCAGGCCTTGAAATCTCTCCACAGACGTGCCTCCCCGTTGGCACCCCGAACTTAGTATGTCCCCAGCCTGCAGCTCTCGCCTGCAGGGATGACAGGTGGACCTGAGGCCCCAGGTTGGCATTTGGACCAGTCCTGTTGGTAGCAGGAGGGGTGTTGGCAGCGATCCTGTGCTTGGGGGAGAGGGACCAGTTAGGAGGTTCGAGTCCAGGGAAGAGAACGAGGGAGGACTTCAAATGCAGGTGGCGCCCGTGGGCCCGAGAGGAAGAGACGGGTGAGATGGCAGAGGGGCCGAGGGCTGGATGGACGTGGGCAGAGGGAGGGGTACCACGCTCCGGGGTAACCCCCGTGGTCTGCACGTGGAGGGCGGTGGCCGTGTTTGCTGACACAGGACGTGCGGGAGGGAGAGAGAGGGAACCGCACTGATGTCACTTACAGCCTCCCCGGTCTTTACCTGGTTCCTTTTTGAAAAATAATCAAGTCAGCAGATGTTTGGGTGCCGACTCTGGCCAGCCGCCGCGTTTGATGGTGTTTTTCTGTTGACACCTTCACGTGGTTTCCGGAGAGCTGCTGAGTCGTGCCAGCCTCGCCCTGCGTGGCGCCCGCTCACGGCCCCGCTCCTCCGCAGCTCGCGCCCGACGACGCCTGGCGCTGCCCGCACTGCAAGCAGCTGCAGCAGGGGAGCATCACGCTGAGCCTGTGGACGC
Source organism: Rhinolophus ferrumequinum (assembly GCF_004115265.2). NCBI lineage: Eukaryota > Metazoa > Chordata > Mammalia > Chiroptera > Rhinolophidae > Rhinolophus > Rhinolophus ferrumequinum. The sequence continues at coordinate 17,230,669 of NW_022680357.1, read as the reverse complement.
TGCCCGACGTGCTCATCATCCACCTGAAGCGCTTCCGGCAGGTGAGGAAGCCCCGCCCCCAGGGGCAGGTCCCCGGGCCCGGGTCCCCCGCCGTGTCCTCAGCCAGCAGCGTGTTTGCTGTCACGCCGTGCTCTTTCCAACGCAGAAGGGAGCACTCTCCGACCCTCTGAACCCCAGACAGCTAGTTCATACTGCAGACCTCTGGCTTTGTTCTTGGGGATTTGTAAATGTTGCCCTTACATTTTGGGGAGTGTGCTTTGGGATTTAAAGAAAAACACAGAGCCCTGTTGTAGGGGCGGGAGGAATTGTATTTTTATCTAAAGTAATTACAGGTGTCGTCCTGCTCCCAAGGAGTGGCTGTACAGCTGAGGAGATGGGTCAGAAACGTGCAGAGAACGTCTGCATTGAGTCCCATTGCTCTGAGTCAGCTGTCCCCAACGGCTCTCTGCTCTCTGAGGCTGGGATGGTCCCCGACAGCCCCCCGTGGGAGGGGTCAGTGGGAGGTACACGGCAGAGAGGCCCTGACACCTGGCTGCAGGAAGGTTTGTGCCTGAGATCCGGGTGGGCCTTTGGTGTGTGAGGGGGAGCAGTGTCTGCAAACCCTGCAGCCCGAGGGTGCCCTGTGGGCACGAGGCTGCCAGCTGCCAGCTTGGCAGGAGCTCCAGAGGGTGGAGGAAAGGTAGGAGCTGCGGTGGCGAGGGGGCAGGAAGGGGCCGTCCCCGTGGACCCTTGCAGACAGTGGGAGGCCGGCAGGACGGCTTGAAGCCGGGAAGCACCGCCACCGTCCTGTGTTTGGAGAGACTATTCTATTCTGACTGCTGCGTAGAGAATCGGGCTGTCGGGGGAGACAGGAGATGTGAGGGAGGCCACTGCAGTCGTGGCGGGGGCGGGGAGTTCATGGCTGGGGCCAGAGGGGTGGCGGAGGACAGGGAGAGGCCCGGAACGACTGGGGGTGTTTAGGGCTGCTGGCAAAGTGGAGGTGTCGGGGCTGACGCACACCTGGTCCCAGGGCTGGGCTTCCAGCCCGGGGTTTGGGGCCCAGCTCCTAAGGGAGAAAAGTGGCATTTGCCTGCGTGTGCCAGCTGCACACCGCCCTGGCATCTGCTGCTTGAGGGTTGGGGCCCTCACCGTCTCTGTCCCCTTCCACACACACACTAATTTCCTTTGCTGTGTGTTGTTTTGGAAGGCGTGTCAGCACCCCAGACTCAAAGCTGCAGTGTCACCTTTGACCCCTCTCTCCTGTCGCTCTCATCCAGGCAGTTAGTCACCTGTTCAGCTGGTTGTGCGTCTGCGTTGCCTCCTGTGTGTCCCCTTCTCCCCGTTCTTGCTGTCACCCTGCCAGTTCAGACCTTTGACACTTCCCAGCTGGTTGCAGTTGCGGTGTCTTTTAACTGATTTCTCAACCCTCATGACACTTTCCGAGGTGTCTTAGGCGCTTACGCAGCTCCTGTCCCACAGCTGTGATGCCGTCCCCTCCTCCGCCCCAGTGCCTGCCCTGGACTGAGAACGAATCCACACTCGTCAGCCTGACCTTGCTGACGGTCCAGGACCGTCCTACCCTTTTCTTACAAAAGCTTTCTTCTCTTAGATCAGTGGCTCCTCGGCCTGGCTGTGTCTGTGACCCCTCAATGTGTTAAACCCACACAGGAAACATTCCGTGTGTCGATTCAGTGTGGTGGGATTTCACAGGGTTTCCATGTGGGTTTAACGGAAAATACTGAGCACCTGAGATTGTCCACCCCGCGAGCATCTGTGGCTCAGGCCGTGGGACCTTTCACCGTAGTTGCTGGAGGGTCTGGGCAGGGGAGGGCCTGGCTGCTCCGTGCCAGGCACCGTGCTTTGTCCTTCATGTGTCTGTGACAGTTCAGGACGACTCACCTGACACTGTCCTTTTGTAAGGCAAACACCTGGAGAGCTTTTAGAAGGTGAAGCTAGGAAAGCTCAGAGAGGCTCGTTACCCACATGTGTAGCTGGTCGCTGGCTCCACCTTTGGTGACATGAGAGCCAGCTCCGAATGTCTCTTGGGAGACACCAGACACGTGACTCAGACCACATGGGTCAGCAGCGAGGACCCACATTCCGTCTGCATGGAAACACCACCAGAACTTGTGTTTCTTCTTTGACAGGATGGAGACAGGCGCATGAAACTCGAGAACATGGTCAAGTTCCCCTTGACCGGCCTGGACATGACGCCTCACGTGGTTAAGAGGAGCCAGAGCAGCTGGAGCTTGCCCTCGCACTGGTCTCCGTGGCGACGGCCTTACGGACTCGGGAGGGCCCCAGAAGACTACGTGTATGACCTGTATGCGGTGTGCAACCATCACGGCACCATGCAAGGGGGACACTACACAGGTCTGCAGCGCGCGAGGCCGGGTCTGTGTGGCGAGCCTGAGGCGCGCCGTGCCGGGGGGAGGGTCGCTCTGCTGTCCCCCAGCGGGCAGTGCGCCAGCCAGGAGAGCGCTGCCCAGCCTCTGGCTCTCTGTCCAAGAGCAGTGAGCGGGCGTCCTCGTCCTCCCCTGCGCTGGGCTGTCACTAGCTGTCTGGCTGGTGGGGGTGTGCAGACAGACAGATGCCCGTTGGGTCGCCCAGGCACCCTGTCTGCTCACTCACTCCCCAGCCGTGGGTTCTTTCTCCTTCCTTGAGGCTCTAGCCGTTCCTTACTTGGAGTGACGGATGCATGTTGTTGGGTCTTTAGAGTGACTTGGAAGGGTGTTCTATTGGTATTAAGGTGAAATTTGCTTTTTTCTTTTTATTATTTTTTATTTTTTGAAAGTGGTGCAAGAGGAGTTTGTTAGAAGAGCTGGTGCACTTGGAAGGTAGAAGCGGACCCGAGCAGTAGAGAATGGCTCAGGGGCCCGAGGTGACTTTATCAGGAGAAAAAGCACACTCCAACGAGGTGGGAGCTGGAGCGGCCGAGCACAGCAAGAGGCTCAGAAGGCCTGCCTTTCATTTTTAAAGCAGCTGTGTTCATTATGCAATTTAGAGAGAGAGGAAGAAAGCCGCCACCGACACCCGTGGGCGTCTCACTCAAGCATAACCAATGGCAGCGTTTTTAAAAATTGTGATGAAGTGCACATAACAAAATTGACCGTTTTCACCATTCTTAGGCGGACGGTTCAGTGGCATTAAGGACAGTCCCGTCTTTGTGTAACTGTCTCCAGAACTTGGTCATCTTCCCAAACTGAAACTGCGCCCGTTAAATACTAACCCTCCCCGACCCCCCGGCCCCTGGTGACACCATTGTTTCTGTCTCTCTGGATCTGACTCCTAGGAAAGTCGTGTAAGTGGAGTCGTACAGTATTTGTCCTTTGTTTCTGGCTGATTTCTCGTAGCACAGGTCTGCGAGATTCACTCCCGTTGTGTCATGTGTCAGATTCCCCTTTCTTTTTACAGCTGAATCACATCCCATTTATGTTGGTGACATTTTGATGTATGGTAATTCCTTCCAGTGTTTTCTGCACGGTGGAGCTTACACTCGTATGTTCTGTGCAGGGGTACATTACAGAGGTCCTCCTAGGGAGCTGGCACGGTGCTGTGTCACATCACGGGCACGGGGGACATGAATAGGTCTCACCGTCTGTCTTCCTAGAGTGTAATCAAAAAGCGGTGGAGGTGCAAGTTAAGAGAAAGGGCAGAAGCAAGAGTAGGGTCTGTGGGATGTGAGTGGCGGGCCGAGCGCTTGTCCTGCTGTTGGGCGTGGGGACCTGCTTCCTGCACCCCAGGACCTGCGGGCTCACGGGGGCGGGGAAGGCGGCACTGCTTGTTAGAAACCCTTTGGTGACCACAGAACCTTCTGCTGATGGACTCGTCCCCGTTTCCTGTTCAGAAAATCCTCTGAGTCCATAGAAGGCAGAGTGAAATAGAAATTAAATGTTTACATAGATTTCAGCTGGTATTTTGGTTTTAACTCAGTTTGAATTCTGATGTTATATTTTGTGTCTTGCATATTTTTTATTTTATGGGGCCACTTGTTTAATAAATGTGTGTCTAGTTGGAGTTTTACTTTCGTGGCATGACTAGTCGTGTCTGGGTTCTTAGAGCCGACTCGGAGTTACACTCGTGGGCTCTTAGAACTGAGAGGCTCTCAGAGAGCAGTCATTTCGCTGATGGCTGGCAGAGCGATGCCGTTGCCGTCCTCCCTGGTTGGGGGCCGTCCAGCCTCGGCTTGGGTAAAGGATGCCCCTTCTGTTCAGAACAGCGTTTCTCGGGACAGTGTGGAGCCTGTTAGGTGGTTTCTGGCACATGATGGTTGAGAAAGGTCAGTGCTGGATTTCAGCCTGCCCCGCTGGTCTTCAGGGAGCAGCCTGGACAGTGCCCGGAAACCGGGGACTGCCTTGGGCAGTACAAGTTAGTGACGGGGGCTTCAGGGAGACGCTGGGCACATCGTGGCTCTGTGACCTCAGGCGAGTCACCTTCTGTAACCTGGCCACGTGAGGGAGCCCGAAGTGACTGCCTGCGTCACGGTCCGTTAGCTGCGGGAGCTCGGGTATCTGCTGTGTTCTCCCCTTTCCCACACCTGGGCCACGCCGCCTTTCTGGTGCCTGACGCGTGTGGAGTCTTCGTTCAGAGAACGTTGAAATGCCCCCGCAGTGTTGAGTTCGGGACCCTGTGTTCGCTGGGGGTGTTCACTGTGGCATCTGCTGTCGTTCCATTGCACTGGTTCGAGCTGGCGTTCCATGGCCCGTGGCACCGTCTATGAGAAGGGTGAGACTTCTCAGTCTTTCTGATCAAGAATCTGCCTCTTGCTTTTTAAAATGTCCAGTCCTTCATGAACCAATGCTTTTGTAAAAATACAATAAAAATCAGATTTCATGACAAATCTGATAAAAATCTGATGTTGTGGTCAATCAGATTGCTATAAAAGTTTTTAAATGCTTTTCTCAGTTTGGTGTTTATCTCGTGGGTTGGCACCAGTCTGCGAACCACAGTTGACGTAGCACTGGGCTAGAAGACGCTTCAGAAATAAGGCTAAAAAGAAAAGCAAGTGGGATTACTTTGGAAAGGCTGAGGACAGGCCACTCTAAAGCTACTCTGTCACCTTCTCTTGGGCGTGTCCCCTTACGCTCTGCTCCCCTCCCACTCCAGAATAGCGGCCACCTCAGGCAGGGCTTTCATCCCTGACGCAGCCCCCTTTCCCTTAGAGCCCACGTCTCTCCCTCCCCTGTGGTTCTCGTGAGCCGCGCTGCAAATGACTGCCCTCCCTGCTGTTACAGACGCCTGTTCTGCTCTTCTTTTTGGGGACCTGTCTGGTGTCACCCTTTCTCTTAGGGTTCCATGCTTGCACAGTGGTTTAGCCTCTTGAGGGGTCGCTCCTGGTGCTGTCTCTCGGGACCTCACGTGCCCTGTCCCTGGGCCATCCTGAGTCTCTTTTTCCCCAGTAGAATATTTAGCGTTCAGCACTCCTGTATTCTCACCCCAGTAAATGGGTATTTTTAGAAACTGTGATAAGAAGGTATGTTTCTGGGTCAAGCTTATCATACCCTGGGATGGATCTTTACAGGATGACGTGGCTTCACAGACGCAAAGTTGTTGTCTCCTGTTCTTGCTGGCACTTGAATGCTCTTTATTTCTATGTCAGGCTTAGAATTTGCAGTGGAGAGAAGGCTGCTTACTGCGTTCATGAGCTCACATGTTCTCAGTTTTCCAGGGCACTTTCCGGGGCATCGTGTGTGCTGCCCCCGACGGGAGCAGGGTTGAGTAGGGGTTTAAGAGCCAGCCCAGGGACTAGACAATCCTGGGATCAGCTGGGCACTCCCTTCAGTGGCACGACCTTGGGCAAGCTGCCTAATCTTTTGAGTCTCTGTAAAATGGGAATAATCATAGAGAAGTCTCATGGGATTAAGTGAGATGCTTGGCACATAATAAGTACCGAACAAATACTAAAATGTTACAGTGTGTTTGAGCCAGGATTTCTCAAGCCTGGCTGGCACTGTTGACAGTTTGGCGGGATAATTCTTTGTTCTGGACCCGGGGTGGGTGGGGGAAGGAGGGTGGGGGGGAAACCGTGCACTGTAGGGTGTTAAGCAGCCTCCTGGCCTCTACACAAGACTCCAGTAGCTCCCCCCACCCCTTTTTGTGACAATCAGAATTATCTCCATTCATTGCCAGGTGTCCTCTGAGACCTACTGGTTTAAATAAATACGTATGTTGTGTTTCCTGAAATTAAAAAGAATTTCATCCATTTGGTATAGCTTGGAATTTCTTGAAACATTTTGCCTGAGTGTGATGTGGAATTTGGATTTTGTACCTTTCTGTGTCACTACGTGCAGCCTTAAAAAGGTCTTGAATTAATTATACGAGCCAAAGAAGTGGCGTCTGTGGGGAGCGTGGGCCGGCTGCTGCAGCCGTCCAGTGCTGACGGGCCCTCTCTTTGCAGCCTATTGTAAGAACTCCGTGGACGGTCTCTGGTACTGCTTCGACGACAGCGACGTGCAGCAGCTGTCGGAAGATGAGGTCTGCACGCAGACGGCCTACATCCTGTTCTACCAGAGGCGGACAGCCATCCCGTCCTGGTCGGCCAACAGCTCGGTGGCAGGTGAGGCGGCCCTTTGCGGCAGCTCTTTCCAGTGCGGACGAGTGTAATTAATGGCCCAGAGAAACTCGCCAGAAGGTCTCATGACTGGTGTGAACACATTAACCCTCTCCTGACTCTCTGGTGCGATCGCATACACGTTGGCATTGAATCTGGAAACCAGACTGATTGCCATCAAGGAACTGGGCTGGGATGTGGGAGCAGCTGGGAATCAGCCAAGTTCCCAGGAAGGTGGAGGGGAGCCTGGCGCACAGTCCGCGGGTGCTGTGATGTGTTCTTGTGGGAGAAGCGAGCTGAGAAGCAGCCTGGCGCGCGGCAGCAAGCGGGGGGCATGAAGCGTTTGGGAACAGAACCAACACTGGCTTTGCCACATTTGGGTGGGTTGTCTTGGAGTACGTCCGTCCCATCCAAGCCACGTCTTTGTCGTCTGTCATACTGCCTGCCTCGTGGTGTTGTCTGCGTCACGTTAGGCAAATGGACACTGGAGCCTTTTGTAAGGGGTAAAGGAAGTAGCGTTAGAAAGAGGGTTTGCCCCGGTAAGATCGCCTGTTCTGTGAAGGGAAGCAGTGAAGCCTACAACAGTATACACGGCTTGGGTTTAGCTTGATGGGGTCTGTGGCTTTTCATAAACGCAGGAATCGGTGCCCACACTCAGATGGAAGCAGCCACACGTGATCTAACAAGGACGTATGCGTCTTAATGCAGAGTATGAGTTGGAGAGAGTGAGACAAGACTGGGGTGTGACGATGTGATCAGGTCAGGGAGTATTAACCCCTGTTGCCCTGGAAGCTTGCGGCTCTCTCTCTCTCTCTCTCTCCCCCCATCTGTCTCTCTCCCTCTCTCTCTCTGTCAGACATTCTTACTGCAAGTGCTTAGAACAGTGCCTGGCCTGTCGTGCTTAACAGACATGGCTGGAGTGAAGGGATGTGAGCGGTTGTCTGTACTCTGTTCTGTTGCCGCCCTAGGACTTGGAGTGTGCCTTATGTGGTGTCGTCATCTCTACACTTGCATTTGCTCACTACAGTGTGTGCAGGTCTGCCGGCCTCCTGTCCGTCTTAGCAGGACAACGTGGGGTCACGGCGTTCGGGTTGGCCTGGCAGTGAGGACACCTGTCGCCCCAGCTCACACAGCAGCACAGGCGGCCGGGAGCCCAGCCTGACCGCGCCGTCTGCTTCCTCTGCAGGCTCCACGAGTTCTTCGCTGTGCGAGCACTGGGTGAGCCGGCTCCCGGGGAGCAAGCAAGCCAGCGTGACCTCTGCGGCGTCCTCCAGACGCACCTCCCTGGCCTCGCTGTCTGAGTCCGTGGAGATGACCGGGGAAAGGAGTGAAGACGACGGTGAGTGTGGGTCTTGGTGCCAGTTGCCAGGATGTTGACGCATGGACACAGCACAGGGGCCTTTAGAGACTGGGACAGTCTGTGAAGGGTCACAGACCGTGGGCTGAGGGCTGTGGTCCCGGGCACACGCAACATTCTGTATAAACGGGCATTTGCTTTTCCTCAGTCACCTGGGGCTTTTCTGCTTCCCTTTCTTTATTTTCTACTTCGGAGGCTAGTGTGGAGGCTGGAGCTTCAGCTCTGTGCCTAATGAATACATGGTTTTCAAAGTGCTTTTGCAAACCCTCAGAGTAGCTGTAAGGGGACACAGTGCCACTGTGATTTGCCCGGCGTCACCTGGCGAGTTGCAGCGCAAGGCTTGCTTGGCATGGCCCTCCCGACACGTGCAGCTTCTCACCTTTCCGCCATGCTGTTGCTCTTAGGGGAGTCTCTGGCGTGTTCTTTTAAGTACAGAAGCATCTCGAACAAAAACTATTGCCTCTGCCTAGCTTTTGGGAATCTGAGGATAGTCTGACTATGAAAACTATGAAAATCTGATAAAAATGGGACTTTCTTTCTTTTCACTTACTGCATCAGTGGCGGCAGCACGGCCCTTAGTTCTAACGGACCCCGGGGGGTGTGGAGAGGGTCAGGCAGCCAGCGCTCCGAGAGCTGGAGGGTGGAGAGGGTGAGCGCAGCTTCTCAAATGAGGGCAGTGACTCACCTTCCAACAAGTCTTGTTCTGCGGCCAGCGGCCAGCATTTCGATCGCCGTAACTGCTTCTAGTGGTGGTGGGAACTCTGAGCACATGAAATGGAGGGAGGAGGCAGGAGGCCGGGAGAAGAATGCCAGGCCCGGAGCCTGTCTGCGTCGCAGCTGCAGCGCTGCCAGCTCTGTTGACTTGCTGCTGCTCTAAAATAGGTCTTGGCCATAAGTGCCAAGCTCCTTTCTAGCTCCTGACGTGGCGTGAAGACCTGATCGGTGACTCTTTGCTTGTTTATAGAGGTTATTTCCAACGCAGCCTTTTAACTTCGAGGCTTCGAACTCAGTGTCGTTTTAACAGTAAACCTAGATGCGGCTGCCCAGTCTGTTTGTAAACGGCGCAGCTGGAAAATCGATGCTCTCTCGAGGAGCCTTATCACCCCGTGGTGCTGGTGGGACCCACAGAATAGCGCCGTCTTCTCGGCTCTTGCCCTGACAGTTGCACAAGACTCCACAGCTGCAGCAGCACGTGTCTGTAGGATTCCTTTTAGAATATTTTCTTTGGAAGTTTTAAGTCACTTAGAATAGGAGTCATGTTGTTGTAATGGAGAATTTTCCTTAAAAGCTTTAAGTCACTCGGGACAGGAGTGCGTTATCTCTTTAATTCTTTCCACGGATCTGCTTTTATAGTCAACAGTGACAGGCCAGCCTGCACGTGGCACTGAGTGTGGGCCAGGGGCTGTGGCTCTGGTGTCAGCTGTCCTCATTAGTTGTGTTATCGGGACCGAGGACCTCACTTCTGCGAGCCCCGATGTCCTTGGAGAGATGAAGGCTCGGGGTCAGTAGCTCGCTTTGTGGAGTGGCCGGGGCCTTGCTGGGCACAGGACTGGGAGACTATTCCATTGTCATGGTGGCCCCGTGAGTCAGGACAGGGGTCAGCCCATTGGCCAAATATGGCCCCTGCCTTGATTTTAAGTAAGGTTTCATTGGAACGCAGTTACGCCCATTTGTTTATGTGTCACCAGTGGGAAGGCTGCTTGCATTCTACGGTGGCCCGCAAAGCCTAAAATATTTACAGTCTGGGCCTTTACAGGAAAAATCTGCCAGCCCCTGATGTGGAGCAAGAAGGGAAAGAGATGCTTGCCGATCCCCAAGTTAGAAGGCCCCTATTGTATAGAAAGGGAACTGGGCTCAGCGAAGTTGAAGTCGCATGGCTACTGCTTGACCCCAGACATACGGCTCTGAAGGTCATGCTCCTGTCATTCCACGAGACTTGCCTTCCTTCCATCTGTAGATGTTACTGGGACTTTTTTCGGTTTAGTTTAACAGTGTTCTCTTTGCTGCATTCAGGAGGTTTCTCAGCTCGACCATTTGTGAGAAGTGTCCAGCGTCAGAGCTTGTCATCCAGGTCTTCTGTCACCAGCCCCTTGGCCGTCACTGAAAGTTGCATCCGACCTTCTTGGTCCCTGTCTGCTAAGCTGCAGCTGCGGTCCAGCTCTCCTTCCCGGTTCTCAGGAGACTCCCCGATTCACAGCTCCGCCTCCACCTTGGAGAAGATCGGGGAGGCAGTGGACGACAAGGTCTCCGTCTCTTGCTTCGGTAGCTTGAGGAACCTTTCGAGCAGTTTCCAGGAACCAGGCGATAGTCACAGTCGCCGGGAGCACAGGGCTATGGGTCGGGCCCCTCTGGCTGTCATGGAAGGCGCGTTCAAAGACGAGTCAGACGCCCGCAAATTGAACTCCAGTGCTGCAGACACACAGAGCAAACACCCAGCACAAGGGGACCGCTTGCCCCCCGTCTCTGATCCATTTGATAACAATAACCAGATTGCTTATGTGGATCAGAGCGACTCTGTAGACAGCTCTCCAGTCAAAGAGGTGAAACCCCCGAGCCACCCAGGCTCCCTCCCAAGGAAACCCGAGAGCACAGCCCAGAGAGCCCCCAGCTCCAGAGGCGCATCGGAGCCAGATGGAAGCTCGCGGAAGGGGCGGTCCGTCTTGGCCAGCCAGGAATCATCTCTCTCAAGTCCATCCCCTTCTTCTCCTGTTTCTGGAAACATTTCTGTAAAGCCGCCCCGCACCCGAAGCAGAGCGGAGTCTGCCAGGGCCGGTGGGCGGCACTCCTCCCCGGCCCGGCCCAGGAAGGAGTCGTCCTCCTCGGCGCAGAGCCCAACACCCTCCCCGTCCCCCCAGAAGCCCAAGCCAGCTTCTTCCCTCACTTACACTGCTTCCTCCACAACTGCCAAAAAGGCCTCGGGTCCTGCCACGAGGGGCCCCTTCCCACCCGGGAAGGGCAGGACTTCAGACCGGAGCTTAAGCAGAGAAGGTTCCAGACAAAGCCTGCTTTCGGACAGAGCCAGTGTCAGCTCCAGCTCCAAACCCAGCTCCCCGCGGGTGAGCCAGGCCAGGGCAGGGGAGGTCCGAGGGGACGGAAGGCACGTCAGGAGCTCCTCGATGGCCAGCCTGCGCTCCCCCAACACGAGCACGAAGGCTGCTCTGAAGAGGGACAGCAAGTCGGAGGAAAAAGGACTGTCCTTCTTCAAGTCGGCCTTGCGACAGAAGGAGACCCGGAGGTCCACTGACCTTGGCAAGACGACCTTGCTCGCTAAGAAGGCCGGCGGGAGTTCTGTCAGGTCAGTCTGCAGGAACGCCGGGGACGACACAGCAGAGAAAGGCCAGCAGCCTCCAGGTTGCCAGCAGCCAAAGGCAAGTACACCTGCGAAAGAGCAGCTTGTGTCCAAGGACCCTGCTTCTGCGAGACATTCCCTGCTGGCCAGTCGCAAGGCCAAGGGCTCCCAGCTCGGCTCTGGGACACCCTCGTCTCCTGCTGGCGGGCCGTCCAACGAGAAACCCTCCAAAAAGTTACCTGCGAGCATGCCAGCCTCTGCACGGCCTTCTCAGAAACCTCAGTGACACCTCCGCACTCCCAGTGTTTTGTCTGTAAAGGTGTTTATTTATTTAGAACCCTCTCCCTCCCACCAAAGCCCTCTGCTTTGTTTTGTATTTTTTAGGTTCCGTGCCTGACTGTGTGTGTATGTGTGGGGGTGAGCTATGTGCGCACGTGTGCAGAATTCAATTGCAAATTGTTCAAAGCGTCGCCTTATTCTGCCATTGAACCAAATAACAGCCATAGGCAAAGCTGCGATACCTAGCTAACTGGAAAAATTATAGACGATACCCTGGACGGTCCCTTTAGCAACTGTACATATTTCTTTCTAGAGAACTTCCATGACTTCTGTTGGATACTGGGGTTTCTAAACCTGTGAACCAGTTAAGCTATCATTAGTGTGCTCTGTAGAAGGATGAATTATTTGACTTGGGTTTCATCTGAGCAGAATTTGTCCTCCCTGCAGATTGTCATGTGGCACCAGGAGTTCTAAAAACTGTGACACTAACAATGAAACAAACCGAGAGAAAACTTGCTTTCTGCACTTTGGTCCCATCTGCCAGTCTTTGTAAAGGGCAATATTTTAACACTAATGTTTCTCAGGTATATACTCAGCTAGTGTAGGACGGATGTGTACCAGTAAAAGGATTAAAGGGGAAGGTGGCCTGTCATGACTGTCATTTCTCCTACTGCCTCAGATGAAAGTTTTTAGAGGTAGAAATGAAGTCTTTTACCACATTCATATCTGCAAAGATGTATGTCCTGGAAGCCGTCTTGATGCTTGGTGCGTGTCCCAAGAGATGGCAAGTTGGATAGCCAGAAAGCCAGACACTAGTAGTAAAATATGTTTTCCTTCTAAATTTGTTAGCTAAGACCGTTGGGATGTCGTAGAGCAGTTACCACCTTTGAAAGATTCCCGAAAAAAATGGATTCTCAGCTGGATGCGTGAATCTGTACCGTTTTGTCCTCCTCTGGTGTTGCTTTCTTCTATGTTAGAAGTTGAAAGCTCCGTGCCCCTCGCCCCCACCCGCCCCTGTCCCCGTGTGCATCCCATTTTCCTTGTCTTGTAACTTGGAGGAGAAAGAAGTTGCCCAATGCCAAAAGCCGGTGGTGGTGGGAGTGATGGGTAACCAAGTGTCACACGCACGCTTCCGGTCCTGCCTGTCCAGCTCAGTTAGGACTGCTTTTCAGGAACTCACTGATTTCTTCTTTGTGCTTGAGAGTTACTCTACCAGAGCTCGACCAGCAGGATTGGAGGCTGTTCCACCTGGCACTGTCCGTGCAAATTGCATTTCTTGTTTAGGAAAAAAGGGAACCTCACAAAAATCTCACAGATAAGCCAGATACATAGTTTTTCAAGCTTGGTGGAGGTATCCTGGCAATTTTTAGCTTTTCCCGAACCCTTTTTCTATTTTTATTTTTTTAAATGTCGAGAGTCATGGTTCTGATTCTCTTTGAATAGCATTTGTCACTTTGCCATGAAATATAGCATGCTAAGTTTATATGCTTTTAAATATTAACTTTTCTGTTTGAATCATAGGCTCCTCAAGTTTTTCCTGAACTCTTGGTGTACATACCCATTTATAATCCCCCTTCTCAGTATGGCTGTGTGAGAGGTGACTAGACCACATACACGTGCATTGCTGGGGATTCTGCACTGCCTTTTTTTTTTTTCCCCCATGAATACCTCTTGGGAAACGTTCCCAGTAGGTGACTTATCTTAATTTTGCTGCTAACTTGAGCATTAGCAGGTAACTTGCAAGCCTGGAGGCCATATATGTTGAGGGTAGCTGGAACTTTCGACCCTCGTGATATTTAAGAACTTAGGTATTCAGCTTCGTGAGCCTTACCATAGCGCTCCGCGAAGTGTCCTGAACACAACCCATCCCCCTTTGCACTCGGCGCTGCCTTGCTTTCACTGTGCAGGCGTCTGGTTCGCCAAAGCAGCGCCGCTGTCTCTGTGGTGGGACTGCCAGTGACCGGCCGCCTGCTGGGACGGCTTCTCCACGGCACATCAACAGCCCGCCCAGTGTTCGGCCGCTGCTGTGTTTCTGTAGCACTTTGATTTCCTGGAACAGATGCTGCACATGTGGCGTCATCAACATCAGGAATTCAGTGTTTGTCTCCTTTGAACCTGTCATCTTTCTTTTATAGGCAAAGCGCATTTGAAATCCGTCTGCAGCTCTGCGAACTCTTAGAATGATAGTTTTGACTACACAAATGGTTTTGATAACACCTTCTGGAGGGGGGTTCCAGTCAGTTAAGCGTTACTAGAAACTAGTTTAATTTTCACAGTGCTAAATATTTTTATTCTTGACTGCTCCAGGAATGGATTTTCTATTTTGTCTAGTGTCTTCAAAACAAAACAAAACAAAAAAACAACCAACTACAAACACCTTTAATTTTCCATGGGATCTAGAAATAAAATTTCAGTATCTATAAACCGTATGTCTATGGAGTTTAGTCCTTGTTTTAGATTTACATGGAAAAAATCAAGTAGTGCGGCATTGTCCGTCATCTGGAACCGATTATATCTCTGTGCTTGGTAAACTTTGAAAATTTTTCTGCTTAACTGCTAGGTACAGTGTGTAAACCACAGAAAAGGATATTTTGCCCCAAAGTCTGGAGGTGCTCTCAGGTGTAAAATGTGGGAAATCGTTACTTGGTTCTGATGGGTTAGGGACCGGGTGTTTGTTTTGTTTTCTTTTCCCGGTGATGTTTGGCACCATGAACGTACATGTGTTTTGGGGTTAAAAATCATCGGTAAGGAGGGCAGAGCTGGGTTTCTGGCTGATCGCCGGATGGGTCTGATTGGAGCAGTCATTTCCTGGTAGGCACAAAATAATCACCAACCATAGTGTTGTATCTGTAATGTTCGTCTGCTTTTTAAAAACATCTATTCTTGATTTCTTACCCGGTAAACGTCAGTGCACTGAGGCCGGATCATTCCTTGAGCTGGCCCTACCCCTTGCCTTGTGGTCCCTTCTGTGATGTGGAAGCACAAAGAAACTGAAGCTCATGTCATCTCCAGACCCCCCCCACCCCCCCGGTAGCCTACAAGCGGCCTGAGAGTCAGCGATTCGGCGCTGGCCCAGCGCCCGAGGTGTGGGAGCGTCCGTGGTGGCAGTGTACGGCATTACCTGTCAGCTGCCCTCCGCTTCTGTAATCATTCACTCGTCATCCGTTCGTTCATTCTGCAAACAGCCGTGGAGGGCCTGCACTGCCTGTGCGGGCAGAACTGCCGGTTCTGGAGTGCGCTGTGGCTGAGCAGCGCCGGGAGCGCAGCCGCCAGTGTCCCACACGGAGGGACAGTCCTCCCGGACAAAGAGAGCGAATGGATGCTGGTGACTCACCGGAGGCTTCTGCCCCTCCCCCCCCCAGCACGACTGTCCTGTTCAGGAACCAAAAGTGCCCTTGTGCGTCTCTGCAGACATTCTATGCTCACGTCCACTCTCACAGCTGCCTCTACTACGTAGGGGTTGGAAACCCACGGCGAGGTCACTTGTCATTAGAATTTGGCCTAATCTCCTAATCCACGTCGGGATGAGATGGATGTGGGATTTTTTTTGGTTGGGTAGAGAGAAAACTTGGCCTCCCTCTAAAGTAGCTATCATGAAAACAATCGGAGCAGTCTGTAAAGGACAGTAGTGGCCACCTTTAGGACAATGGGCAGAGAAGAGCTATGAACAAAGCTCATTTATTTCCAATAAACATGTTTTTGAAAGTAGACTGACATCTGACGTTACACTGCCTTCTGACATGTTGCTGAACAGCTGACGTTCTTGTTTTCGCTGGAGGTTAGTATAATTATTGGATGTAAAGATAATTAGTGTTTCTGGGTTGGAATTCTGAGGTAATACGCAAATCATAAGCACAGTTTCAATAAAACACATTCTGGGAGGTGGGTTGGACTTCGTATCATTTGGAATTAAAAAGAGCAAAACTTGCTGACAAGCCAGTGCCTGAGTCCCAACCATAAACATAAAGCGTGTCTGTCACTGTGCAGGCGTCTGTCTTTAATTCCATGTAGTGGACATTATTGCTAAACCTGAAGCGCATTTTGGGGGTGGGGAGGATCCTGTGCTTTTCTTTAAATAAAGTCAGTGTCTCACACTGCTTTTTGGTCGACTCCGAAAGTGTGTGTTGCAGCTGCAGTTTGAGCCTTACCAGTCATTTCCCCCCAAGTAACGAAAACAATTCTGCATGACCTCCATCTAACCCGAAAAGCATGGCCTCATGCTACCTATGCAAGCAACTAATAAAACATATCGACTGCACTAAATGGAAGGGTTTTTTTGTTTTGTTTTTTTAAAAAGGTACCTCTTAGATTACGGAGCTCTATTTTCAAATTTGTAGTTTTTTAAATGTGGCTTAATCGTCCGTCTAGACAAGTGTGAATGTGACTTCGTGCTTTGCTCTGCCCTTATTTCTCCCGGCCAGTTCTGCCCGTCGGCTAGATTGTTTAAAATAAAGGACTGGGCAAGCAGGAGTGGAACTAGATGTGCACACTGGTTTATATACTGTATTCAGCTTGAAGATTTCCTAAAGTGTTTTGTTCTAAAATACAACCTGCCATTTTCTATCGATTGTAATTTTTTATATCTCACAGGGCTCTGTCATGGTCACAAGGAGAGAATGTGGTGGCTCCACCAACCATTTTAACTCGCTTTTGTGGACATTTAGACTGTTCTGGAAAGCTTTGCGACTCCGCAGCCAGCCCCTTCTCACAGGAAAACTAAGCTCGTGGGGTTTGTGCTTGCCTCGTAGAGGGGCTGTGTTCTAGATGCACCTCACATTCATTTTAATCTGGTGTTTCCCAATTTCGGGGAGCAGGGAGGCCCCTAGTAGACCTGGGAGGCTTTTTCAGATCTCACATGGACTGTCCCCAAGATTCCGTGAAGCCTCTTCTGAATGATGTATGTGAGCTTCTGATACGCAATGTTCATGACAGTCGCCTGGGGAACTTTTGAAAATAGCTGGGTCCCTCCCACTCACAGGCGTTTGCTCTAATGCATTCAGGGGTGGGTCCCAGAAGGGACCACACATGTGAGAGCTCCCACGTGTTTCTGATGCAGAATTGAGAATCTCTGTGAGAGAATGGAGGCGAGACTCACTGCGTGTGACATACTCAGGAGCCACTCAGATCCCTCTGTCGTGTTGGAAACAAAGATGAGGAGCTACTGCTATCAGCCTCCTGTTTGAAGTGAGGGGGTGGGACATCTGTGACTCCCAGGGAGGCCCAGGCCGGAAGCTTGGAGCATTTCGTGGGGGGCCCGGCAGTGTTGAGTTTGCTGAGGCAGGCAGTGTCCCTGTGGGGTGCGTCCCTCCTAGAGCCTGTCCCCTGGTCCCACAGCAGGCCCAGCGCCTTGGCTGGTAGGGACGTCACTGAGTCAGTGCTGGCATGACGCCTTAGTGGCCCAGGGGAACCTGTCCGGGCCTTTGATAGCGCAATGGTTTCTTGGCAGTTACAACAGCAGACCCCGGGCTGCTGCCTAGTTTCCTATTTAGCGCCTTTCTACTTACCCAGAATATAGTTTCAGGAGTTATTTTTAAGTTTAAAAAAATGAATGTGAAGCATTTGGAGTCTTTTATTTTGGGTAAACCGCATTGGTAGGTTTTCATGTAATTTAAAAAAATCAAATAACAGTCTTCCACAAATTGGGCTGGTAACTGATGGGGGCAAATGAAATTTAGTTTTAATCTGTGGTGAGCTGAACGCACTACACCATCCTCAACCGGCCGTGCGTCTCAGGTGGTTTCTTCCTACTGAGCATCATGCTGCCTATAAAAAAAGAAAAAAAAGAAACACGACTTCCCTAGTGTTTTCAGCACTTTAAGGTGTAAAGACAGAAGGAAAAATCCAAGTTGGAAGTGTCCGTTTAGAAGGGCCACCCGGCGCAGTGAGACCTGTCGTAATGGAGACAACGCAATACGAAATTTCTTAGGTGCTACTCTCAGTGGTAAGGGGTCATGACGCCAGAGGGGAAGGTAGATAGGACATTTGCAAGGCCGAAGCTGTGTGTGTGTGGGGGCTTCCACGTCCCCACGGACGTTCCCTGCAGGTAAGCTCACCGACTGTGCCTCTCACCGCTGGTTAAGAGTGAATTCAAGCCCCATTACAGAAACAGCTTCTCCACTGATCGCTGCGGTTTTTACACTGGGATTTCTGTGCTTGTCTTAGTCGCTGCGTGTTGTACCACTGTACACAAAATGCCTTGGTATTGTTCATGCACTATTCACAGTGATTCCTGTCTCATTTTCTTCTGTGGTTGTGTGGTAATATGGAAGGTAGGAACAGATCTTTCCTGGAGGCTGGGAAAAAAGCATATCGTACATTTTAAATTATTTTAGAGCAAATGCATGAGATGTGTCACTGACCTCTGTTATTTATTTGTATGTTTTATTCAAGGTGTGTGCACTTTTAAGAAGCAGAATTTATATTTTTGTGTTTACAACGTTTTATTTCTGGAACAACAGCTGATTATATAGCATACAGTTGGAATTAAGAGAAAAGTGGAAAATGTAACAAAATACAATAAATTTATTACGTGACGCCCTCTTCAATCCATATTCCTCTTTCTCCCCATTGCCAACCTATGTATTTTCAGTGTTGACTAACCTTGGAAATGAAGCAGGTGTTTGCACTACCAATGTACACAAAATGCCTTAAAATCGTAGTGTTAAAGGAAAACAAGCAAGTCAGAGAAGGATGCATACAGACACGATGTAAATTTTTAAAACAAATTACACCGATGCTTATTTTTCCCAATCAAGGATTAATACTCCCGTTTTCTCCACCAGGCGATTTGTCGGGAGCTCACATTCTCATTCAATTCCAGCGGCGTTTCAACATTTCATGTTCGTCTCTGTTTACCACACTTTTATGAGGGGAGGAGATGGTGGAAAAGGGACCATTTTCTGGATCCTCTCTTGCCCCCCATCGTTTCGTTTTGAACCATCCTGTCGTGACCACCTTGCCCCGCTGTCCTGAGCACAGACCTCCCTGTTGAGGCTGTCATACCACATATGACCACACGGGGACACCAAAGATCCCCACTATCGAAACCATCGTACAAAGCCGGGCGGGCTGGTCCTTAGACTCTTGAAATGCTTGTTCGTGTGCGCTGAGGGGTGCTGGTCAGTGAGCAGGGGTTTCACCTCCCATCAGTGCTTCTGCCACTGCTTCTCCCAGAAGCTGTGGAATGTCACAGGGCAGCGTTGTGGCTTAGGGTTGGGGCAGGGAGACTGTTCTATCCCAGGACAAGTGTTGGACCGTGAGCCATGAAACCCAGGGTATAGCACTTACAAACCTCTCCAGTTTTAAAGGGTAAGCTCCTGCTTTAGGTTCTGTTACAGAGCTTAACCGGCCGTACATGGATTATTCACGAGGCTTCCTTATGCCCGAGTGTTTGCGTGTTGTAAAATACACAGATTTAATAGTTGTGCAAATATTTGAGGATCATTCTGTCTCCTTAGAATTTGGAGAGTTGTTTTCACGTATCTGAATGACGAGTACCTCCCTGCACACGGACTTTTCCCTCCTGGAGGAAGCAGAGGCTTGTGGAAGCCCCTTACCGTGGAGCTCACGTTCCCGTGCCCAGGGAGTGGTTACAGGCCACTAACTGCAGGATGTGCCTGGAGGCCTGTCCCCTCCCAGTGTCCCCTTTCTCTTTCCCAGGCCGGCTCCTGAGTTCTCCCAGATGGATGGTTCGGTTTCCCTTCTTGCAGGTTTTTTCTAGGCCTTAGGCGGTCTCTACACGGGTCCCCGGTAGGTTTCCCGTCTCTGGGTTGGTTGCGTCTGTCTCCTGTAGAACCCTCTGGAATTCATTCTGGAGTCGATCTGGTCTTAGCCATGTTCCTCATCCCGGACAACACTTTCTACACAGAGAGGGGGGGCAAGGGCTGTCTTCTCCCGGCGTGACCCGGTTTTGCATTGTGCCATACAGCCCGGAGTCCTGGCACCCCATTTCTTGGAGGGTTCAGGGACATGACATCAATTTGACTTGCTCTTTGGTTTACAACAGCTCAGTTTTCCCTGAAGAAAGTGAGGAGATAAGTGACGGAGACCAGTGTCATCAGAACCAGGCTCCCTGCCCCGGCAGCCTCTCCGATGCTTTCCTCTCCGGAGGAAGAATTCACAGAGGCCCGCCGTGTACGGATGTGTTCCCGGGAGCGGACAAGGTGTCACCGTCATTCCTGCAGGGGGGGGAGGTGTCCCTTTACTCTCCCGCTCAGAGTTGAAGTCCAGTCCCTCTGCTTAGCTGTGTGTGCCCAAATGCTAGGGACACAACCGTACCCCGAGGAGCTTGGGGTCAGGTTGGTTGACGGATAATTAACGTTTCGTGCCATTTACTCATTGCTCTCTGCTCAAAGCATGCCAGTTCCAGCCCCTTCTTCCTGTGTTTGCCCAGAAGGCCTGTCTCTCACATGCCTCCCTGTCTTTCTGTCTTGACTGAACTGTCACCGGCTCGGTGGGGCCTTCCCTGATCACCCTTTTACACATTCACATTCTGTCCATCCTCCCAACTTCACTCTCCATGTCACTTATCACCAAGCACCACGGCGTGTGTGCATGTAATACAGTCATCCCTGGGAACCCGCGGGTGCCAGAATCCACGATGCACAAGTCCCTTCGCCGGCATGGCACAGTGTGTGCACGTAACCTACACACACCCTCCAAGTACTAGGATGCCTGACACCCTGGGATGCTGTGTACATCGTCGTTACACTGTGCTGTTGAGGGCATTAGAGGAGACAGTCTGTGCGTGTTGGACAGATGCAGCGTCACAGGCCTGACTGGCTCCATAGTACACGGCAACGAGAGTGGAACTTTGTTTCAAACATTCCATCCGTGCTTGGTTGAGCCCGCGGATGCAGAAGGCCAGGGCCTGACTGCCCCCAGGAGGGCAGAGAGGTTCGCCTGCTCTGTCTGCTCTGCTCGCTGCTCTTTCCCTGCACCTGGGGGAGTGCCAGGTGCACGCGGTCACTCGGTGACAGTTCACCCTGAGGACCGGTGGACTGGCCTGGGCCTATCACGTGTCCGTGCTGAGGGTGCCTGCCTGTCCAGGAGAGGGAGTACCTGCATCATAGAGTTGCGAGAGTGTGATGGGCATGAAGCCAGCGCTGGGCACAGAGCCTGAAACGGGAAATGCCCAGGGAGAGATGCCAGTCATAGTAACAACTGAGGGGTGGGAGGAGGGGCGGACCCTCAGGGAGATTTACGGTGGGAGGGGGTGGGGAGCATAACGCACACGCTCCAGGCTGGGAAAACTGCCTGGAAACCCCGGCAGTCCCATCTTCTGGAAGTAAAGCAGGAAACGGTGCAGGGGGAGGCGGGGTTGGCAGAGGCCTCCTCTACAGGGACCCTTCATGACCAAATTCATTTGTCCTGAAGTAAATGAGAATCCAGGAAGACATTTTAACTTCGGACAGGGAGGAGATCCAGTGTGTGCCGTGGCATGGTCACCATGGCAACAATGTGGTACCCAAGAGCCCCTGTTAGGAGGTTGTTATGGGAACCTGGGTGACCTAAAAGCATTGTTGGGTGGACAGAGAGGAGGGGTGCTCCTGGAGGGGGGACGTGCTCGGGCCCCCGAGGCAGGCTGCTGGGTTTGAATTCTGGTACCACGACGTCCTGGCCAGACAACCATGGGTAGGTTACTTCTCTGTGCCTTGAACTCGTCACCTGTAAAATGTGGTGACAGCATCCATGTGGTCACGGGGGCGGGAGGAGGGTCTTCATGGTTGGTTGATTTACATTTAACACAATTACTGAGGTACCTGGTTTTATCTGCTGTGTTACTGTCTGTGATATTATTCCCACCTGTTTTATATTCCTTTTTCTCTTCTTCTTGCCTTTCTCTTAGAGCAATCCAGCGTTTCTTAACATTCCAGTGTCTCCCGGCTGTTAGCTTGTTTGTTATTCTTTTGCTCTCCTTCTAGTGGTTAGCCTTGTGATTTCAACGTGCGTGATCGATTTATCAGCGTCTAAGAGGAATAAGTAATTTTCACCCTTTCGGGGCCTCAGAACACTTGAATGCCATTTTCCTCTTTCCACCAGTTGCTATCTGTGGTTCTGCTTCCTAAGTCTACGTGTATTTAACACATGTATCTATATAACTTGTATAATTGACATCATCATTAACGTGGGGGTCAGTATTAGGTTTACTAATATTTACTTCCGATTGCTCTCGTTCCTTCCTGCATTTTGGGGTTTCTTCTGTGATATTTTACTTCTGCCGGAGGAATTCCCTTGAGTGTTTCTTTTTTAAGCCCGTGCTAATGATGCATTCTCTATGCTTTCATTTGATTGGAAGTGTCTTTATTTTGCCTTGACTTTTGAAGAGTATTTTCACTGGAAATAGAATTCTAGGTTGGCAGTTACTTTCTTTCCTTTTCATCACATGGCCTTCTGACCTTTATCATTTCTGTAGATACGGCAGCTATTTGTCTTCTAGCTGTTCCTTTGAAGGGGTGTGTCTTTTTTTCCTAAATGCTTTGAAGATGCCACCCTTTGTTTTTCATCAGTTTTATTCTGATGATAAAACTGATGAAATAAATAAACCCCGCCTCGGTGCGGGGTTTTTAAATTTGTTTGGTTTGATCCTGCACGGCATGCATCAGACTTGGGAACTTGCAGCCGTTATGTCTTTACGGCTTCTGATCCGTTTCTCCACCCTCTTCTAGGACTCAGTAAATGGCAACACTGTCCACCTCAGCTTCTCAGGCCAGAAGCCAGCGGTCCATTGCTCACCCCCCTCCTCACATCCAATCCATTGGCAGGCCCTGTCCAGCTGTATTTCCAGTCATGTGCGAGGTCTGCCCACTTCTCTTTCTCTCCACTGATCACGCCCAAGTCCAAATCACCCGTCTCGGTGGGGCTTCTGCATGAGCCTCTTGAATCTGCCCACTTCCCCAGCCCTGTCTGATGCCATTCTTCCTCCACTCCAGACACAGGAGCCACCTTTAACTGTGTCGACCACAGGGCCTTGGCACTTGCTGTTTCCTTGCCAGGAATGCTCTTCCTCCCGGGTGTTCAGAGGGCAAGTCCCTTCTGTCTCAGTGGAACCTCCGGAAGTCCTCCTTAGGCCCCCATGTTCAGCATCGTCTTCCCACTCCACAGGCATTCTTCACCTCGTCACCATGTTATTCTCACAGCTCTTCTTATTTATGTCTTCACTAGTTTATCACATGTCTTCTCTGCGTGAGCAGAGTCTTTGTCTGTCTTTGCTCTATTCCTGTGTCATTTTGGATGCTTTCAGCCATAGGCAACACAATGTCCAGCCAAAGTCTGCTCCATTATTTCAATTCTGTCCATATGTATATACTGAGACTCAGAGTGAGGAACTAACTTACCTGACACTCACACAGGGGTTCAGTGATAGATCTTGGGGATGAATCTAGGCTGATGACTTCAAAGCTTGTGTTTTTTCCCATTATGACCCCGGCACCCTACACTGTATTACATAAGGGCATTTAATAGGCAAATATACAACTGCATTTCGTAGTGCAGGTACTAGAAGGGGGAAAACTGGTGAAATCCAGATAAAGACTGCAGTTTTCCCCCACTGCGGTCTTCTTTCTGTCCGGGAATCCAGTCCCAGATCCCGCGTCATACTTCCCTGTCACGTCTCCTTAGTTCCTTTGACATGTGACAGCTCAATCTTTCATGACCTGGACAATTTTGAAGCATCCGGGCCAGTTACTATATAACGTGTCCCTCAATCTGAGTTTGACTCAGGCATTGTCACAATTAGATGGAGTTTTTGCATTTGGGCCAAAAAGATCACAAAAGCGACATGCCCTTCTCGGGCATCGTGGGGAGAACGTAACATTGATGTGTCTTATTACTTGTGACAAGGCGGTGTCTCTGGGTTTCTCCATTGTAAAGTTACTTGTGTTCCCCTTGTACTTAGTGACTGTCTAGGGGGAGAGTGTTAGGCCGTGTAATATTCTGTGTCTCCTCAGATGTGGGCACTAATTGTCACCTCAGTAAGAAGTCAGGGCAGACAGGGCATCGAGGACCAGGCTCGTATGTCACCGCTCTCAGCATGGTAGCCTTCTCCTGGCGTCTGGTCGTCTGTAACAACATCCCGTGGAAGAAGGCGGGACCTTTCTCTGATTGGGTATCTAGACCAGGAGGAGAATATTTCTCAGACCCACCCCGTTCTCTGAAAAGCCTCCCTCACACCCCAGTGGATCTTGGTTGCCTGCCTGTGACTAGGTTGCGAGGAAAGCAAAGGAAGTGAGTGCCAGGCGTTTCCAGCCCGTGTCAGGGTTGGCGCGTGGGCTCCTGGGGGAGCGCTAGGGGGCAGCCCTCTGGTGTCTGCCCTGGAGGCGGTGTCCTCGCCAGCACGTGCTCAGTGAGTCTTCCTGGCGTGGAGGAGTTCTTTGTCTGGTGCCTGGAGACACCGCCTGTGTAATCAGAGCGGACAGTGCGTTGGAGAGTGGACCGGGCCACGGCGAGGTCAGCATAGCGGGGGGGGGGGGGGGGGGCGGGAGGGAGTCCTGATGGGAGAGGCCCCAGCTCAAGGTCACTTAGCGTCGCCATGCTTTGGTCTCCCCTGTTCCCGCGTGGGGAGAACCTACAGAGGCGTTTTCCAAGGAAGGCGGACCCCTGACTGCTGGAGCCAACCGCCTCCCCGAAAACGGTTCCCGGGAGGAAGAAGGACGCGGAGGGTGGTGGGCCCCGCCCTGCACCCGCAGGAGTCTGGCTCCGGGGGGCCTCGGACACAGCTTGGCAGCTTGTTTGGTAAATAATGACATTGTTATAAATATTTAATAAGCCCAGGGACCGCAGCACATGAAAAATGGATGCAGGCCCTGGGTGGGACGCGCGGGCGGCTCGGTGCGTGCGCCCCGGAGGGGGTGCTTAGCGGCTGGCGGCCGTCTGCTGGGGCTGACACCTGTGCGCGGCGGGGCTGACACGTGGCCGCAGACACATCCGCCACGTCTCGGGCGCACCCATCCATCACGCTGGCGTGGAGGCCGAGGGAGGCCTTCGCAGCCATCAATATTCCCGGGGTTTATTAAGCGCCGTGTGCCGCGCGCGCGAGAGCCACTCCCGCGCTGGTCCCGCGAGCGGCGCCTGCAGAAAGGGCACGCGGCCTCGTGATGAATGACTTTAATAAGCCGCAGCTTGGAAGGACCTTCAAGTAAGAAACGAATAACAATAATTAGAGGTTTCTTAATCATTTATTTATTTTATAATTGATGCCCTGCCTGCTTCTGGAAAAAGAATGGAAGTGGCTCGCAATTAGAACGTGTCTACCCAGGGTGGTTCAAATGAAGACAAACACGAGCTCAGAAGGTGTGTGGAGGGAGTGAATTTTTCTTCATCAGCTTTCTGCTGCGCGCTACTATTCCTACCTGCCGTCCTGGGCGGAGCCACAGGAAGTAGCAGATGTCGAGCAGTGGCTGAAGGGGTCCTGGGGACGGGAGGATGGCACGGAGACACGATATGACCTGTATTCTCAGCATCTCAGCACTGGGCCTGCAGCCACATTTACATTGCATTTGTCATCGCTCCAAACAAATCTGTGTGTCTGCAGCAAGGTGGCAGGGAAAATTAATGCCCCGGTGTCAGGCAGAGCTTGTCAGGGTGACAGTACAGAAAGGGGCTAACAAAGGGTGACGTGCGTGCTCCTGTCCACTTAACAACCACTCTCGTGTTCCCCAATAGCCTTCTCCCGGGCTAATGGGGCTTCAGCAGCCAGATTCTCCCTGTGGGCTGAGGGCAGAGAGCCTGTCTGTGCAGCAGCTTGGGCGTGTGACTGGAGTATGCTGTCCCTTCTCCGATTAGGCTGGGTGACCCATTGACTGGTCTTTGCTGAGCCATCCTGGGCTTAGAGAAAGAGAAGGAAGGCAGTCCCCCTAAGGGCTCTCAGCAGACTCGGGCAGAGGTGTTCTAGAGAAGTTCCAGTGTGGGATTACCTGGGGCACAGGTGGGCGAGGGGAGGGGAATGGAGGACAGGAGAGCTCGAGCGTCTGATGCTCCAGAACCTCCCTGAGAGGTAGCGTGGAGGTTTCTTGCAGATTTCGATACTCATTAGACGTTTGCTCAGTCTGAATCTCACATTGTTGTTTCCCTGACCTGTGGTATAGAGGTGGGAACAGCCATCCGCTTCCTGCAGCGCAGGTAGTCATGTATTCTGCAGCCAGACTGCCTGGGGCCAGTCCTAGCAGTACTACTTCCTCGCTTGGCGGCCTTTGTGCCTCGGATTCAGAAAAATGTCTGGTGCTTGGTGGGAACTGGAGTAGCGGTTGGATTTCCCTGGTCTTCACCCAAAGTGAGTGGATGAGGAAGGAAGTTTCATGGAACTAAGTCAGTGACCCGGCCTTGAGCCATGTTGAAAAGGCCGCACAGCTTGAGCTTTGGGGCGGGAGTAGGAGCTGGCAGACTTGCTGAATGGCCTTGGGAAAATTTCCATCCTCTTCTGTCTGGTTGACCAAGGACGAGCCTAAATGTGATTTGGGCTTCACGAGATGGACCACCCCACCCGAGCCAGCACCAAGCAAAGTACTGCCTTATATAAGTGGTATTTCTGAGTGTTGAGGCTTTGGGTCGCGTCCCTCCCCCGGAGAGCTTTTAAAAAATGACTGAAGTCTCGAACGCTCCCCGAGAGAGTCTGATCCGATTGGTCTGGGTGAGGCCTGGAGAACTGCATTTTCCTGGCTCCGACGTGTTCATTCTGGAATATGTCTCCCTGTCAAACAAGGGAGGTGGTGACGAATGAGTCGAGAATCCGCCGATGTGTAGGACAGATCAGGCCAGCACCCAGAGGTGGGGCTGCGATGAGATCTCGCGGGGGACGTGCATGATTGCAGCACAAGTTGTGACGATGGCCCTACACTGACTGGGGTCTGGGAAGATCAGGGATAGATCACTCACTGTGGGTTGGGGCTGGGAGGGCCATCCGTTTCCTGCTCGAGCTATTGTGTTTCCCCGAAAATAAAACCTAACCAGAAAATAAGCCCTAGCATGATTTTTTCAGGATGACATCCCCTGAACACAAGCCCTAATGCGTCTTTTGGAGCAAAAATTAATATAAGACCCGGTCTTGTTTTCGGGGAATCACGGTAGCTCACGACATAGGAACGTCGTGTGTCAACGCTCAGGCAAGTGTTCACAGGTGTTGACACATGAATTAATTTCTCTGGGTTAACGATCGCTTGACCTCTGTAGTGGAAACTGGCAATTGTGCTCCGTTATCCACTCTGTGCCCTGCCGAGGCTGATGGCCTAGCCTCGCTCCAGGCAGGTAAGGTCATATCTGTAAATTCTGGCCACTGTCTTTACTGTAAGAAGTGATATGTGTAACTTCTGGGTCACATCTTCTCAAAGGAAGTAGGCTGCCCTCCACTTCCTGTCTTTGCCCCTTCTTGCTGGCTAGGAAATGGTAACACCTGGACGGGAAGGCACGCGTTGGGGAGGGCGGGGCGATCCAGCAGCTCTGGACTGTGAGGTGACAGAACATACAGTGCTATTATTATACTTTATCACAATCGCACTGTTAGGTCTTGGTTTCAACAGCATGGCCTGTACCCTAACTCACATGTGATTCATTGGCCCCTAATTTCGACACACTCCAGAATTCTGGGAAGAGGAGGGAGAAGACGGGAAGAAGGAGGGAGGAGGAGGCGTTTCCCCTGCCTTTGGCTCCCAGTTGGTCTGTATCTGCTGTGACTCAGTGACCAGGTCCGACCCCCTCCGTTCCTCCCCCCACAATGCCTCCTCCGTTCCACACCCCCTGCTTTACAGCATTTATCACAACTGCTGTTACATTTCACACCCTCCTTTGGGTCCTGTTCTGCCTTTGACTTGCTCAGGTTCTAGGTTTGTTGTCCAAAGCCTGCCAGGTCAGGGGACATTATTTTTTGGCCCTCTTGTCCCACTACCATTAGGAAACAGTGATCTGTGGCCTTAGCCCGTTCCTGGGGTCAAAATGGGGCCCTGCAGGTCCAGCTGAAATCTGCGTTTTCAGTGGAGATTCCACTCGGCTGCCCAGTGGTTTGCTGAAGAGTTGCTCATTTATTGAACAAATATTTATTGCGTGCCTACTGTGTGTCGGCTACCGTGTACTATACACATTGAGCAAAATGGACACGCTCTTTGATTTTATGTAGTTTACAGTGTGGGGGGTAGATATTTGCTGAATAACCTCATGGACCCACGTTATCCCCAGAGACACATTTGCATTTGTCTACTTTGCTCAGTCAGGTCTATCAGAAAAATAAAAGAGCAAGTTTAGCCACCAGTAGCTTTTCTGTTGGAAATAGGGAGGAATTC
Source organism: Rhinolophus ferrumequinum (assembly GCF_004115265.2). Taxonomy (NCBI): domain Eukaryota; kingdom Metazoa; phylum Chordata; class Mammalia; order Chiroptera; family Rhinolophidae; genus Rhinolophus; species Rhinolophus ferrumequinum. Next base: position 17,202,947 of record NW_022680357.1, on the reverse strand, counting down.
TAGTGTCATACTGATTCCTGTGACTTAGATTTTCCCTCTGATGAGACAGCGAAGGAATAAATAGGCTGGAGAAAAGGATGTGTACAGACCCGATGACAGTTTAAAGCCGTGTGCCTGCCCCATCCCAATTCCAATATCCCACTGAAATGTCCTCGGTTGAACCAGACGCAGAGCTCTAAGCCACTACTAGGAGTAAAAGCGGGGTCCCTCCATACCTGAAACCTCAGCAGGCATCGGGGGAGAGCTAGTTGTCGGGGGAGGGAGTGGCCCACTGAAACCCCTGGCCTTGAGAAGTTACTGCCAAACCCCGTAGCATCTGTGGAGTCGGTGAGAGGACTGACACGAGGACCAGCGGGTGCAGATCAGAGGGCCGAGTCCCGAGCGTCCAGCGTGGACTCCACCGTGTGGCCTGGCGCCTGCATTCACAGCTGTAGGGGTAGAGAGTGGGGTTCTGCTGCGATCAGTACCTGCGAGGTAGCCAGCTGGAGAGGGGGTATGCATTAAGCGGGGAGGGAAATAACTGCTTAAATGAAGTAGGAGAAGGGTTCCCACAGACGGAGGCGGTGATACGCCGAAAACCGAGCGGTACGTTTACCTTAACTTTCTGCAGCTGAGGCAGTGATATCAACAGCGTTAGCCTTTCCTTCTCCTTTGCTCTCACAATCCATCAACGTGAGCAATTGCTAGTGAAGCTCTCTCTGAGCCACTGGCTTTGGACTCTGTACCTTATGTCTGAGAAAAGTCTCCAGACACGTGAAGAAGCCCATCGGAGTGGAAGGGGGTCTCCACGCTGAGGATTGAGATGACGCGACGCGAAGCCAAATTACTGCAGTGAGATTTAGGAGGAAAAGGCAGTGGCACAAGCAAATTCAGGACACTAGGCAAAGGCATCAGAGAAGCAAAAGAAAGTTTTGGAGATACAAAGCATGACTGAAAAACAATTGGGTCACGTAATCAAATGAGGGAATTAAAAGGCTTTATCAAGAAGCTCCTCTAGAACTTGGTTAAGAAAGACAAAGAAACATCACGTAAGACGAAAGGTATGAAACTGGAACAAAATGCTTCAATATGTATGTGAAAGGAGCTCCAGAAATACATAACGAAGCAGAGGGAGTAGAAGAAATAATCAAAAAGAAGGAAGTTTATTGGACCTGACTACTTAAATCTTTGTGTCAGAAAGACTCAGGATTCATTGATAAAAGATCTGCATTTGGACATATTTTGTAGATTTTTGTAAATTCCAAGTGCAAAAAGAAAATATTGAAATCAGGTAAAACTGTGATCGTTAAAAAGGAAAAAAAAAAAATAGATGCGTTGGACTGCTCCCCGTGCAACACGAAATAGTAGAAGACAAGGGCAAAACGTTTACAGGGGTCTGTGGAAAAATGATTGTGACCCCAGAATTTTAAACCACCCCAAACTACTGTTGTTGCATAAGGATAAACGACAGATAGCTTTAGATGTTCAAGAACTCAGAAAAGATACCATCCACATACAGTTACAAGAAATTTACTTGAAGCACCTCTCCAGCAAAATGAAAAAAATTCACGATAAGAATGGAGCAGGGGAGGTACAACAAGCAACACACACAGGTGAACGAAAGTGAGTGTCACTTACTAAGAGTTCCGGAGAAAAATAAGACAGCTGGACGACAGAGAGTGAGGTCGTTACAGTTTGGAACTGGGTGGTGGGAGCCCCCACGGAGAGGTGATATTTGAGGGAGGGGGGAAACCATGCACATTATCTGGAGAGACATTGCAGGTCGAGGGGCCGGCAAGTGAAAAGCCCTGAAGCGGAAGCACGGGCAGAGTATTCAGAGACGGCAAGGAGGTGAGACAGCCGGAGCCACGTGGGCAGAGGGGAGGGTCCAAGGACACGAGGTCAAAGGGCACAGTACAGGGACAGCCGGCCGCTGTCAGGACCCTGCTTTCTTCTGAGGGAGCTGGGAGCCACTGGAGGGTTGTGAGATGGGGGAGACGTGAAAAGCCTCTGGCCACCATGCCTGGGACGGGCGGTAGTGAGAGGGGACAGACGCCGGAGGCCCGTGGAGGGGCAGCTCTAGTAACCTGGGAGAGAGGTGACGGTGGCTGGGACCTGGAGGATGGATGGCACGCAGGTGATGAGAAATGGCTGGATTCTGATGACCCTGAAGATAGACACCCTGAGGTGGGGTGTGAGAGGGAGAGAGGACTCGGCCATGGCTCCAGCACCAGCTGTTCACGCCCAGGACCCAGGCCTTCTACAGGGAGCCCCACAAGGTAACATGCTCTCTCATAACTCATCTGAGAACCACCCGCTTCCTCCCGGAGGACTCGGCATGAGATCACCTCCGAAAGCTGTTCCCGAGAACTCCGTGATTCTACCTCCAGAGGGCTCTGTCTCCCACCGCCGGGTGAAAACCAGACTGGATGAGAGCTTGAAGGGCACCTGGACTCATCTGAATTCTGCCTCAGTCCCCTGCTCTCTTCAGTGACAGGAAGACAAAAAAAAACCACATCACGGTGCAAGCTGCTCAATGAAAAACAATTATTGAATTAGGGCTGAGAGTTGTACAAGCAAACAATTAAATGTTCTGTTACGATCAGTCTTGAGCTATTTAAGCTTCAGTTCAATAAGGAATCATTACAAAGGTTGAAAAGGAATAAATATAAACAGTGTAGTTTTGTGTTGCATTTCAGCCATTTCCTCAGCCTTGCAGGTCTAACATTGGTTTGACGGTGGTGGCGGCGGCAGGTGACAGCACTCAGCCAGCCGCAGGGGATTTAGCACAGACTAGAGGAGGGTGAGAGGCAGGCAAGTCCACCAGCCGGCTGGCCGGCCGAGCTGGCCTGGACCCTCACGACAGGTCTTTTTCATCTTCTGTTCAATGTCTGAGAAGCAACCTGAGAGTGCTGCGTGGAGGAGAAGCAGTTTAAAAGACACTCTCGGATGTCTTATGAGATGCTGGATTATAGACTAAATATGTCTAATAAAATCCTCAGGTCACTCTGAGGATTTGAAGTTTGGAAAGAACTTCAGGCTGTTTCGGAGAGTTCCTTCACTGTAACGGGGAAAATGCCTGCTCAGGGACCCGTCACAGCAGAAGCCTTGGGGATAAGGACACGTCCATCGCTGAGGTCTCTCTCTGCAGCTCTGAGGTGTGGAGGCACAAACCCAACTCACCTCTTCCTTGTACCCTGTCAGCTCTCCCTCCCTGTCTCCAGGATTCCCTCTCTTGTCTGGAATGCCTGGTAAGCCATGAGGATATGGTCTGGGTTTCGTCCTAGTATAAGTCAGGTCTTTGGGGTTGCAAGTGACAGAAAATCCCACTCAAATTGGTTTAAGTAAAGTGGTTTAACCTATTGGCTCATGGAAAGTCCAGGCCTCAGGTCTGACTGGCCCAGGTGCTGCACTTCTGTCCACAGGAATCTGACCTCTCATCCTTGACTCTGCTTTCCTAGGTGTTGCCATCTCCCTGCGTGGTGGCTGGACGGTCCCTGGGAGCGCCAGCTTTAACCATCAGCCTTCCAGCAATGGTAAGAGAGAGACGGCTTCTCCGACCAGCTCTAGGCAAAGCCCAGCTGGGGTTATGGGCCCGTCCCCAGTCCAGTGAGAATGGGACAGAGGAGTGGGACATTCAGATTGCTCAGAGTGAGGTCACGGGCCCATCCCCGGATCCAGAGGTGGGCTTAGCCCCTGCAGAAGCCGCACAGTTATGGGTGGGGTGGGGTGGGGTTCCCCAAAGGAAAACCAGAGCACATCCATCACTGAGGTCTGGCTCTTTGCTGGGGAACAGTCACAAATTACCCCATAGCCTTACCTCCTGATTTTCACCTTCATGGTCAAAAGCTTGTCAGGCCCTGTCCGCTCAGACACACGCTGGGCAGGATAGGATGAGCAGTGGGAGGAGCCAGGCTGGACACGCTGAGATGACGCCCACCTGCCCTTGACCTTCCAGTACCTGTCAGGCTCTGAGCTCTGGACTTGTGGTTCCCTTATCGACTGCAGGGTGTTGTTCGAGACCAGTTATGAGCCAGAGGGGAACACACATCAAATGAGGCGCAGAGTAGGTGTCTCAGCCTCACAGGTCCAGGCCTTGGGGCGCAACCCTCTTTTTTCATTGCAGTAGTCTTTTGTTGCCATCAGAACTGTAATATCTAGAGCAGAGGTTGGAAACTTTTTCCTGTAAAGGGCCAGATATTACATATTTTAGGCTGTGCAGGTCTCCCTGCCATTGCCGTGCAGAGGCAGCCGTAGAAATAAGAAAACAACAGGGGTGGCTGTGTGCCAATAAAACTTTATTGGCACAAACAGGCTAGGATTGGACCATGGGCCACAAAATGCTGACCACCCCCCCTAGAGGGGGGAGGAGGCAGGATGGGGCCAGGGGAGTCATGAGACCACATTGCAGCCCTTGCAGGGCCCCTGGAAGCCCAGGGGACAGCTGAGGAACGCAGGCTGCCCACAAAGGAAACCTGCATTGATCAGGCCCGCATGCCATCGCCTGGCTCTGTCATTGGCCAGGGGCCAGCCCAGGAGGAGTGGGACCTCGGTGGGAAAGCTGAGGACCCTGAAGGAGCTGCCCGGTGGAGGCTGTGGTTATTCACAGCCTTTGCCGCTGGGCAGTGGGCTTCCCTTGAAGTGGGACTTAAGGACCACGTCCCCGACTCTCCCACAATCCCCGAGAGCAAGCCGGAAACATGGGGGAGGGGGCCAGGGAGGCAGACGCGCGGGGCCTGGAGTAGGACAGAAGGTTTAGATGTGGGACAAGAGGCTTGAGGCACAATGCGTGATTTTGCCTGGAGCGTCCCTTCTCTCGGGAAGCTGGCCTGGCACCCCAAGGCTGCATGGGAAGTCAGAGGCCCTGGTCCCGGCTGAACTCGCCGTGCCCACCACATTCGAGGTTACTCAAGCTCATTCTGTTCCGTTTTGTTTTCACCTGGTAGATTTTTGGCTGTCGTTTGTCTCCCCGTGTGGATTTCTCTGTAGCAAAGAATGTGCTGGCCACCGGGCTTGAGGGGAGACCTGTATTCCTCGTTGTAAATGACTGCTTTGACATGTGGCTACGTCCCAGCCTCAGTTTCAGGTGAGTCCCCGTCAGAGAAATGGGTCCACTGTCAGAGTCTGGACAACATTTCGGCCCAATAAACTGACAACTGGACCTGAGCCCTGAACCTAAACCACAACAAATGCCTTTCGGGGCTCAGAAGGCTGCCTTCCTCGGAGCTCCCCGACCGTGTCAGGCTCTGCTAGGACCTTCTGTGTTATGCATGTTTGAGCTGTTTGGGTGGGTGACAACACCAAGTCCTGTAGGATGTGAAAGGACCCCTCGTTCACCATGTGTGACACCATGAGGGACATGCAGCGGCTAAGAACCAGAAGCAGATTGGAGCCCCCTGCACTGGGTCTGAAAGGCACCTGGCTCCCAGCTGGACTGCCTCCCCTGACCCCCCGCGGGAGCCCAGGTGGACGGGGTCCTTCCCCCCTCAGGGGGAGCTGATCCCTGCTGGCAGCACTGTGACCTGAGCCTGTGGCCACACAAGGCCACCGGGGTGTGGCACCTTCCTGAAGAGTGGAGTGGACACCACCAGTTTGTGGACACACCCCGGGTGGCCGGCTGCTGGTCCCTCTGCAGCTCTGGCCGGGGGATGGGCGGATATATGGAGTGTCTGTGTGTGGTGCCCTTTCCCTGGGTGGTCTCCGGGCGAGTGGTGTGCATGTGACAGGGACGGGCTTTGCATCTGATGGCCTCAGAGGGGTACACGCCCTATGTCTGTAGGAATGAGAGAGGAGGGACCTGAGCCTGGGACGGAGGACGCGGAACGTGTGTGTGTGTGTGGGGGGGGGCATCTGAATGAAAGGGCTTTATTTTTATCACCCCACAGTTCTTTCATCAGCATACTATTTGTTTAGTTGATACCAGCTATCCCTTCAGGACAATTCATTCAGGTTTATCATTGAAAACAGCTGTGGACCACCCATCTGGTTTCACAAGGTGTTTGGGGCTTGTGATTGCCTGGTCCTGGGTTGCTGGTCTGGTTAGGTGGGTAACTAGCCAGTTGAGTGGGTCAGACTCAAAGTTAGCCTCTCTTTTCTGAGCCCCATTTTTGGCTTGTTCTGTGGAGTCATCCAACTCCTGTCCTCTGCGGTTCACGGCTGCCGAGTTGTTTATTTATGTATTTAAGTGAGTTTAAATCATCTCAGAATACATCCGGTTACCCTCTCCCTTGGGTTGGATATTTGCAGGGACGGAAGTACACTGAACGTTTAGCCGTCGTTTTCCTTCTCTGAATTGGTCAGGGTCTGGCTGCTGGGAGGATTGGTATTCAGCCCAAAGCCGGCCCTGCAGGTCCACAGCCGGGCTCCTGTCGGGTCCATAAACACTCTGGGTGAGGGCGGGGCGGAGGTGCTTCCGGCTTCCGCATGGAGAGGAGCGAGGGCCTCGATGGTGCGCCAGGCCCGTTGGAGGCGCCCGTGTGTGAGGCCCAGCTGAATCCAGCATGGCTGAGACCTCCCTTAATTGGCAGCCATCTGCCTCAGACGGTAATTGACGGGGACCTCGTGCCAGCGTTCAGGCAGCTTCCTAATTTGCAAATGATTTGTGATTCATCATGGACAGAAGATTGCTCTTCAGATGACCCGTCCGGATAAGCCTAACTCGGGGCTGGGGGAATAGAGAGCCACCCGTGCTCCCTCTTCTGGGGGTGGGAGACGTGGGGGGCCATGGTGGTGCAAGGTGGTGCAGACCCGGGCTTGCTGCTAATCTGGACAGCACCTGGGTGTGGATTTGCAAAATGTGCCCCCTCTGGGCAGACACAGGCCCACGGCCACACAGTTAGGCAAGGGGAAGTCTCCTTCGAGGAAGAAAACGGGCCTCTTTTTGCCGGCACATCCAGCCCTGTGCCAGGGGGCGTGCCTTGGCAAGGAGTGTGTGGACGGGACGTCAGGTGCCGCCTGACCCCTCGGCCAGGCAGTGTAGTACAGACCCCAGAAGCAGGTGCTGCTCACTGTTCGTGGAAGCCAGGCTAGTCTCTGCGTGCTGGTCCTTCCACCTGGACAGTGTTAATAACAGGCCCAAAATGAAGTCACTTATGCTAAGCCCCTGTCACAAACCGAGACTTCATTACAGTCCCACCTCTCCCAGAAAGGGAATCGTACACCGGCCAATGAGGAATCGCCTGGTCAGTATTAGTGAGTCATCTGCCTGGTTGACCCCTGCCATTCCCTAGAGGAAAGTGACGTTACAATAGCCAACCTGCTTTTCTGCCTCCTGTAACTTCCTTATTTCTGCTCCCCTCTGCCTATGAAATCTCGTCTTCCTAGCTCTTTGGAGCTACTTCCTACCTGCTAGATGGATGCTGCCCGATTCGTGAATTGTTGAACAAACCCACTAAGGTCTTTCACACGTACTCAGTTGAATTTTGTTTGTTAATGAGAGAAAGAATAATCTGCCCTTTCTGCCTTCTCTTCCTTCCTCCTGCTCTCTTCATGTCTTACCCATTCTGCTACGACGTAGGTATTACTGGTCCCATTTTAGAAAAGAGAAAACGGAGGGTGAGAGCAGTTTCCACGACCAGGCAGTTTGGAAGAGGTTGGCCTGCGATGATTAGAATTCAAGTCTGTCCACTCCAAAGCCCGTGCTTTCCCCACTCCGTTTTCGTGTAAAAATCACAGATGGATAGCAGTTTTGTGTGATTAGGGTACTGCAGTGTTCGGTGTGTCCCCGACCTCAGCTCTGTGACAGGCTTCAGTCTAACTCCAGCTATGACTCCTTGCCAGGCTCCTGACAAACGCTTGCTGTTAAGAGATGCCTGAGAGAGAGAGGGAGAGAGAGAGAAGGAGGGAGGGAGAGAAAGAGAGAGAGAGAGAGAGAGAGAGAGAGAGAGAGAGAGAGAGAGAGAGAGAGCGCGAGCGAGAGCCCCAAGTCCCCTGGGTCCACTTGTGCCTGTCCACGAAAGGCACCTGGGGAAGAAGGAGACCTGCGGGTCAGGGGCCTGGGAGCCTCCTCCCCGCCTGGCTGGTGCTGTGCTGTGTTATGCCCAGAGCAACTCGCTCAGCTGGGGGACCAACTCAGTCCCCTGTCCTGGGAAACCCCCACCCCTCCCAGCAAACCACCACAGCCGGTCACCCTGCACTCAACCCTAAACCTTTTACGGTCCATTCCTGAGCTGGCAAAGCCCTCTGCAGAAGACAGGGGGTGGGCGGCATTTTTCTTTCTTTTCTTTTTTCATGATACAACTCCTGCCTGTTGATGGCTGAACACGGAGCGAGCCCCCAAAGTTGCTATGCTAAAATGGCTAATAAACATAAGAAAAGATGCTCGGTTTCACTCTCAAAGAAATGCAAATCTAAACAAGGTACCGTTTCCAGCTCTCCTAGCAGAAAAGAAAATGAAAACATTGAGAACCCTTGGTTGAAGCTGGAAAGGCTGTGGAGGACACGCCCACCCTTTCATTTTCTGTGGTGGAAATGAAATTGGTGCAGCCTTTTATGCAGCCCGCTGGCATAGCTATCCCTGTTTGACTGTCCTGCAAATCCCACAGAAAGCCTTGTGTGGGTCCATGAAGGTGTATATGAAAGCATGTCCAATGCAGACTTTTTGTTGTTCTAAGAAAAAATTGGAGCTAATCCGGGGGTCTACCAGCCGAGGTGAACAACAGAACAATTTCACACACTGGAATTTTAGGCACCCTCTTCCTTTGGGTCCTGCAGACAGGGGTTCTCAAATGGTAGCGTGTTTGAGGCGAGCTCGTTCAGGGCCCTTGGGAGAGCTTGTTCAGAATGCTGGGCCTCATCCCCAGAGCGTTTTGTTTTAGGGGTTTGGGGTGCAGCCGGAGAATTTGCATTTCTAATAAGCTTGGTCGCAGGCCACACTTTGAGAAGCACTGAGGTGGAGAGAAAACCCTCTAAAGGGTGACCTGGTCCAGCTTTGGGAGACAGGGCCAGGTGAAGTGTGGCAGGGCTCCTCGGCAAGCAGCACTGCCAGAGATTGCTGCCAAGTGGACCTCAGGTGTGGGCAGAGGGAGGGAGCAGCTTGTGGGTTGGCCTTGCAGCAAAGGGACAGGGCCGGCAGGAGGAGGGAGGGCCAGCTGGGTGACTTCTGCCAGCTGTTTGTTGGTGTCTGCTCCTCCCTGGGAAACTGGCATTATGGTTTCAAGGACAACACGAGGTGTGCAGGGAATAGAGGAACAGGTGTTCTCGCGAAGCAAACCTGGCAAATGGATTAACAGGTGTCGATGGCTGCAAGGCAGGGATGTGTTCTGTGTGGATATTGTTTTCTGCCTTCCTCTCCCTTCAGTTCCAGGCTGACACCCCCCCACCCCCAGTGTGTTCTGCGCGTCACCGAGAAAGGGCTTGCTGGTGCCCACTCACTACTCATGGTCGTATTCTTGAACCGCTGCGGTCCGTTTATTGCGCCCGTGCTTCATTCTGCACTTGACTCTTCTCACTGTTTGCTGTGCTTTTTCCCATTGTTTCTTTTCCTCGTCCTTCAGATTCATACCAGCTTGGCTCTTCTCAAAAATCCTTTTAGTTTTCCACCCAGGCTTCACGGTCCTAGGTCTTACGTCCCAGGGATTACCGTGGGTGGTACCCCTCCTAGTTCCCCCGCCGTCTCACCCTTCCTGTCCAGGACCACCACGCCTGCAGGAAAAAGGCTGGGGGTTTCTTGTAGAGAAGAGGAGAAATATGAACTTGGAAGCAAAATGTCCCCCACTGATGAAGGCCAGAGCCCTAAGACCCCAGCCTAGCACCGAGTCAGCTGTCCAGGTCACAGGAAGTCTGTGAGCCACGAGCTGACAGGACGAGGGGCCACAGTGCTAGCCCGGGAACAGAACCCAGTGACAACCTGGCAGGCAGCGTCCCTGCTGTCCATGGTGCTGAACCCCCACCAGCCATTTGTCTCTAGAGGAACAGGACCAAGAAATCCACACGAAGAAAATGTAAACTGACTGCCCTGGAACCTCAGGCCCCCGCGGGAAGGTGCATACCCCTAAGTCAGGGTCCAGTCAGAATGTACTTGTTTGAGGTCTTCTGGTGGGGCTTCAGGTGCGCTGAGCAAGGAGGAAGGAAATACCTGGCCAGGCATGGTGCTTCACACCTTGGCTCCGTTATGTAGCTTTACCTTCAGAATAGCCAGTGGACGGTGTTATTCGCTTCATCTGACTAATGAGGAAATGGAGGCCCAGAGGAGTTGCTCATACTTTGGCCGAGTTCATAGAGTTGTTAAGTGGTGGAGCCACAGACGTGCCGTTCCCAAAGCCGGAACTGGTGTCATTAACCGGTGTCATTAGACCCACATGCCCCTAAGGCGAGTGCCGGTGGCTCTTTGTTAGGCAGCCACCCAAGAGCTCCTGGCATTTGGGCAGGTCACCAGATTGCATCTTTTCCCCCTGGGACACATCAGATTTTAAATGTCTCCGAAACCATGTCAAAAGCCTTCATTGTCTTTAAAAAACACCCACCACACCCACACAAATGAACAAGCTTCATTTACTTTCTCATTTATGGGAAAGGGATGTGCATATAAGCAAGACATTCCAATTAAAACAGCCTGTTTTCTTTTGATTGACCTTTGATTCCCAACTCGCTGTCTCCCTCTTGGCCTGCTCTGGCCTCCTTCCCTCCCTTGCTGTGCTCTGTGATTCATCGGGGCCTGAGGCTCAGCAGCTGTAATTGGTTTGTAACTTCCTGGAATGTCAAAGCCAAGATGGAAATTTTACGTGTCACTCCACCAATTCCGTCCTGGCTTTAATAATAGGTTGGCAGAAGAGAAGGCAGATTTACAGCGGGAGAGAAATGTAATCAGATTTGGAGGTGAAATGCAATAAGCACAAATGCTAGTTTTCACTTCGGAGCTTCTTACTAGATAAATGGGATCGCACCCAGCTCCCCAGCCAAGTCTGTTGTTTCCTCTCCCCAATGGAGGGCGCTGGGGTGTAATAACCCTCAAAGGGAGAGTGTGTATCCGGAACTTTCTCCTTCCAGCCCCAGTAGAGAGACCCCGGGGGACGGGGAGACAATGGTGGGAGAGGCCAGACCAGCCAGTTGGGGAGGCAAGGCTTAATCGGGGCCTGTGAGAAACTGAACAATGGAGGCAAAAGCAGAGTTAAGTACTTACGAGGCACTGCAGGAAGTGCCTTGCCTGTCTTACCTGAGTTTCATGGCAGCCGGGAAGGTAAATAATGTACTTCTGCCCACTGTATGGAGGGATAAAACAGGGGGCCGGGAGGGGATCCTCGGCTCTAGTGGGCTGTGGTTCTGTTTGACTCTGAAGCTCAACCTGTTAACCCCCCTCTTACAGGAAGAGTAGCAGCGAACGTTTCTGGGACACCTACGTGCCAGTCAGTCTTCAGGTCTCCACGAGAACTTTCTCAGCATCTGTGTGGGGTAAGTACCGTTGTCGCTCGTATCGGCTTCATTTATCAAGTGAGAAAACCTCGTCAAGACTGGTCTTGTAGGAGTCAGTGAGAGTCACGTGAAAAGATGTTCACGTCTTAGGGAAACGCAAATTAAAACCACGATGAGGTACCACGATACATCTGTTAGGATGGTTACAATTTTTTAAGAACAGTGATAACACCCAACGCTGGTGAGGTTGCGGGGAGCCCGATGGCTCATTCGTTGCTGTAGGTGACGCGATGCAGCCGCCACGCTCAAAAAGAGTGTGGCCGTCCTTACAGGATTAAACCCGTGCTTACCATCCAGCCCAGCCATTGTCCCAAAGACAGGAAAACTTACGTTCACGCAGAAGGCAGTACGCGAATGCTCATCGCAGCTTTTTGCATAATCGCCCATAACTGGAAACAACCTAGGTGTCCTTCACTTACACAAACTGTGGGCCCCCCATCCTGTAGCAAGAAAAGGGAGCAAGCTATTCATACCTGTGACAACTTGGATGGGTCTCAAGGGAATGCGGCTGAATGCGGGGGCGGGGGGAAGCCAATCCCAAATGATTATGGGCTTTGTGATTCCATTTATATGACATTCTTGCCATGACAAAATAATAGAAGTGGAAAACAGATTAGTGGTTGCCATGAATTAGAGAGCTGGCTGTAAGAGGACAGCACAGGGATTTGTGGCGATGAATCTTGGCCGTGGTGCTGGTCACACAACCTGCACATGTGATGGAATTGCATAGAATCACATACACACACACATACACACACACACACACACACACAAAGTGATGTTAAACTGGTGAAATCTGAATGAGCTGGTGGATTGTATCAATGCCAATTTCTTTTTTTTTAAAGATTTTATTGGGGAAGGGGAACAGGACTTTATTGGGGAAGAGTGTGTACTTCCAGGACTTTTTTGTTGTCCTTTCAATCTTAGTTGTGGAGGGCGCAGCTCAGCTCCAGGTCCAGTTGCTGTTGCTAGTTGCAGGGGGCACAGCCCACCATCCCTTGTGGGAGTCGAACCGGCAACCTTGTGGTTGAGAGGATGTGCTCCAACCAACTGAGCCATCCGGGAGGCAGCTCAGCTCAAGGTGCCACATTCAATCTTAGTTGCAGGGGGCGCTGCCCACCATCGAGGAATTGAACCGGCAGCCTTGTGGTTGAGAGCCCACTGGCCCATGTGGGAATCGAACCAGCAGCCTTCAGAGTTAGAAGCATGGAGCTCCAACCACCTGAGCCACCGGGCCGGCCCCCAATTTCTTGGCCGTGATATTGTACGATATTTATGCAAGATGTTACCATGGGGGAACATTGGGAGAAGGATTTATGATCTCTCTCGGTTGTTTCTTAAGACTGCATCTTAATTTTCAATTTCTTAAAATAAGAGTTTTTTTTTTTATAAAAAAATATTAATGTCAATGAGAGAAATGGATTGAGCGGGCACAGGGGGAGAGGCGAGGGCACTGGCCAAGTTCGCTGGGCCATCGGACTCCAGAGCCGCTGGCGTCTTCTGCTCTGTGTCCCCTCCCAGTTGATAGAAAGCTGAACGCCCTTTGCCTCTGGAAACGTCCCCTTCCTCTCTCTTCCTCCAGGGATGCGATGAATAAAGAGGCCCCCGAGCCACAGTGACAAGGCCCTGCTCCTCCCCACACTCAAGGTTGGGCCTGTGAGTCCCCCCACAACACAGGGTGGGGGGCAGCAGAAGCGGGGAGCATGGCGAGTCGAGTCCTTTCAGAGGGACTGCCGTGCCCCTTCTGTGCAGATGCTCCCGTCTGCCCCTGAGCCCCCATCTTGCTCCGTCCAGCTTGTAGACCAAGGCCTCTAGCCTGCTTGCCACCCACATAGCGCTGTTGTCAGGCCCCCATTTCCTCCACAAAGGGAATTGCCAACTGGCGGTCCACAGGCGTGTTTTCTTTGGCTCGGCAAGTTTTGGAATCTGGACTTGCAGATTGTCTTGACAAACCTGGATGGAGGACAGTGTGAGTAGCGGCCACCCCCACCCCCTCTGGTCTCTGGTGTGGCCTGCCCGGTCTCCGAGGGCACTGGTGTGGGGCCCCCGCCCTGGCGCCTGGTCTGCCTCCAGCGGCCAGCCCTCCCCCTTGGAGCTGGGGCTGTCCGGGCAGGCTGCCCAGGCTCCTGTGAGCTGAGCTCACAGGTGCCATGAAGAGCTTCCTCCCTGCGCAGGGTGGGTGACCTTGGGCAAGCCACCAAAGCTTTGGGACGCAGGTGCCCGCAGGGAAGTGGCAGTGAGAGAAGAGATGCGAACGTCTTAGCAGCAAAAGTGCTTAAATGCCTGGCTGGTGACTTGGCTCAGGCCCCCTTGTATGTATCCTGGGCTCGTTTGGATTCTGGGGAAGCCGCAGAGATGTCAGAGACCCGTCTGGCAGTAAATTGAGGGACTTTAGTATTCCCAGGTATCGAGTCACGCGCTCCAAGCTTATCTCTGCGGGGATGATTTTGCCCGAGACGTGTCGGCCATGGGAAACACCTTGTCCCAGGGCAAACAAACCGTCTTTTCCAGCATTGAGCCTCCTCCTGTGCGGCCTGATAACCGGCCACACCGTGTCACTGTCAGCAGGCAGGTTGGGGACACTGTGCTCTCGGGAGACAAGGGACCAAGCCACTTGCTGCTCTGTCTTGGGCAGCTCTCCATCTTCTCCTGAACTCCCATTGCTATAGCATTTGCAGTGTCTACTTAGAATACGTGGAGGAGACGGGCTTTTGTTAACCACTGTGGTGCTTGGGTCCCCTCCTGTGACCGACTGCGTGTCCCGCTGAGCAGTGAGGCGGGCGTTTTTCATCACAGGTCCGCAGGTCCGTGGCGAGGCCTGGCCCCAGACCCCCCCCGCACCCCCCCCACTCTGCCTCACAGTCTACGTTTTACCCAACCCTCCCCTTGCCAGATGAAAGACTGAGAGTGAACTAATGTAAGCTCTAAATTTTATAGAAAAGCTTAAAAAGTTTACAGGCAACGGAAGTTGGGTTTTTCACTAAGTGGCCCTGTTTTATAAATAAGATTTGACAGGACGGAGAGCTGCAGTGTTTCAGGCTGGGTTTAAAGGCGTTAAGCATTGAGAAGATTAGGGGTTCCACAGATCTGTCACTATTAATTCAAGGAAAAACAACACTAAGACATCAAACGTACATGTTGAAACAGGCTCCTTCTAGATGTGCTAATTCGCAGAGGTTGAGTACATTTATTGAAATGGCAGCAGTGTTATTTTGGGGCTGCCACCGCTTAGCCAGTGTCCCACGACTGCCTAGGAGTCACCTGGCTCTGGGAACATTCATTCATTCGCTCAGTCACTCACTTGCTCCGTCACTCGCGAGTACTTATTGAGCTTGGCACAGCCGTGAACATAAAGGCAAACCTGTTTGTCTCCACAGAGCTTACCGTCTAGTGCTGGGAAGACAGGCAAGAAACAAAGCCAATATGTAAACGATACGGCCTGTTGAGAGGAATAAACGCTTCATAAGACAGGCGAGGGGGATAGGAGCTCCATAGGTTGGGGGACACGTGACCGGGGAAGGCTTCTCAGAAGATGAGGTTGAAGAAAAGTCCCGGGCGGCCAGATGACTCAATTGGGTTAGAGCGCGAGCTCTCAACAACGGGGTTCCCGGTTCGATTCCCACATGGGCCAGGGAGCTGCGCCCTCCACAACTAGAATGAAGGACAACTACTCGGAGCTGATGGGCCCTGAAGAAACACACTGTTCTCCAATATTCCCCAATAAAATTTAAAAAAAAAAGCCCTGAAAGAGCTGAGCAAGCCAGGTGTCCCCAGGCAGAGGGGACAGAAATTGGCCTAATCCTGGATCAGCCAAGACTCAGGACCCTGAGCCTCAGGAATAAGCCCAGAATAGCCCCCAGTACAGAGGGAAGCCATGCCAGGCCATTGGTCCCATCTCCCTTGAGCTGTTCCTCGCTGCCAGGTGGCCTGACGGGCTGTCACACAAACCCCGCGTGCTGGAACAACCCACGCCACGTGCCGGCCTTCCTCCTATCTCCACCTCTGCTCCATCCGTGTAGTCCATTCTCAGAGGCTCTCGCTGGCCCTGGGGAACTGTTGTCATCCATCCTGCAAGACTCAGGACTGGAGGTCCAGAAGGGCTTGCTTTGACCTCTGGCACTGCCACTTTCAAACCTCGTTCCCTGAGCAAGTTAGCCTCTCTGAGCCTCAGTTTCCCTACTGAGCAGAAGATGCTTTCAGGAAACGTTCGCTGGTGTTATTCTGCACAAACAGTGGTTACTGGACTCCTCTGTCTGGAAGGGTGGCTTGTACCACCTTCTTTCTGAGGTGAGAGCCCAGGCCTAGGCTGGAGTCCCCTGAAACCCCTGCAGAGAGACCGACCAAACTCAGTGATCGTGCCCTGGGGACCGGGAGCTAATGATCCGGGCACGGATAATGAGCTTCCCTCTCTGCTCTCCCATCGCAGGTGGCATGGCAGCCTTCCAGGCCCAGCGGCTGCTCCCCGCACCTGCCCCGTCCCCCCGCCCCCCACATCCAATTTCTTTGCAGTGTCCTACAAAGCTAACCAAGCTGAAATTGCGTGTATGAGGGAGGCTCTAAAACTCCCGCACAGTTATGCAGTGTTCTCCGGGGCCACGACCTCTTGTCCCCGCCTCTCTGTCCTCTGTGTGTTGGGAGCGGTCGAAAGACTCGCTGATAATAACTGCTGAGAGGGTCTCTGCAGTGTCCTGCTTGGGGCGGGAGGACAGAATGAGGCTGCCCTGTAGGGCTTGCTTTGGCTGTGACTTCCTGCAGTGTCCCTTCTCATCCCTGAGTGTTCTCCCTGGTCGGCTCCTGAGGGAGCCCCATTGTTCCAGGTCACAGTTACACTCTGACATAAGAAATGCCGCCAGTGTTTACCCCTAGAGAGGTGGCAGGCCAGCAATCAGCTTGCCTGGATTGCATCCTGGCTCTGCCATTTAATAACTGTGCCATCTCAGCCCCAAGTCACGTTAGCTTTTATATTGTATACGGCCTGCTTCGTGTGGGCCAGGCACTGTTCATAAATCCTCAGGCTGCTGATAATTGATAATAATGATGGTAATAATGAAAATAATAGAGAGCTAGGCGATGCTTTGATGAATTCACTTAATCTCCAGAGGATGGACATGTTGGTGGATAACTTTTGTGCGTGACCAGGGCTGCATCTCAGCTGAGTCTAGACCCCCAGGCGTCATTTGCATGGGTGGGTTGCACGAAGGAAGGCAAGGGAACTGTGAAGACGACATTTTAAGACTCAGAAAACACAGGACAGCATGTCCCCAGCCCAGCCCGTGCCACATCCCTTGGCCCTTGTCAGATTTCAGCAGCCATGGGGCCGTTCTCATGCCTTCTCTCTGCTCTTCTGCCTCCGGGAGAGCTGGCTCAGCCCTTGGCAGGCAGGGGAGATAAAGACCCTAGGGACAGTCCTCAAGCGATGGGATCTGGGAGGTGGCAGGTAAATGCCCTAGCCTGCTGTCCTGCAGAGGGACAGTTCCTCCGAGTGTCCAGAGTGGGACTGAATCCTAGTTGCCCATCTCAGTAGTCAGGTCACCAGCACACAGTTTACTGGCTTTCCTTCTTTCCCTGATTACTCTCCCTTCTCCTTCACTCTTACTTCTTGGGATCACCTGTCAAATCAACGACTGTAACCCATATCCTTACTTCTGGCTCTGTTTTGAGGGATCCCAAATTAAGACAGTCACACAGTGCTGGGAGCCCAAGGGCACCACCTCCGGGTCAGAGCAGTGTTTGTTTTTACTGATTCCCAGAGAGCTGACAGAGCAGACATGGCTGGTGCCCAGGGGACCATGGTACTCAGGTGGTGTTCCAGCACATCTGAGGCTCCCGGCCAAACTTGGGGTGGTATTGTTGCATGCCTCCATAGTGCTTCCCGGAATACACTCTTCCCTTCTTTTAGTAATAGGACTCCACAGCTACCCAGTGGAGACTACATTTCCCAGCCTCCCTTGCAGCTAGGCGTGGCCACGTTCTTGCTAATAGACTGCGAGAGGCAGTGATGTGTCACTTCCTTTAGAGGAAATTGCTTGGCCCCTACTTCCGTTCTCTCCTCTCTTTGGGGTCTGGAATCCACATTCCAAGTGGTGAGGCACGAGCTCTGACTTGAATGAGAACAGCATCTCAGCAATCAACAAGGTAGAAAGAACCTGGGACCCTGAGTGACACTCTGGAGCAGAGTTCCCTCCCTGCTCAGGACCACCAGCCATCTCGGGGATGTCACATGAGAGAGAAATAAGATAAACTGTTCTGATTCTACTACTGTGTATTTGAGCCTCTCTGTTTCAGCAACTCACTCTGTGCCCTAACTAATAGAGTCAATGGAGGGGGTCTGAGCAAGCAAATTAGGAGTAGAAATGCTGATGTGCCCTCATTTGTGCCCCCAGGCTGGTGAGGCCTGGGGACATTCAGGTTACATAATCCTCCTGTGTGGTGTGCTAAGCGCTACCAGCAGAGCACCTGGGAGTCAGGTGGCACCCAGGCTCCTCTCTGACTTGTCACAGACCTCAGGAGTTCTGTTCTTAGCTCGTGCCCCTTTTCCTGTAATGCTGTCTGCGTCCACGTTCTTTCTCCCAATTCCTGTCCTCCCCGGTTTGGCTGCGCATTGGGGCTTGGGGTGTCTTGTGTGGAGAGGGCTGCGAAGGGTGTTCTCAGTCTGCTTTGGGGAGCAGGCAACGACTCTGGAGCAAACACACCCTGGCCTGTGTCGTCTCATCTCTGCTCTCCGAGTGTGGGCAACAGTTCATCTCTCAGTCATGCTGTATCTCCTTATCCATTAAGCAGAGGCAGGGGGTGATACCCTGTGGTCTTAGTTTTCTATTGCTGTGTAACTGATGACCACAAACTTGGTGGCTTAACACAGCACCTGTTTATTACCTCGCACTTCCGTGGGTAGGGAGTCAGGGCAGGCGCTGCTGGGTTCTCTGTTTCAGGTCTCCCAAGGCTGAAAGCAAAGTGTCAGCTGGGCTGGGCTGTCATGCAGAGGCCCTGGGGAAGAAACTGCTCCCGGGGCCATTCAGCGTTGGCAGAGTCCAGTCTCGGGGGTGGCTGGGCCGAATCCCAGTTCCCTTGCGGGCTGTTGGCCACTCCCTCGTCTTACCCAAAGTCCCCACATAGTCAGAGGCAGCAACGGCACATTGAATCTTCCTCATCCCTGGAATGTCTTTGGTTTACCCTTCTGCTACCAGCTTGGGAAAACTCTCAGCTTTGAAAGGGATCACAGGATTGTATTAGGCTCAACCGATAACCACATTTTGTAAAATTAAGTCAAAGTCAACTTATAAGTAACCTTAATTATCTCTGCGAAATCCCTTTTGCCATGTGAGATCATGTGACCACGGGCATGATTTTGCACCATATTTGCCATCCTGGGGATTAGAGTTGGAAATCGTGGGGGTCCTCTTAGAATCCTGCCTGCTGCATCTACAGCCCCTTGAATCTTACAATGTTTAACTGTCACCTTTCCTCAGGGAAGACGCCCCTGCCCACGATGGCAAGGTGACCTTGGAGGGGGTGGGATTAAGAGCTGGAAGGATGACTAATTTGGGTTGAAGGACTGACGTTCTGTTGGCTCATCCGTCCATAGTTATTGAGAACTTCCAGCACGAGGCTAGATGGGCAGTGAACAGGACAGAGACAGTCTATGCCCCTGTGAGACGAGGGTCGCTGAGGTAGGAGTACAGGGCTCAGCGGGAGGGAAACTGAGGCGAGAATGCCAGCTAGGGGGGAAGAAGGAGGGGATGGACGTGGGGTTGAGGTCACGTTTGACGGCTTCTGTGAGGAATAGGAAGGACACCACCTCGAGGGGAGACGAGAGCTCGAGCACGTGCAGGCTGAGCCCTGTAAGAATCCTCGGTTCTCCTCGAGTCCCGTGGATCACTGGGCACCTCCAGGTCTCAGCTTATTAGCTCCATCTGGGGGCCACTACCTTGCGTGGCAGCGCCTACCGGGGCAGGGACTTCGCATAAATAAAGGAAGCAACCTGAGTGTGAACAAAAGCACGGGGCACGTGTGATGGTGAGTGGCCCGTGGCCCCGGTGTCGGGGTAGCAGGGAGTGGTGGGTCTTCGTGAAATGCATCATGGGCACCTGTCCATAGGAGCTGCCAGTATGTGTTCCAGCTGATCATTGCCAGCAGGGCAAGTCATCAAGCCTTCTGATTCTTAACAAAATTGAAAAGATTTAAAAATTTTAAGCAATTTCCCAAACTGTAAGGACCTTGAGCAAGGTGACACATGAGCAGGGCCAGCCTGCAGGCTTCCGTTTGTGACCGTCCTTGGAGTTACCTTCATGGAGCTGTGCTGGGATCCTCCACCATCAGCTTTAACTGAGAGGAATTCTGAGATGGCAGGTGGCCTCTGGGTCTCAGGGTTCCCGTCTCGAAGTTGTGCTTCAGAAATGCCTTACGCGATGTCCGTGAGGACTCCCTGTGTCTGTCTCCTCCTTGAGGTTTCCCCTGCTTTCTCCTCTTCCACGGTGACCATAGAGCAATCAGGTTGTCCCCTCTGCCATGCGTGTTAGCAGCCCAGTTCAACTAATCGCTGCTCCGCATCCAGCATTTTCTCTTCCTCTTTCCTCTCATGGTCTTATTACCTCAGGCTACTGTACAGGCTGCTGTTGCAATTCCGAGTTCCTCCTGTCTGACTCTAGACATGAGAGGTAAGCATTTCGAAGGCGTTTCTGAGGCAGAACTTCGAGATGGGAACCCTGTGGGGTGTTCAGTTTTGAAACTGGGATTTCCTAAGACACGAGACCCAAAGGGAAACAAGATTCTCTTAAAGCTCAAAAAAATGGAAAAAAGCTGTTTCTCCTGCTAGACAGGGTGTTTCCTTTGGTCTGCGGACGGGAGGTTTGAAAGCTCTCACGTTCCTCTCTTTGCCTTGACCTCGAAGAAGCTCCAAGCTAAGTTCTCTGGATAAAGTCTGTAGCACCTGTCAGTCTGGGTTTCTGAAACAATTTCTTTCTTCCTCTGCCTTGCTTTTGATTGTCCTTTTTTTTCTCTCTAAAGCTTTTAACATATGGTGCAAACTGCACTCAGCAGTACGTTAAATGCTTTCCCCAGCAAACACGAGACGATGCCCCTGTCTGGTCTTCTTGCTTCTCTTCAGTCGGCTACTGTTTCATTCTTTGTGTGTATTATTTCAGGAGCCGGCAAACAATGGCCCGTGTGCCAAATCTGGGGACCGCTGCCTCGTTTTATAAATAAACTTTTGTTGGAACATAGCCATGCTAACTTATGTGTTGTCTGTGGCTGTTTTCATGTTACAAAGGCAGAGTTGTATAGTTGTGACAGAGACTTTGTGACCCACAAAACTCAAAATATTTGCTGTTTGTAAAGACTGCCAATCCTGCCTGATTGCACAAACCTCAAATCCTTTTGTAAGGCTTTATATTACAATATCAAACTTTACATGTATGTGTATGTTTTTCCCCCCAAAATGTATGGTTTCAAAATTCATATATACATATATATTTTTTTCTGTTTGCAAAACTGACATGTGCTCATTATAAAAATGTTAGCATCACAGAAATCTGCAAAGATGATAGTAACCGTCCCAGTTTAACCTCGATTCCTATTGGCGGCCCAACTAACCAGTCAGTGCAGATTTTTCCTGATGTCTCTCGGTGCTTAAACAAATCTACATATATCATTAGACTAATACTAAAAAAGAAATAAATCTCTGTGTGAGCAAATTTTCCTGGGTAAGCATTCTTGAATTTCCCATCAGCGTTTTTCCCCCACGTCTGCACTGACACATGCACAGACATTTTCGCTCATTATTTCCAATATCTTTCCTCATTGATCTAGTTTAATCAAAAGCCCTTCCTAACTCGTCTTCTCAATAGCAATATCGTTGCGAGTTCTAATTATGCCTGGTCCCTCTCATTAGACTAATTATTCTTTTTTTTAATCATTACTGATTACTGTTGCTTTAAAACCTCTCTCAGAACCAACGAGGATGTCAGATGCCTGAAGAATGTGACTTTGCTTCCCAACCGCCACGCTGAGTATTCAGGACGGTGGTGTCAGCTGACCTTCCATTTGCTCCTGGGAGATTATGGTGGATTATGGAGGCCCTGCGCCCTCTGGAATTCCCGCTGTGTAACCAACGGACATTCCTGTATTCTCAGCCTCTTCTTCTCCAAATATCTTCTCTCACTTCTTACCTTCGCTTAAACCCAGGGGTTCCCCCACCTTCCTGGTCGGTCTTCCCATGTGTGGGTTGCTTTTCTCTCGTACCTCATGTCCCTCGGGGCTCCCCTTTGCCACTTCTAAAACACTTTCCCTTTCAGAAAGAAAGCCCCGAATCTTTCCAGTGACGTCCTGAAATTGCAGTGTTAGCTGCTGGCCAGTTACTGTCCTCTGCACCATTAAAGACTCAATGCCTAGCGAGGAGTCGTTGTCTTTATTTCCACTCTAATCTCATCATTCGTGCTTCTTTCAGCATTGACGCAGGTAGCGCCTCCAGCCCACTGCCGTCTTCATTTCTGGGCCGTCCTGTCCCCCTTCCATCCTCACTCTTTCCTGCAGCCTCGCCGTCGATGGTCACTGTAGAGCCTTAAATCTGAATTTAAGGTCCCCTACTCTATGACCAGTATTTCCTCTCCCACTCTCAGCTCCACTGCCAACATTTCCCCAATGCACGGAGACCTTTAGCTCAGCCCCGTCCGACTGAAACATAATGCCAGCCACATATGTCATTGACATTTTTCTGGTAGTCACATTAAGAAATCTAAACAGTTAAAATTAACCTTAATATATTTTTTTAATTTATATTGGGGAACAGTGTGTTTCTCCAGGACCCCTTAGCTCCAAGCCGTTGTCCTTCAATCTAGTTGTGGAGGGCGCAGCTCAGCTCCAAGTCCAGTCGCCGTTTTCAATCTTTAGTTGCAGGGGACGCAGCCCACCACCCCATGTGGGAATCAAACCGGCAACCTTGCTGTTGAGAGCTCGTGCTCTAACCAACTGAGCCATCTGGCCGCCCCCTTAATATTTTTATTTAACCAAAAAGATCCAAAATATTATCATGTTACCCTTGTAACCAATATAAAAATTGTTAATGAGATATTTCACATTTTTTTCACACTGTCTTTGGAATTCACATGTCCTTTACATTTTTACAGTGTGTCTCAATCCCGACCAGTGGCCACCATACCAGCCAGCGCAGCTCTAGTCCACTGAGCTAATCACGTTGCCATCCAGCCCCTTGAATATCCTCCCATTCTGTCTCATTCCACGTAGAGCCCGTTACGGTCATCACCTGTTTCAAATATCCTTCACTCGCCCTCCGTCTCTTCATCTAGAAAAAACCGGTTGTTGGTTGGACCAAACCACCGGTCTGTAGTCAGGCAATTGAATAGTACAGGTGAGAATCCCCCACGTGGGTGGCCTGGCTTCTCCTTAGCTCCGTGACCACCCAGAGGCCTTGCCACGCATCCCTCATTAAATCTGCTTGCTTGCTCTGTGAGACTATTTCAGGTATTTCCGTCTCTCCTCCAACCCCCTCCGTCCCCCGACCTCTCCCTCTCGGCAGCATTATTCACCAGCAGACGTCACCACTGTCATATGCCCAAATGGAAGTCACACTGCCCACCCTGTTCAGTTCAGGGGAGGGTACGATCACCTAACCCCAAACCCAGGAGTTGGCTTTACTTCTCTCCTCACTTCTAATTCGCCGGCACGTCCTACCGTCCACAAGGAATCCAGGATCTTGTCCCTCCTCTTGGTGTCTGTAGCCACCACCTCAGATTGAGCCACCACTGTCTCTTGACCAGACTTCAGTGACAGCTAACTGGTCTTGTTTTCCTTCTGTCACCCTGCAAGCCGTTTTCTACTCAGCAGCCAGAGCCGTCTTTCGAGCACATAATCGGAGCACGTCAGTCCCTTTCTTATAAGCCCTCGTTTCCATGGCTACGCGGGTCCTACACCACGGCCCTTTGCTCACTTCCTCAGTGTCACCTTTCCGTGCCTTTCTCCCCGTGCCCCACACACCACAGTCGCACTGGCTTGCCTTTCATTTCTGGGGCTCACCAAGCTCTTTGTTGTCTTCTTCCTGGAAAGATCTTCCCCCAGTGTTTCTCATCATTGGTTCCTTTCCTCCTTTTGGTTTTCAGAGACGTCTCCCCTGAAAGCCCCATGCAAAGCCCTCCTGTGCCCACCCCCATCAGTTACTCTCTTATCAGGCCTCTCTGTATTTTTACTCATGGCACTTAGTGTCTGAAATTACCTTTGTCATCAGTCTGTCCACTCGAAGTAAGCCCCGCGGTGGTAAGGACTTTTCATCACGTGTTCTCTGAGCCTGGCACGGTACCCAACACGTAAACCAAGGAACATTCGCTGAATTCATGAACGAATGGGCTGAGGAACTAGGCGTTTCAGTATTCAGGGCTCCCTTCGTTACTGGGACATGCACAGGCTTCCCGGAGTGAACTTGGTGCCCTGCAATGCCATCAGCCTCGGATCTGGGTCACTGAGGTGGACACAAGTGTCCCTCTCTCTCACCTCAATAGAGAGCATGTCTGTAAATACTCCTGGGCCTTTAAAGCTCTTTAAATGTGGCCGAGCAGCGAGTCCAGAGACACTGCTTTCCCCACGGGGCTG
This sequence comes from Rhinolophus ferrumequinum, assembly GCF_004115265.2. NCBI lineage: Eukaryota > Metazoa > Chordata > Mammalia > Chiroptera > Rhinolophidae > Rhinolophus > Rhinolophus ferrumequinum. The sequence continues at coordinate 17,178,962 of NW_022680357.1, read as the reverse complement.
AGTCACCAGAATATATTATCCCAGAGAGGCAGATGGGGTCCAAGTGTCAGGGCTCCGTCCGTTCTGCAGCCAAAGAATGTCCATCGCACAGGCTCTACACGTAGGCTGTGACCAGGTGGTCATTCTGGAAACCTCGCAGATATTCACCTAAAGAACCAGGCTGACCTCTGCGTGGAGGGTGGATGGGAAGGAGGCAGGAAGGGGGATGGGCATCGTTCGTCATCTGTCATCTGCAGGTGACAGAAATTCGACTCAGACCGGTCCCAGCAATAAAAGAACATATCGACTCATGTAACTGAGAAAACTGGGCTATTTGGCTTCAGGGGCAGGGGGACCAGGGGTTCACAACTACCATTCGCCAGGATGGGGCGCTGAGTTACCTCTTCTCGCTTGAGCATAGACGTAATGACTTGCTTCCAAAGAGCAGAGTATGGAAGGGGTGGGGCGTAAACAAGGTAACTCACCCTGGGGTAAACTGTGCTCTTCCGCGTGGGTGCCTCTGGTGTCACAAAGGCACCACCCTGTGGGTACGATGATGGGGTGACTGCACGTTACTGTGCGCAGGCGGGGGTTTCAGGGAGCTCCATGGACTCGCCACTCCATTTTGCTGTGCACCTAAAGCTGCTCTAAAAAATACCTTTTTTTTTTTTTTTTAATTATTAAAAAAACAAGACTGTCAGCAGGACCCAGTTTCTCTCTTTTTCTGAGTTCGGCTTTCCTTGCTGCCAGCTCTTTTCATGGGTAGAATGACCAATCCCTCTGGTTGGACTGTGACAATCCCAGCGTTGGCCGGTTGGCCGGCATAATTATTAACAGCTTCTCCTTTTACTCTCCAAAGTGTCCGATTGGGGTGATGAAGTATGTGGCCACCCAAGTCTCTGCGTGGTCCTCGGGGCCACCGCTCTGGGCCCACCAGCTTCCCATGTTAAGGCCCGGACATGGGAGGTGCCTGTTCTCAGAAGTTCTGACAAAAGTCCCGGCACTGAGTCTGGCTCTGATCGCCAGGTGACCAGTCGGGGAGCAGTCGTCGCTAGGAGCCTTCGTGCTCTTACTGGCCGAGTCTGGGCCACAGGCCACCGCTGGCACCAGGGCTGCTGGTCTGTGCCCAAACCACATTAGAAGGCGGGAGCTGGAGACGGAATGGGCACCAGGCAGGCAGAGCACAGGTGTCCCCCACACGGGGAGAGATGAGGCTTTCAAATGATTTCCTTGTCATCTCCCCAAATTAGAGTGGGTTTCAGGCCGCGCTCATGACACACTGCCCTCCCCCGTGCGTCGTGGTTAGTGTGTTAAGAATGATATGCGTCGGCCGATGGTCTCGCTGCGGCTGTAATTCACCGTGATTGGCGGTGGCTGTAACGTTGTCTTAACGGTGAGAGTGGGGGAATGACCGGGCCGCTTGTGAGTTGTGAGTTATAGTTGCTTCAAGTTTCTTTTATGTTTTACTCATGCGCATAGTAGGAATTTTGCTACTATGGAAGTAGATTGTGAATTCCACCTGGTACGTGTGTCAGTGCTGGGGAACGGCCAAGACCCGTTACTGCCGTGGACAGATGGCCGTTCGGTCCCATTGGTGCACGCCCACCTTTCTTCTCAATTTATCAGCCCTTAGAGGGCAGGAACTAGGGTTTTCCTGCTTTTGTGTCCCCCTTAATGTGTTCAGTAAATGGTGTTTGAGTTTAACTTAGCAGGAAAAAACTGTAGCTAAGAACTGCCGTATGTTTGGGAAGTTCTCACTGTAGATCCTACAAAAAGGTTAACAGAAACTCTCTTTGGATTGTAGAGGGGAGACCATCGCCGGGTTCTCAGAAATGTAGGCACGGGGACTGAGCAAACAGCCCCACTTAATGAAAAAGTTTCAGACTCAGCCACTGGGCTCCTCCCTCTACTTGGAAAGAACACAGTGGGCACAGAGCCCCACAGATCCTGACCCCTGCCTGGCACATAATACCCTGGAAATGTGTTGGGAAATTCAGTGCACTTTGCCGCCTTTCTTCCAGACACAATACCTGGAATACACAGGCTGAAGGGAGGAACCAGAAGGAAGAGGAATAATTGAGAAAAATAATGGGTTTCAAACTAGAGTCCACCCCTATTTAGTAACAAATGTGATGTCTTTCTAACGGATGAATAATTGAACAGAATAAGACGGGGGCTGCCAAACATAAGGTGGTTGGCAAAAATGATCAATGTAGGATTGAACCATTTCAGATGCGTCCTGGAGCCAGACCCCACCCCGCTGGGATGGCGTCTGTCTCTCTTGCTCCTTGTCCCTTCGACTCGCAGCTGTTGGGGTTTTACCAGCCCTGTCGCAGCTGGATGTGGACAGTGAGCGCGGCCAGGGCAGTGGCAGAAGGGGTCCCATTGATTTAGGAATGGGAGGAGTTGCTAGAATGGAGCAGGACTGTGACAAAATGCCGTGACTGCATCCCCTTTGGACTCCAGGGTTAAACACAGGTCCGCAGCTTTGGTCCCCACCTTGGAGTGTAACGCAGTTTGAGTCTGGGAGGGGTGTCGGGTCCCAGAAACCTTTCTGACTGCAGGGTGGAGACGAGATGCGAACAGGAATATGAGCTCCGAGGTGGAAGTGGGAAGGAGACCAGCGGAATGGTCCCACCCGTGGCCACAGAGGCTCCGAGAGCTTTCTCTAAATTGGGCACTTTAGAAATTGGCCAGTACAGGGTGACGTCCCTGCTGGGACGTGGGCCACATTCCCGGGGCGTACCTGGGTCTGCAGGCCATGCTGGGGTATCTCATTTTGTCGCCACCGTTCCTGTCATATGCCTTTTGGGTGTGTCATCAGCCCCATTCACGCCACACAAGACTGAGGGCTGAGAACGGGGGATGGTTTTATCCAAAGGGGTTGCCAGGAAAGCATGACGGCTCTGTGATAATGTGACAATGTCGCAGTGACACGGATAGGTCTGTACTTGCTGGAGCCAGTCGGGGATGATTCAATGATCTTTGGTAACTTGCATCTAGCACCATAGATTCCTGTCACCCAGTAAAATTCCTCAAGCCCAGTTACTCTTAATTTCCTTTCCCACTCCCAGCTCCAGACAGCCACACATCTACTTCCTGTCTTGAGAGATTTGCCTTTTCTGGGCATTTACCTTTTCAACTAGAGCCTTTGCTTGGAATTTTTGAATTCTGTTTCCTACTTTACAAAGTACCATTTCTTCCTCAAGGACACTTTTTGTTCTGTTAATCACCGATCCAGGTTTGGAGACATATCTTTTCATTTCTGCTCAGAAATTTAAACGATGCATTTTGGGAATTATTATGTCACAGTGATGGTGTGTGACCCCTGCTTTACATGGAGATTAATGATATGCTAATCAGGCAGTAATGATCAAGGCTCAGAGAACTTCCTGCAGGTTAATGAGTGGCTTAGAGAGGAGATGGACAAGTCCACATCTAGAGGTCACGGACCCCGTAAGTAAATTTCTCAATAAATGTCCTCAGGACCACGGCGATTGACAAGGTCTGAGCGCCCTTTGGTATTTCTTGCAGTCCCAGGGCTCAATTTTTTTTATTACTCCTTGACACAGAACTTTAACCCCAGGTCCTAGGGGGACATCCATATAATGATAAGGCGGAGGTTTAGTTCCTATTTTGTGGTGGACCATGGCTTCTCACTTCATTAGGAAATATTTACTGGAGGCTCTTACATCCTCCCAAGATCCAGAAAATTGATGTCAGACCTGATCACCTAGTGACTGACTAGTCTGTATCGATTGAACAACTTCATCTGTAAATCCAGAGCCATGGGGGCCAGTCATGCATTCATTCAATAAACACATGTGAACAAGGGCTTACTATATGTCAGATGCTGTTGGAGTTGGAGATGCAAAGATAAAGGAAAAAACCCGTTCTTTTCCTTAGGAGGTTCACAGTCTAGTGATGGAGAAAGACATGTAAAAATAATGGCAGAAACTGAAATATTATGTGCAAGTTATAGAGGGTGTCAGGAAGCATTTCACAGAACTCGTGCTTGATTTGGGTCCTGAGGGATGAGTAGGAGTTTGCATATGGCAAAAAGGGGCAAGTACATGTTCAGAGTGGAACAGATATAAAGCAGGAGGTGCAAAATGAGGTTTGAGAGCCTAGTTATTTCCTTCCTTTTTTTTCTTTTGAGTATGACTTTTATCTTTTCAAAAATCTAGTATGTAAGGCGTTTTGATTTTGTTTTCCTTTTTAGATACTAGTACGGTTTTAAAGCTATAAATGTACCTTTATATACTACCTGAATACATCCCATACTTTTTACATGAAGTGTCTTCTTGCTGCTTACCAGATCCACATGCTTTGGGTAGAAATCTAGTTATAAGATAATAGTTCCAAATTTCCCAGCAGTCTTTCAGTCTTACAGTGCAGTCTTTCTGAGCTGACACCTGCTATTTCTTCAATTTTACATCCTGATGTTCTCCAACACTCAGACCACAGCATGATTTATAGTTCTTGAACATACTATGTTGTTTCTTGCCCTCATGAATTTGTATACACTGGTAGTTTTGCCTGGACGAGGAAAACCTCAGCCATGCTTTCAAAGGACATTTGATCTTGACCATACAGTCTCCCTCGTCTGTCGACAGCAAAATATACACAGACACCCAGCAATGTTAACTTGGTATTTAATATTGATCAAAGGCATTTGAGGAATGTCTACCAAAGGCAGTAATTTTCAGTTTTACAAGACTGATATCGAGCTCCCTTTTTTATGATTGCAGTTAAGTACCAGAGTTACTTTTCTCATGAGGTCTGTGGAAATAAATCTTGGTTCAGGATAATAAAACCACGTTCTCAGCACATGTGCCTGTGTTCTTCTTCCTGTTTGCTGTGGAAGAATGGCATGGACTCAATTCATGGGGAAGCAATTAGCCCAGTTACCAAGGTCTAAATTAGAGGGCTTGGCTAGAATGGAACCTTGTTTTAAAAAATGGAGATTTCATCTGACCCCAAACTTGTCTGATTTTCTCTTGGTTCTTATAGTGAAATAAAGATACAGAACAGTTAGATACCTAATGCCTGAAGATTTATCCAAAGTTCCCAGATCTTGGGAAAATCCCATCCATGGAATCAAAGACTAATGAGACAAAAATAAAAATAAAATCTTCCAACAGGCTTATTTTTCTCTTGGCAAGGGAAACTTTGTGGTTAACATAAAATAAAATGCCTTGAGTACATTTACTACTTATTATATGAGGGATCAGGCTGATTTTCCAGCATTTCCATCAGTTGAGTAGAAAGCTGGCATTAATGATCAGAAAAGGCTTTTTAAAGTTGTGGTGGCAAAAGATTTTCTGGACCAGCATGTTTCAGAGCGGGAGTTTCTGCACATTTTAGCATCTTCAAAAGAACCACCTGCCATGCTGCTTTAGGACACCATTGAAATGCCTCATGCTGTTATGCTTCTCACCAGATGTACACAGAACCACCGAATCCACAGATCTGATTGTGCGCACACGTCCTTGTGCATTTTAGGCCATTTTCTTTCTTCCTGAAGTGCGTCCTTCACTAATTCCTTAGCAAATACATCATCTTATTTTATTAGTTTTAAATGGCGTTATGTAGTTCTTGTTAGAGAATGATAGTTTAGCTAGGTGTACAGTTCTAAGTTGACAGGTATTTTCTTTCAGCCCATTGAGATCTCATTCTATTGTCTACAGGTTTCCGTTGCCGCTACTGATGAGTCTTCTACTCACATTTGTATTCCTTTGGCTGCTTTTAAGATCTTTCCTCTTGGTGGGGGAGTGGGGAAGAGTAGTTTAAGTTTTCTTCAGTTTCACTGTGATGGATTTTTTAAAAATTTGGACATGTGTGCTTGCTGAGTCTCAGGATTCATTTATTTATCAATTTTAGAAGATTCTCAGTCGTTATTTCTTCAAGGATTTCTTTTCTTCATGCTTTCTATTCCTTTCTTTTGTTGGGGGGAGAGAGAGGGAGAGGAGGAGATGTTAGGATATGTGCCTTCTTTCCATCCTGCAAAGTCCAAGGGTTGCGAGCCTCCATTTATTTTCCCCAGGGCAGTGCCCTGACGCGTTCCAGGTTGTGTGCCTTTTCCCAACCCCCCAGAGTTGAGCCAGCTGTTAATATCCGTGTGCTGTCTGTGGGGGTTTGTGTGGGCTCTCTGGGGAGCCCTCACACAGTCTGTGGAGGCTCACGAGCATGGTCATGGAGTCCTGGGGGCCATATTGGCCAGCTGGTGGGGGTGGCTGCAGGTGAGGAGTTCTGTGGGGTTCTTGGACAGGCCTCTTGGTGGGTCTGAGAGCCAGTTAGCAGGGTCTGTGGCCAGGTTTTGAGATGCGCAGGGTGGTTGCTGTGAGCCCCTGTGCGTTTTCCCTGCTTGAGCTTGCACAGACTGTTCAGTCTTGCTAATTCCCTGAGTGACCTGGGTGGGACCAGGCAGAAGTGGGCCTCTTGGGGAGGAAGAGGCTGAAAAAGCCAGACATTCTCTCCACTGTTACTTCCCCCAGGGGAAAATAGTGGGCTAGGGGGCCTCTCTTGGCACTGCCAAGCTGTGCCACCCTGGGGGAGGGGTGCTGCAGTAAAGTGAAGCTCTTCTTACCCTCTTCAGTGCATCTGTTCTTGATTTTTTTGCTTGAATGGGATGCTGGACTCTCTCCACTGGATTCCCGGGTGCCAGAAGAGGTATTCCCGCGGAGGCTGGGGCTGAGGCTGGGTACCTCTAGAGACATTGGCATTTTCTTCTTCTGGGCTACCAACCCGGCATCACGCTACTAACTTTTCATCTTGGGGTTTTCCAGACCATGTAGGGAATGCAATTTAAGTCCCAGATGCATGTGAGAATAGTTCTGTGGTTATGAATTCTCAGGGAAATGTCATTTCCCTTTCAGATCCCAGACGAAGTCCCGCAGGCTTCCTCAGTCTGATCTCTTCCCAGTGGGTGAATTATTCTCTAGTCAAACTTTTCACCAAGTCCTCTGAGAGGCCTGACCTTATCTTCCCATAGGTTTAGAACTTTGGTTATTTGTCTCCATGCAATTGTGAAAATCTCTAAAACTGGAGAAACCTCTTAGTAACTGAGATTGGCAAATGTCCCCAAGCCTGCTGTAGCTGCGGTGTCAATTTGCCACTTGATTTTTAACCCTCACTTCATATTTTGGCATCTGGGGACTTCTGTTATTTGCATGCTAACTCATCTGTCATTTAAAAAAATTTCTGTATGTTTTGCGTCAGGTTTTTTTCAGGATATCTAATCTATTGGATTATGAGAAATGGGAGTCCTATGTCGTTGTATTCCATTTTTAAGCAATATATAATGAACATATTTGGTGCTGACAAATACTCATTTGACAAATACATAATTTTTATAAATGAAAATATTTACCTATTTGCATATTTCTTTGTACATTTCTGTAAGAGGTTTTTATTTCATTAAAATTTTTCTTTGTGTAGACAAATGTAAACATATGAGTTGGTTTCTGTTTTGAAAGTATGATATATATATATATATATATATATATATATATATATATTTTTTTTTTTTTTTTTGGTATGGCAAACAGGCAATTATATCCTCACTGTTGCTGCATCTTAATGATAACTTCAGATACTCCCTGAAGTTTTGACACAGATGTGTGTCTTTCATTTCTTCCTCGTGCAGACGTTTTTTCCCCCCTTGGCTAACTGTCTCAGACATTCTCATTGTACACACTTGCCAATGCTATTTATAAGGCAAAAAAATTTTTCAGAATGTGTGTGTGTGTGTGTGTGTGTGTGTGTGTGTGTGAGTATGTGTGCGAGAGAGAGGACACTCCTAGACGAGCATTTACCTGCTGTGCAGGTGTCTTTATGAGCGTAGAGGAAACGTGCACTCACCTGGCTGCAGTCCCTCCTAGCGATCTCCTGAAACACCACGGTGGCATCACTGCAGCTGTGGGGGCACTGTTTTTCCAGTTCTTGGGCCAGCGTGGGCTGTTTATTGATTTCAGGGTTGCTAATGACCATGTGGAATAGAAGAAGCGTTTGTGGCCAGACTGACTCCAGACCGGGAATGGCATGACTAACCATTCTCGAGACATCATCTGCTGAGGTAGTCAAAGTGGGTTTCATTTGTGGCTATCGGGGGGCGAGCAGTCTGGACGGGGCGGGGTACCCCTGAGAACAACAGAAAGGTTTCTTCCTGGGGCAGTGTGTGTGTGTGTGTGTGTGTGTGTGTGTGTGTGTGTGTGTGTATGTGTGTGTGTAGGGTCCTTGGATAAGTATTTGGGCACAGTGCCCATATGAGGCAAACCTTCCCTCGGTGTCACCCAGACGATGGTCCCTTCAGGATTACCCCCTTGGGAATATGTACTGTCTCAGGCAGGCCTGGTCTCTAGAGTCCTGTTTGTACAGGGTTATGTGAAAAGTGCTTACGGAAAGAAGCACACATCAAGCCCTCAGTCGCAGATAACCCACACACACTGCAAATTCTCTACGGCATTCAAACCTAGTTTTCAGAACGTTGCTCGTGTGAGTGGGGTGACTACAAAGGAAGGAAGGCTCGGCCCTGGCTTCCCCCAGGCGTCTAAGGAGGAGCCTCAGTCCTCAGGCTTCAGCTGTCTCTGCATCTTTTTTTTTTTTTTTTGATGGGGGCATTTCTGGAATATCCTTAGCTCAATGGTCAGCTCTGAGAATTATTCTAAAATGGACAAATCACAACTCCATAGTTTGGAAAAGGGGAAGTTGGGGAAATGGAATTTTCCACCCCTGCCACCAGCCCACCCACCCATCCATCCACCCATCCATCCATCCATCCATCCATCCATCCATCCATCCATCCATCCATCCATCCATCTGAGGGCCCACTCAGTGTCAGCACTGTGCTAAGTGCTAGGACACAGAATAAAAAATGACAGGCATGGTTCCCCGACAGCAGGGCGCCCACCTTCTGTCAGAGGAGGAGGATAGAACACAACGGTTGTGGGATTAACTGCACCTCTAGTAGGTGCTGCACGTGAGATGTGTTGACTCGCCTGAGACTTGTCACCAGAGTCATTTCCAGATTCCCACCACCTCTAACCTCCATGGCAACCCGCCTGGTCCTTGCAGGGCTTCTCTTAGACCAGCGGTTCTCCCACTTTGGTTAGTTCACGTCACCTGGGAACTTGGGCCCTTTTACCAAGCCCAGGACTCTCCCCCTTCACCAGCCTGGACCGCTGGGTGCCCGGTGAACTCTCCAGACGCTTCTGACCACACCAAAGTTTGGTCTGCGGCTCTTAGCACTGGCCACATGTAAGGATCCCGCCAGGAGCTTTTAAGACCAGTGATGCCCAAGCTCCACCCACGGCCAGTTAAATCGGGTGCTGTGACGGTGTAGGACGGGCTCTAGTATTTTAAACAGCCCCCAGAGGATTGTAATAGGCACCCAGGGCTGGGACCCATTGACCTGGGATCAATGCCTGGTCAGTGCTTTTCACACTTTAATATGCCAGAGGGTCATCTCGGGACCGTGTTAAAAATGCAGGTTCTGAGTCAGTCTGTCTGGGGCGCGGACCGAGATTGTGCATTTCAGCTCCCAGGTGATGCTTCTGCCGCTGCTCTTCTGAGGCCCACTCTGGAGCAGCACGGGTCTGGGCTGGTGTTTGCCAAACTTCCCCAATGATGAGAATCACTTGTTTTTACTAAGTATATAACTATGGAAACCTATGAAGAGCGCCGCAGTGAGAACCAGCAAAGGCTGTTTACTCAGAGCTCGCCCTAGCAAGGGAGGCGGCCATTGTCACTTGTGGTGGAGACTCAGAGGCAGGCAGGAGAGTGGGAAAGCTGACGGCAAGAAAGGGAGGGATTGGGTGTGCCCAGGGGGAAGCTGGACACGGGTCCCCTAGAAACAGGACCCTGTGAGGTTAGGGGATAGTGTCCCCATTTGGCCAAGTGCTTCCTGATGGGCAGGACTGTCTGTTGTCACAGCTGTATCTGTTGCCCAGCACACAGTGGGAACCGAATAAATGTTTATTGAGTGAAGGAGGCCCTGGACTGAGCAACTTACAGTCACCGGGGCCCCGAGAGACGAGGGGACGGCCCCATCGCCCACGGCTGCTGCCACACACCTGGGCTGAAACTCTGGTTCACAGTCCCCTTCCTTTTCCTTCCCTGGGCGCTTAGTCAGATTCTGTCTGCACACTGTGGTGGGGTGCCAGCTGGCTGGGGCACTGGGAGAAGGGGACGCACTGGCTTGGGCTCCCGTGAGGAGAGTCTGGTCCCTTTCGGCCGGCAGATGCCTCCTGGCTGTTCTTGCTCCGGGCTCCATAGAGAGCCAGACATGGGTTAAGACGTTTCGTGAGCGGTGCAGAGCTAAGGCTACTGTGGAGATGGTAAAAATAGCCCTGGATTAGCCCCCTCCTTGGGGAGCCCCCTCCCACTTGACTCTGGGCGGGCTTGTAATTTGCTTTGGCCGATGGGATATTGGTCAATGTGATACAAGCAGACGCTTAAACAGTGGCTCTTTCCCTTCCCTTTCATTCATCTCATTCACCATTTTATTGTTTAGCCCGGGAAATTTCCTTAACTTCCCCGTGCCTCAGTTTCCCCGCCTGTAAAATGAGGATAAAAATAGATCACGTGGTTTAAAATGTTAAAGCATTAAATGAGTTACTGTTTAAAAAAAATTCTCAGAACAGGGCCTGATACATGGTAAGTGCTCCACACAAGCATAGTTAGTAAAAAAGGGCTACAGTTTCCACCACTCATCCCATGTGTAATTAAAACAAAACTGGGGGAAAAAAAATTGATACCTAGACGGAGGCCCACAAAGTGTTTTGGCGCCATCAGCATTCCCCACGCCCTCCGATGCTTTTGCCCTAAGTGTGTCCTCATCTGGGGGAACCCCAGCTGAGAACCCCTGGGTGGAAGGCTTCTCCCTTGTCTCCCAGGAGACATGAAAAGGCTCGAGCTGGCCCCTCCCTGCAGCGGCTGCCACGTTTCAGCCGGCTCATCTGTATTCTAGCCGGGAGCCACAGCACAGAGCAAGAAATTTAAAACCTCATTTGAAACCCCGTGAGGCCTGTGCTCTGGACTGTGATCTGTGGGGAGGGCTCAGTTAATGGGGTGCTTGTGGGGCCGCCAGGACCCCGCACATCCTCTGCCTGCATAGCCTGGTAGGGTCCAGCGGCTTACGGAGACCCAGGCCTTTGCCCACTCTTCCAGCTGCACGAGCTGATGTGCGTCTGTCTCTTTAACAAAGTGCCACCGAATGGTATTAATAGAAAGAGATGGAGCGGACTCCCCACCCTCGTTTTATGTGGTATTGACAGATCATCCCACAGCGGCCTTCCCCCTCCCCGAGCTCGCTGAGAGCAGGCAGTCCTCCCTCCTTGGGGCCTTCGGTTCATGGCCAGCTCATTACTGCTTACCAGGCCCCCAACGTCCCGAAATGCTTAACGAAAGAGATATTAGAGTGTAAGATAAAAAGACGCAGAGCCGCAACAAATGCTATAGGCTGCTCTAGCCTTTCTCAACTCTTTATCTTTGTCTTCCTCCCGGGCACACTGCTGGGGCTTAGATAAGGGGTTCAGACAATGCCTCCGAGGAGAGGCTCCGATGGAAGACGGGTCTGTGTTCGGGTGCCGACCGAAAGCCTTCCGAGCTGCGTGAGCTTGAGCGTGCTGCTTGGTCAGCCGGCCCTCGGCCCTGCCCACTGTGAAGCGAGGACATTCGTTCCTGTTGGATGGAGCTGTTTGAGGATCAAAAGATAAGGCAGTTGCCAAATTTGACGTGTTTCGTGGCTCTTGGATTCTGGAACACCGTCCCCCCACGTGGTGGAATTGTCTCATTCTGTGCAGGTGGAGTCAGGGCGGTCTGAGACGGAAACAGGTTGCTATAGGCATCAGAAATGGGTGACAGAGCCATTCTTGGGGTGCAGGCGCCCCGACCTCCAAGCCCTTGCCTTGTCGCTCTGGCCACCCTCCCGTGAGGTGCTGGCCTTCCACGTATCGATGGGCCCAGGGCGCCCCACCCGGCCTGAGGGGTGGCTGGTCTGTTCTTGCTGCCAGGAATTTGGTCCGGGGTATTCAAGTTCAGCCGCAGGGGTCAGTCTGCATTTCGAGAGGTTATCACGTGGAGTAGGGGCCATGTGAGGGAGGGGTGCGTGTCAAGAGCCACAGGATTTAGAATGTAGAGGAAAGGTAATGTACAGGTAATACGGACAAGGTGGGAAGCAACAAGAGATGCCGCCAACCGGAGTCATCAGACCTCAGACTGCAGCTGAGGGAGCGGGTCCTCAGCAGAATCAGAAGGGGCGAAAAGAAACATTTGGAGCTTCCCGAGGCTCTGCTCACCGCCCCCCCCCCATCCCCACCCCTGACCCCACCCCTGGCCCCCGCCTCCCAGCCTGACCACGCCGGCCTGTTCTTGACTTGCACGCTCAGTGCCACTCGGGTGTTGTGAACACACCGCCTCTGTCTGCCTTTTCCATCGGCAGCTCTGCTGCAACAGGAGATGCACTGCTGCAAAGTCAGGGCCAGGTGCTGGGGGGGAAGGCTGAGAGGAGGGCCTGGCCCCAGGGCGGGTGGGAGGTCACAGGAGTGCCAGCCGCCTCTTTCAGGTTGGACACCGTTCTGGTTATTCATTTCCGCTGTACGGAACCACCCCAAAGCTTAATGGGTTGAAACAACACTTGACTTTTATCTCTCATGGTTCTGTGGGTTGATCGGACTCGCCTGGTGGTTCTGACGTCAGGTGTGGAGTCCAGGAGCGGGGGCGCTTTTTGCTGGACAGCTCATCCTCCTGGGTACTGGAGTCACCCAGCCTGCGGGGGGGGGGGGGGGGTCCAGGAGGTCGTGGGGCCAGCGAGGAGCCTAGAGGGAGAAGAGGTGAAGGGCACGGGCTTCTCTTTTGCTTGAGGTTGGAGGTGTTGGTGGGGACGGAGCTTGGGACCATGTGGGGATGGCAAAGGCCTAGGGCACAGATGACCCAAGCCATTTGCATCTCGTATGGTGGCCAGGAGGGACAGAGTCGTGTGGTGGCGTGTCCGGCCTTCAAGTTCCCGGCTCGGCTAACACGACTGCAGGAGTCCAAGAGGCGTTGGCTGCTTCTGACTTCTCCTCACAGAGTCTGTGAGTCTTGACAGTTTGATTGAGAGGCCAACGAGGAGGGGGTTTGGGAAGCGGCCCCACCTGTTACCTGGATGTCACGGAGTCACACGTGCTCCCACAGCCTCAGGGGAGAGAAATGCATTGCTGCTTTCCCTCTGTGGAACCATTAACCCCTCCCCCCCCCGCCTCCTTTTATGTTTCTATGGACTTTTGGAGTGAAGAACGCCGCTCATGGCCTCTGAATCCACAGGCTCCCTCCCCGGGAATCGCCACTTCTTTGTGGAGCCACGCTATCCCATTCCTTCCAGTTGTGTTTGTGTTACAGCTGCTTCCCAAATGGCAAGGGGCTTCCTCCTGGACCCTTGACCTCCTCTGACCACCCGCCAGCTTTCCCTTGGAAGCACTCGTGGGGGAATCATTATTTCAGGTGTGAACCAAGGATTCTCTGTCCGTCCTTGTCTGTTAGGTCAGTGGCGTTCGCGCCTCCGAGGAGGAATGAGCTGCTGAAAAGCCGGGGAGAGTGTGTGCTCTTCGGGGGGAAGGGTTTGGAAATAGCTGAGTGACTGACCAGTGAGGCTCGGCCGGGGGAATGAGCCGACCTCTGCATGGACCATGGACGGTGGCCAAGACGGGAAAGGAGCAGGGTGGCGTGGAAGATGCCAGCATGGGTGGTGGGCAGTGAGCAAGGACCAGGGGTACCCTCTGGCCCTTGGCCCTTCTGCCCCCAGAATGTAGGTGCCCCACCAGCCAGGGAACAAGTGTGGGTGGGGGCTTTTCTGAATTGCTGAGACTGTTTCCACCACGGGAGACGGGGCTTGAGAGACCAATAAAGATGAGCTGTAGAACCACCAGGAAAGCTCAATGTCTTGCACCCCTAATTTGTGGACTGAAATTCTTACTTCTGGGGGGGCAGCCCGTCAGGAAGTCTAGTCAATCATGTCTTAGATGCAATTGCACGAGTGCCTGTCGTGCTGATGGCAAACGTTAGCGAGAAAGCCGAAGCCGTGGGTGAGCAGAGGTGAGGTGGCGTCAGGAGTCACTGCTGATTTGCAAACCCAGGCTCCCTGCGATGGGAATGAAGGAGGGGGAGGGCCTCTGAGCAGGTGCAGAAGGAAGAGAGCAGAGAGGGGGCTTGCGGCAGGAGATTTCCCGTAAAGGTGGAATTTCTGCGTGAGCCAGACCTTTTCCTGAAAAGGGCAGGGCCAGGCCACCAGGCAGAGATGATTCTGACATCAAACTAGACCTGCTTGCTCTCAGTTCTCCCGAGTGGGCACCGGTGGGTAGTTCAGAACGGAGCAGGTGTCTGGAGGCTCTTCAGGCTTGAGGTTGTCATGGTGGGGGCTGGGGTCAGGCTCCCTGGCCTCATTAGCGGTGTCCGGTGCCCCACGCATGGACTGGAATATCTTAGACAGGAATGCACGTTCCTGATTGACTTGCCTCCACCGACTCCATAGCTATTAGGGGTCTGTTAGTAATTAGCCGGCTCCACTGCAGCCCCTGGGGGCCTGTGTTCCGCAGCAGTAATGAGTCCGAGCAGCCTCTGTGGCATTATAAACAGCACGGGAAGGAACGGGCGCGGGGGCACGGGCTGCCTCTCTCAATGGGCGAACTCGGGCTTCAAGGACGATGGGGAGATGAGATCCCAGACGAGCTTGAATTGCTTTTGTAAAAATGCAGAGGAATAGCAGGCGTGGGGGTGACAGATTTCATTGTTTTGCTCGTTTGGAACGGAGAGGGATTAGCTCTCATTTAGTGAGTATTTATCATGTGCCAGGCCTCATGCTAAGTGCTTTCTATGCATTATTTTATTTTAAACTCACCACTCCCTTAAGAACTAAGGACTGCCCTTGTTCCCATTTTACAGATGGAGAAAGTGGGGCTCCAAAGAAGTGATGTGATTTGCCAGGTTGGTGAAGATGGGTCTGGTTGTCAATTTGGGGAGGAGGCAGGGGTCCTGGGCAGGGGAGCCTGGGGAACCTCCTCATTTCCTTTGTTCTCAAGCTTCATGAGGGGATGGCTATTTAAAGGAGATGGAGGCAGAGCAATATTTTCATATATGGTATCCTTGTCACGGTTCGTCTTTCTGTCATAAGGAAGGAGAGAAGACCCCAATAAAATCTCCTAACATCTGCCTGTCAGTGTCCAGGTTCACATAAATTAGGACCCCAAAAGTTCACAGCTCCCCAAGAGTAGCAAGAGGTCGTAATAACCACATATATAATATCTAGGGGAAAAGTAGCTTTTAAAAAAGATAAAATAGATAATACGATTTTTTAAAAGGAAAGGCAAGAAGCAACCATGTGCACCAATGAGTGGAACGATGTATATAACCATCTGAGTGGTAGGTTTCTGGATGGTTTTTGTTTTATATAATAAACTATTTTTAACTTAAAATAATCTCTGAAACAGTTATTGTTATCTTTTTTTTTTTTTTTAAAGCAGCCATAAAAACTCTCCTAAAAACTCACTGTGGATATAAACCATTTCAAAGAAAGTGGAAATGAAATTGCAACATCTTTGATTTTTATGGGATAAGCTAAAACTGGATTCAGGAAAAATAATTGCCTTAAATGCTCTAGTCATGAAACAAGTAAAAAGTGAAAATAAATAAGCATTGACCTCAAGATTTAGGAAGAGAAGGTCAACAAAATAAACACAGGGAAAGCAGGAGAGAGCACTTAAAAAAAATCATAAACTGAGCTAGAAAATCTATGACCAATAAAAATTGATAGCTACATCCAAGATCTGGTACTTTGAAAAGACCAATGAAATAAACAAACCTCTGCGAAATTTAAGAAAAAGAGCAAAATTTGGAATGGAAAAGGGAACCAGAAGTATGGAATTAGAGGATATTTTTAGAAGAATTATGAAAGGGTATACTATAATACAATACAAATGAATTTGGAAATCTGGATGAAATGGATTCTTTCCAAGGAGAATACAAATGAATAAAATTGACTAAAGCAAGGGGTTGGTATAGATGGACCATTAGCCCTGAAAGAAATTGTAAAAGTCATAAACAAACAAGCAAATAAACAAAAGACTACCTCTTCAAAAGATTCCGTGCTCAGATAATTTTATGCATAAGTTCTTTTAAACAAAAATAAGTCATTTCCAGATTACTTGAATAGGTAGAGCAAATAAAAAGGAGTTCCTCAAATTGTTTTACGATGCTAGCATAATTGATAGCAAAATCTGATAAAAACATCACAAAAAAAGAATATTACCAACCTAACTTTCTTCTGAATACTGATGTAAAAATCCTAAATAACCTCATTCTAATCAAATTGATTCTAACACTATACTAAAAGTACAATAAAGCATGACCCAATCAAGCTGAGTCTTGTCATACAAGGATGGTTTAATATTAGGAGTGTTCTTAACACATCTGATTATATCAATAAGTACAAAAAGGGAAGCCAAATAACCAAC
This sequence comes from Rhinolophus ferrumequinum, assembly GCF_004115265.2. Lineage (NCBI taxonomy): Eukaryota > Metazoa > Chordata > Mammalia > Chiroptera > Rhinolophidae > Rhinolophus > Rhinolophus ferrumequinum. Next base: position 17,162,496 of record NW_022680357.1, on the reverse strand, counting down.
TCTGTAGGTTTTATTTTTTAAAAAAGATGACCATTAATATTCATTTTTAACAACTCCAGGTAAAATTAGAATACAGTGTAGTTTCTTAATATGATGAAGAGTTTCTATCTTAAAACAACATCTGCGTTCACTTAAAAGGAAAATACCAGATACAATCCCAGAAGGTCGAGGGCAAAAAAAGATGTGTGTTATGATGCCCGTATCATTCCTATTTAGCGCTGCCAGTTTTTAAGCCAAGATTTTGAAAGATAGCAGGCTGTAGTCCGAGATGGTCTGAGAGGTGGACTCTTCTGGGCATTGCTGCAATTTGGTGCCTCTTCAAATTTAATTTAGAAAATTAAACATTTGAATTATAAAGTTGTATGTGGTTGTTGAAATAATTAAATGATGCAATTCGAGCATCTACATTAATAATCTTTTCTTCTCCTCTACAAAGTGACGTTCTTACCAGGCACTGTTAAAATGTCTGTCATCTTCCGTAGTTTTCTTTGCTTATATAAACATGTGGAAACATATGGGTGTTTGCATAGGTCCTCTTTAATAAGTGGGGAATAGAAAAGATATTGTTCTTCAGCTTGCTTTTATCGGTTACCAGTTGACCCTGGAGATCCTTCCCGTTAATGCAAAATACTCTATGTGATTAAAACTGATGTTCGTTAAACGTTTGTTCCATAGTTCCCAAGCAGAGTGGCTGAATCTTATGTGGGGAAGGGTGGAAGAGGGGCACCGTCTACAGCGGTCTTCGGCCTGTCTGTCTGTGCCCCAGCAATTCAGCTCTGGCCCTGAACCTGCAACGTCCCTGTAGTTATTTGGTCCCAGACAGTAGTTTCATAACCATCTGTTTATTCCTGAGGGGCCTCCCCCTACAAGTGGCTCATTAGCATATTCCTTCCAACTGCATAAGACCCTCTCTGGGGGAGGAATTTTGGTGACGACAGTGGTTAGGAACATTTGAGTCCCCCAGGGATGCTCTCATGGACGCTTCGGAGGAATATTCAGGTGTCTCACTCCATAAGCTAGCTCTGAACCTACTGTGGATGAGGGGGCAGGAAATGAACACTCACACACAGTACATGGAAATTTGGTGCAATATTTATGTAGGGCAACTTGTGCATTAAAATTAGCACATCATTCGACAAGGTAGTTTAACATAAAATAATATGAATATAAATACATTTATAATATAAGTAAAATAACCAGAGCTGTGGGCACACTTTTCTGGACCAGGAGGTTCACCTCCAATGTATTCACAGTATCAAAAACTTGGAAACAGTCTCAATGCTCGTCAACAGGAAATGTAATGAAGGTACATTCATGCAATGGAATTCTATGTGGTTGTTAAAAATAGCATTACAGAAAAACATTTATTATCCCAGGAAATAGTTATGTCTAACTCTATAGTATTATAATATAGGCATGATTTTGAAATATTAAGTATTATATACATGCACACAGATAAAAATACTGAAAGAGTATTTACAGAGTTCCTCACTTTTGTATCTAATGTATTGCTAGAAGTATCTTTGGAAGTCGGCTCTCTGCAAGTAGGCTCACCTTTTACAAAGGATTTCTAATCGTAGAGAGCTGAAAATGAGGAAAATCCTGACTTACAGTTGCTACAAATTTCAAATGGACAGGGGCACCTTCGGAGGTGCTCTGCCCAGGCCACACATTCACCCAGTGGTGTTCACTGAGTACCTGCTATGTGGGCACCAGAGACGCACCAGGCAGTGAAAGTGGACTCATTTCCTGTCCCCATGTAGCTCGTAGTCCTGTGGGAGAGACACATCTTAATGAAATAATCACATGGATGAATGTGCCCTCAAAGAAAAGACACCAACTGTCCCCCTTAGCAGGGACAGTTGGGAAAATGGCTTTGTGCTTCTCCCCTGACTCAGGACCTACTGGCCCTTTCCCCCCTCTCCCTGGGAGCCACGGCTGGTGGTTGGCCAGCCCCCAACCCTATATCGTTCACATAAACACTCGTCTGAGCATTGCTGGGGGACTCAGATGTTACTGAACATTGTATCCAGAATCCCTCTTGAAGAGAGGTTCTTGTGTGGTTGGAAGGAATGTGCTGACGAGCCATTTGTAGGGTGAAACGTCAGCACAGGGGCCGAGGACAGACTCTCTGAATTCTCTTAGCGGCAGGGGATGAGCGGGGCCCTGCTAAGTGCCCCCACCTGCCACTGCCCAAGCGTGGGACAACCAGAGTGAGGTTCCTTGCCCAGGAAGGGAACCTTGCGGCCACTCCATGGAGAGAGCAGGTACGTGGGTGTAGGAGTCGGAAGGGGGAGGAGAAACCCCGCTAGGAGAGGGGAAGGCCCTGGGGTGTCCGGAATCGTTTTCAGTCACCAGACACCCCACAGTCCAGATAAAGCCAGTTTGTTTCGCACAGTGGGATTTTTTCTTTTTAATTGATAGAGCTGCCGGCATTTACAAATTGGGAATCTTATTTAAAAATCCAGGCTTCTAGCCCCTTTTGGAAAATCACAAGATGCTGGCACCACATCCCTACATGTAACAGTTTTCAGGAGCTGCCCTGGCCCTTTCGTTTTTCAACAGCTTGGTTCATGTCACTTTCCTGGGGCCTGTACGTGGCTGCCAAGTACAGCTGCTCAGGTTGTGCACTGCACAACTTCAGAGAGCGTCATTTCCATTGACTAATATGAATGGTGCTCCCTGGACTTGTGCAGTGTGGTGGCCCTGCCCTGTGTTTCCCTGTATTTTGGATCACTGAATTAGGGATTTTTGACATATAATGCACAATTTGCACAAAAGCCGTATTTTCAAAAGTCAAGATTCTCTTGTATCTCCATATATTAGCCCTGCCTTTTACTGACTGGTGGCATTATGGTTGAATTGTATTCTCTTTGTGATTTTTCACAAAGAAAAATATTCCGATTTTTCTGCAATGAACACGTATTCCTTCTTTAATCAGAGAACCGGAGCGGGGGACAATAAATGTTACATTAAGAAAAAAGTAAACGAGGTGTCTTGGGATTCTGGCAGGCAAGGAGAGCAGAGACCGGTGTTCCTTGCAGGAAAGAGACTGGAAATGGGTGATGCGAGGATTTCAAATGAGGCCAGGAATCCAGGAATGTGCCAGAAGGGGGTCGTGGTTACATCTGAATCTAAGAGCCTCCGTTAGAAAACACGAAGCGTGCAGGGGCACGGGACCAGCACAAAAGCAGGGTACACTGCCCCAGAAGTGAGGACTGAGGTTGCTCTCTTTTCTCCCTCTCGTTGGGAGGAAGTGAACGGAGGCTCCGAGCCTGGGAGAGGCTTGATGAATGGCCAAGCTGGGCTCTGAATGTGAGTCCCATTCGAGTTGTACTTGCTACTGAGATCCACGAATGGGAGCAGGCAACCAGCAGACGCCCCCGTTTTCTGAAAGCACAGACCAGACCCAGCGCTGGAAAGGGCGGGGCTGGGGTGCTGAGGAGAGCGGGCGGGGGCTGCCCTGGCCTCGAAGGGCTGTGGGGGCCCGAGTGGTTCTACTGCAGTCTGAGCAGCAACAGAACTTGTGTGCAAAGGCGTAAGCTGGAAGCCCTTTTATACTCACTGTCCTCATCTGTAAAGCGAGGATAATAATGCCATTTTCACGGCGTTGTCGGAGGAACGAAATGGTGTGACTTGTAGGAAGTTAGTTTCCCTTTTCTCAAGCTGCCTGTATGTCAAGCCTGTACTGAGTGCCTGCAGAGGGCAGGCCACTGGGCTCGGCTCTGCAGGAGGAGCAGACAGAGGGATGCCACACAGCACCGTGTTGTCACATCCTCTACCGTGGATGTGACAAGAGGAATATTTTTATAATAACTTTTCACTTTGAAATCACTTCAGACTCCCAAGAAAGTCGCCCATGTGACTAAATTGTGACCGTTGAAAGGTAAAAGGAAGCATGCAGGGTTTCCAGGGGGTCTCCGTGAGAGGTAACAGGCACGTCCTTCCTTCCTCTTTTCCTTCTTCTGGCTGCGTGGAATATGGACACAATGGCTGAGCACAGGCAGCCATCGTGGACCATGAGGTGATGGACTAAGGATACTGAGGCATCAGGATCAAAGGGGCCTGGATCCCTGACAACTGTGGAGTTACCAGAACAGTCCTGGGCTCCCTATCTCAAGGCTTTTTATTACTGCAAGAGAAAAATAAATTCCTGTATTGCTCGTCACTGTTATTTTGAGGGGTTTTGGTTGCCTGCATTCTGAGCAAGGAATTAGGAAAGGCCATTTGGTGTCAGGAGGATCCAGATAGCACGTTCCAGCTGAGATCAAATCAAAATGCTCCTGGTCTCCACGAGACATCAAGGTCACCTGTAGTGACCCTGCAGATCCCACCCCAGACCTCCTAAATCAGCCTCTCTGGAGGTAGATCCCCAAAGCTGCACTGTAACTTGTTCCCCAGTGGTTTCATGCATGTTAAGGTTTGTGAGCTCAAGGAAAAAAGGGAGGTGTAGGGAGGGGAGGAAGGAAGTGGAGTGTTGACCGTTCACCTGAATCTCAGTTGGCCGGAAGGGGTGGGGAGTTACGTGATGCCCTCCCTTGTCGGAGAGTGACATACCCCTGCCCCAGGAGCTCAGGCAACGCAATGAGATTTGCTTCGGTCAATCACGTGTGAGCAGATGTGACACGTGTCACTTCTAAGCAGAATCTCTTAATGCTAGCACGTGGTTTCCCCACGTCTGGGTATGACATGGAGAGAGCCTCACTCAACCTGTGCTGGAAATGTGGAGTGAGCAAGAAATACCATCCGCGTGTCGAGCCACTGAGACGTGAAGGTTGTTACTGCAGCAGAACCTACCCCGTCCTGGCGGATAGCAGCTGACTTATCTAATGCTGACTCACCTGGTTGCCTGTGCACATAAATATAAGACTTGTTTTCTTCAATTTGCCTAAGGGAATTTTTGACTTAATTTCTTTGGAACATTATTTTATTCTTGCGGATGTCTTTTTTTCTCTGCTGTCTGCTGACTAACTGTTCTTTAATGTGTGTGTTTCTCACAGTACATATTTTCAGGCCTGCAGCATTTTGTACATTATTTACCAAAGTTACCCTTTTGATTATTTTTGTGTCCTTGATTTTTGTTTTGTTTTGTACTGTGCATGCCTGAGTGGACTTCATGAGCTCAACCAAATTAATATGTAGCCAGCATTCGCTCCTGTTTAAGAGCCATTGGCATTTTGACAACAAAGATAAAGACACGGGAAAGATGGGGTCAGAACTGCATCGAACTCCTCTCTTTTCTATTTTTCAAGATCCTTAATTCACAAAGGCGTTCTGGGATTACGAGACACAGTGACACATATAACGTTACTACCAAATGTATTTATTACTAAATTACAAAAATTTGCCGAAAAGGTCTCTAGAGAAACTGGCAAAAAGTCATTGAAGTGTTTGAGCATTCATTCATTCAACAAGTATTTGTGGAGTCCCTCAAATCTGCCGGGGGACGGCAGGGGATGACAGGTGGCTGCCCTCGTGGAGGGTCCATTAAGACTAGATGGTGAGAGGCAGGATTTCGGGCCGCTGCTGTGAACCAGCTATTGACTTCATCCTCTCTCCCCAGAGCCTCGGTTTCCCCATCTGTAAAATGCAGGTGGTCATAGTTCACACAGCTGTATGAGAAGTGGATGAGCTCGGATAGATAAAGTGACACAGAGCTGGCAGACAGCAAACGCTTACGGAGTGGTGGCCTTGCCGACTTTAGACAAGTGGTCCCAGAGTGAGGACGCAGGGTTTGTGAACAGAGGTCGCCTTTTTGGAGGACAGTGTAACAGTGGAGAAAGGAACACGGCGGCAGGGCTGCGGGAAAGGGTCGTTTGCCCCACTCAGGGCACGTAAGTGTGCTTCGTGGCAGAGGGAGAGGGGAAAAATATGGACGACTCCAGAGAGCTGGGACAACGGGTGGGAACAAGCCTTGGGAAACCCAGGCTGGTGTGCAGTCTGGGGCAGAGAAGAGAAGTTAGACTCCACCGAGGGAGGCGGGGTGGCTGCCCAGTGAGGGAGCCTGAGGGAGACAGCGGGGCTTCCGGCCCTCGGCTGCAGGGGCCCTTGCTCTCCGTAAGGAGGACGACAGTGGCGTGGCAGCTTCAAGGGGCTGGGAAAGTTGGCAAAGCAAGGCCGGCTCCCGTCCTTCTGGTCCTGCCCCAGGGGGTAAGTGGTGCTGAGAGCCCCATGGGACGACATTGAGCAGAAACATCCCCTCCTTCCTGGGCTTTTAGATATTGCCTCCCCCATCCTTCTAACGTTTTTGTAAAAGGACTCACCAGATTGCTAATCTGAGAAGCATACATTTTTTTGCCCCAGGCTTCCCAGGAACCTGAGAGCATCCAGGCTGTCACTCTGTCCCCAGGGGCGGCGTGGGAAGGAGAACCTGGTCAGGCCCCCATCGCTGAGTCTTCCAGTGGCTTGCCATTTGCCGTCTGCGTGAGACGGGCCAAACGAGTCACCTGGGCTTCCAAGGCCCTTCAGGACCAGCCCCACGTCCCTCGCCCACCACCTCGCCACCCTCCTCTCCTCGGAGGCACCACGGAGTTTCCTGTGTAGAAGGCAGGGCTCTTGTCACGAAGCTCTACAAGCTTTCCTAGCGACATAAAAGCTCTTGACACTTTGTCTACGACGGTGCCAACCTTCAACGTCCATCTCAATGAGTGAAGGTGGTGGGTGGGACGACAGAAAAGACAGAAGCCACTCGTTGTGCCGGTGACGGAGATCCCTGCTGTTCTGTACGTGCCCTGCGCCGTCGTCCACGCCGTTCCCGCTGCCTACCACGCATTCCTTGATCACTTCTACTCATCCTTCAGATCCTGACTTAAATGCCCCTCCTCCGCAGCCCTCCTTCGCTCCCCTCCCTTTTCACTATCCGTCTGTCCTGTTTAAAGGTCTGTGTCCCCTGCTAGACGGCAGGTGCCTAGTGTCCCGAGGCCCCCAGCCCAGTTCCGTGCTCCTGGCACAGACAGAGCAGAATCAATAAATGTCTGTGCAAGGAGGCCCCCAGTGAATGAATAAATGAATGAATTCAGCGGGGCCCAAAAGAAGCAGTGACCAATTCTACCTGCAGGTGGCGGTAGTTGACCAGGCAGACGAGCGAGCGTGGGAAGGGCGTTTAGGAGCCCAGGGCCGTGGGAGAGACGGCGGAAGGTGTGGGCGAGGGCTGTGAATGGTCCCTTACTTAGGGCGGAAGGCCCTTTCACGTTTGTTGTTGGTAAACCGCGTTACAGGGTTGCCGCTGGCTTTTGAGTCTGAAGCGATGGCCTCACCTTTGGCAGAATGTGGGTGCTACAGTTATCCCTTCATTAAGGCTTTGGGGTTGGAGTGTCCGAATTTAAATTCAGGCTTTGCTACTTCCCAGCTGTTGAATTTGAGCAAGTCGCTTAACTTGCCCTGAGCCTCCGGCTTTCCCTCTGAGAAATGGGCGTGATGATGGCCATAGCAGCTGCCCACTCCTAGAGCTGCCAAGAAGGGGAGAGGGGACGGGAGGTGCTCGGGGGTGTTTGGCACAGGCAGGGCACGGGGCGGCTCAGCCACCATCAGATGAGAGTTGGGGGTGGGCTTTGTGATCTGACTTACATGGAATGGGGGCATCTTGATCCCCTGCAAGCTCCTGCAGCTTCTCCCCAAGCCAGGGAAGGAAGCAGAGGTTGGGGCTGGGAAGGAGGCTCCAGGACTCGTGGGCCTGTGGCTCTCCCTGCTTCCCTCCTTGTCTGGTGGAAGCAGGGTTGCAGCTCATGAAACGGCCTCGTAAATGCTTTTCACAGCAGCATAAGAGCGCTGCTGGTGCGGGTGGCCGGCAGCCGGCCCCTCCCGTGACCTGGTGGTAAATTGCAGCTCTTGGCAGAGGTGGCTGCAGAAAGCACCAGGATCAATAGCTGAGCCCTCCCTTTCTGGGCGGGGCAGCTGCAGCCTGATTGCTGGCCCTGCAGGGGGGTGAGGGGGCCCGTGAGTGTGTCAAGGCCAGAGGGCCCTGGGCAGCTGGGCTGGGCAGGCAGGGCCAAGCCAGGCCACCAGGAGGTGCCTGCATCCTAGGAATCCTGCGATCAGCAGACGGGACACTGGATCCAGGGTCTGAAGTGAGGCTGCAGCCCAAGCCAGCAGCAGCCTCCACGGACCCCTTCGTGCCTGGTATCCAATTAGGTAGCTATCATCACAAGGTAGTGACCGTCAGCGAGGACACACCTGGACTCAGCGAGCTCAGGTGTGTGGTTCAAGCTTTGCCTCTTACTGTGACTCTGGGGAAATTACTTGTTTGGGCCCGTCTCCTCATCTGCAAGACGGCATTGTTCAAGTAGCTCTTACAGGCTTGGCACATACGGTTCTGCCCTAGTCTGCTGTGGTCTGATGCTTGTTTACCGTCCCCCCAAATCCACATGTTGACACCTAATGCCCAATAGGATGGTGTTAGGCGGTGGGGCCTTTGGGCCGTGATTCGGTCATGAGGGTGGGGCCCTAAGGAGTGGGATTCGTGCCCCTTAGAAAAGAAAGGGACCCCCGAGAGCCCTCTTGTCTGGTTGCCCTGTGAGGGCACAGCAGTGAGAGAGCTGTCAGTGAACTGGGGGGCGAGCCCTCACTAGACACCTGATCTGCTGGAGGCTGGATCTTGGACTTCCCGGCTCCCAGGACTCTGAGAAATGCATTTCTGTTGTTTATAAGCCACCTGGCTTATGGTGTTTTTGTTACAGCTGCTGAAGGACTAAAACACAGTCTTGCAGCCCTGCAGACATGACTCATCCAAGGCAGCAGTCTTTCCTGCTGAGCCCAGATAGGCTGTACTGTTGCCCCCAGTGCCGGCGAGGCGGTCGGGGCTGGCACTCAGGATGAAATCTATAGGCCACCAATAGCCTTGGGCCTTGCCAGGCCCCGGGCTTCAAGCTACATCCCAGTGGCACATTTTTGCCTCACTTAAGAATGAATAACCTGCAATTATTGTTCGGAAGTACGTTCCAGCTTTCACTGCCCTAGAGAAGTTTGCATCAGCCAATATTTTTACAAATAAATGTGCGTATCTTCCCAGCCATTATTTAGAGGGAGACCGTTCATCTGTAGAATCTAATGAACTAAACACCATTCGATATTTACCTAACACAGATGGAAGCTTGGGCATACCATTTGCCTCTTAGGACCTATTACGACGATATAATAGCTCATCAGGTTTTGACAGTTAGATCGCATGAGGTATGGAGGTCCTTGGCACAGTACCTAGAACACAGCATTGCTCAGCAGAAGTGAGCTGTCGCTACCAGTGAGGTGTCAGCGCCTGCAGCCCACAGGGTTCAAATGTGCTATTGTTTCCTTAGGATTAGGTTTTGCTGCAGAGACCGGAAGTCGTCTGCCTGATTCCACGCCTGTGCTCCACCCCCGCCCCGCCCAGTCCCACCTTCCTGGGAGATCGTCCACTCACTGACTTGCCGGTGAATCCTTGTTGGGAGGCCTGCTTCTGATAGGCCAAGAACTGAGTGACAGGACGTGATTGACGGGTATGACGGCTGGGGGAGGGTCTGTGCTGGGTTTCCAGGGCGTCCTTGAGTCCTACAGAAGCCGCTTGCCTCTCCTGTCTTTACAGTTAAGGAAGTAATCCATGCCTAATGGTGCCCTGAGCAGCCTCACACCTTCCTCTGTAGAAACAGTGTCTGATGAAACAGGTGTGAGCTGGCTGTTGCAAAGAACACTTAGCTGCTAAATGCTTTCCTTTCCCCGCCATCGACTTGCCCTGTTTATAGGTATACCAGGGCAGCATTTCTGTCATATTCGGTTCCTGCCAGCTGCTGGTTTCCTCATCTTAGGTCTGAAGGGAAACCCACCTCCCCCACGGCCCCCCACCCCCCATGGCAGTGGCCTCTGCCTGGGTCAGGAGTCCACGAGAAAATGCTTCTCTCTTCCTCCGTGGACTTGGCCCAGAAGCGTTGCCAAGTGAGACGGTGACAGTTCCTTGACCCGAGTTTACCTGCTGGTGTAGAAACCCGCAGAGCTGAGGGACGTAGCCTGAGAGGAGAGTGTTCCAGAACCTGGGGTTGCCTTGCCAAGAAGAAGGAGGGGAGGGAATAACAACTACTGTCCAGACAGCAGTGACTTCTAAGGAGGGTGGTGGCAGGCTAGTACTGACACTAACAGTAATAATAAGACTGGTTGTGAATCTTTACTGAGTTGTTTGCTGCGTGCGTACCCATTGATCCTCATCCCAACCCCACGAGGTGGGCCTTGAGGGCGTGATACTGATCAGAGGGGTACCCTCTTGGAGAAGGAGGTAAGCTATTGTGGCTGATGAGTAGGAGTAACATGAACCGGGTGGGTCCCTGCGGAAGAAACCGTCGAGGTCAGCTGAGTCTCGGCAGGAGAAGGTTCATATAAGGAACTAAGTCACACAGAGTCGTGGGATGCTTTTGTTCTTCCACCGCAAGGGTGGATTTTAACCAAGGAGAGTTTGGGTATCAGGAGAGACTGAACCGGCTGGCACAGGTACCGCTTCTGGTTGCCCGAGCAGTAGGACCCGTACTTTAGGATAATAACGTTATTCTAGTGATAAAATGCAAACGGAATCGATGATAAGTAGAGAAAGAGCTGTGTGTGGCCCAGCTGGCACCACCTTGGCAGAAGGTGGACAGTAGATGAGGGCTGGAGGGAAACCACTGGTGTCAGGTACAGGAGTTTCCTTGAGAGAAATCCGCATGGCGTGCCCCTTGGGTTTCTCTCACAGACGTCAGGAAAATACGGAATGAATGGGGAATGAATCGTGCAGCTGCTCCTCCACATACTCATGTGGAGTATTCTTTTCTACCATTGGCATAGCTGCCTGGGAAATGGTGACAGACCATTGTTCTGGTGACCTGTGGCTCTGTACTTGGCTTTGGACACTGGGGAGTCCCTGGGATCTGACGTGGAGTCAGCCCTTGCTCGGTAGGGCAGGTAAGCAGGTACAGGGCCCCCAGCAGCGATTTGGACAACCTGCTGCCTAGACTTTTCTTCCTGTCCTTAATACCAGAGGGTTGGGCGTGCGCCAAAGGAGTAGCGGGAACAGACAGAGGTGCCAGGAGCCCTCACTCTTGACATCACTGTGTAGGTGAGGAAACAGGTCTGCAGACGCTGAGTAATACATGTGATAGGCTGGGCTTAGAGCCCCAGCGTCTCTGACTCCAGTTGGTCCAAGCGTGTCATTCCTTCTAACTTTTTGTCCACCATCTCAAAACCAGAGAGCCTGAAGGAGGACAAAGAAGGCATAAGGGGTTGATTACAAAACAAAGGTCACAGTGCTTCCTGTCCATGAGTCCGGTAGACTCCAATAGGCTTCCTTCCTCTCTCAGAACCCTGCCATCGTCATGTGAAGTAGCCCGGGCTGGCCAGCTGGAGGATGGGAGCCCCCACAGGGCAGAGCTGAGGGCCCCAGCTGACGGCAGAGGCTCAAGCTCAGCCAGTGCCGGTCAGATCAGCCAACCCAGGACTCATGAGCAACAACAAATCATAGCCTTGAAGTTTTATTGTCACACAGCCCTATGGCGGCACTCGATAACTAATCCAGAAAGTTCTGGAAAGAGGCACAACAGAATATTGGGCAGTAGGAGGGTGAAGTAGATTCAGCCGGTCACAGGACTCTAGGAATCTGAAACTCTCTGAGGACTCTGCACTCAGAGATGGATAGAAAAAAAAAAAAAGATACTATCTAATACCATCGCCCTTGGCGGAAGAAAAGGGAAACCCACATTCTGTACCAGGTAGTTGAGGTTCACTGTTTCGTTTTTCCCCCACAGTGACCTCCATGGACAACATTTCACAGTCGAGGGAGGGGAAGGGATGTGCCCAAGGTCACACAGCTAAGAAGGGGCAGGTCATCCAGGTCTGATGGACCCCAAAAGCCACCTTCTTCTTAATTGACTCAGTTTTCCATCTGGTCCTGGAACGAGCATTTGTTCTGTGGGGCCTTGTGCTAAGCTTGGAATCCCCTAGTCAAACGGAAGGCAGCCTGTTCGCAGAGAAGAGGAAGTCCGTGGTGTTTCTGGAGGCTATGGGTGAAGTCTGTTCAGAGCGCCTTCCCTCCCAACGGAGAAACCCTGGGTCAGAGTTCTGGATTCAGTAATGAGGAATGGAATCCAGAATTCTGGATTTTCAATATCTAGATTTCAATAACTAGGTGACTTGACTCCCATCTTATTCCTTATTCTGAGGTGGGCTTGGGACTTAGGGCCTGGCTATGGATTTTAGGCCACACTGAATTCAGGGCTCCAATTCCGCTGAGGTCTGGATGTGGCCGTGTTCTAGAATGGGTGATGGAGAGAGCTCTAGGGTTACACTCAGATTTGGCTTTGGCTGGTGTTTGAGTTTCCCGGGAATTGCTGGGTCCTCGCCACGCTAAGTGTTGTGTCCCTTTGGGCTCTGTACTTGGCTTTGGATGCTGGCGTCTTGGCTGAGCTGGGATGTGAGGTGCAGACGGCAGGCTGGCTGAGGAGACCCAGACAGTGGCACCGCCTCCGTGATTGTCCTTTCCTTCTCCCGCTCAGCCAGCCCCTAGCAGCTCGTCTCCTAGGAGGTCCTCTCACCCCCCTTTCCCCAGGAGTGGACACAGAAAAGCCTGCCTCGCATGGGCCGCTTCCTCAAGCCACTGTCCCACTTGCCTGGCACTTGCTACTGGTGAATCCTGTGCTAATCCGTGTCCTAGGATCCGGAACAGGAGAGCTGTAATGGACAGAGTCTGACGGCAGACTCTAACTCCGTCCCTTCCGGAAGCTTGTGCCACTGGGTTGGAAGAGCCATGTCCTCCATGTGGTCACCTCCTGAATGGACTGGGCTGCCAGGCCAGGTGCTGTAGGGTTCAGTGCGTGCAAAGGGAACTGAGCAAATTGGGGAGTTGGGATGCTTTCTTGGCTGGACTTTGTTTGGGGGATTCTCTGTCTGAAAAGTTGGTGGCCACGCTGTTTCCGCAGGGTCCAGGCCAATGGGAAGCTGTGTCCTCACAATCCAAAGCCGTAGGACCAGACACAGGTTTACAGAAGGTAACGCAAGAGCCCGGGCTGCAGGTGACAGTCTTGACAGAGATGTGGCCTCCGCTGGAAGCCACCCTGGGAGAAGGCAGAGGAGCAAGGAGATGGAACACGTAATAATCACATCCAAAAATTAAACACCGGGCCCAGTGGTTGTTGCTTTCCATCCGCTGAGATTCACAGCACTTGACATCCAATTATAATTGTGGATGCCTATCAAACAGCCCATTAACTGCAACTATAAATTATTATTGCTTATGTGTATGGAGTAGGCTGCTGCCTTAGGAGCCGAACCGGAGGGTTACGGGCATTAACGAGTGGCAGTGTCGCTCTCAGTTCTCTTGCTCTGGGAAGATGTACGGACCTTGGAGGAATGAAGACCGCTGCCCATAAATCTGGAACTACATGTCCAGCCATGCGTACAGATGCCCTTGTATTTGATGGAGGGAGGGCAGCTATCACCTGTACTCCCCAAATGTCCATCTGGTCACCTTCCATAGACAGGAGTCTCCATGACTGTGCCATAGGACCTGGAACACACACACACACACACACACACACACACACACACACACACACACACAGTGTAACTCCTGCCAACAGCTCATACCTTCTGATGGCAAAACCAACATACACCATTGGACCCAAGGAAACACTTTAAAAATCCATAAAGAGCTTATTCCGTCCTTATCAACCCGAGTCGTCAGCTTCTTCTCTCCGTTCTCTGGGCCAGCACTGCTTCCGGGGAGGCGAGGGCCAGTCGCCAGTGTCCTTCAGCCCCCACAGCAGCCGTCTGCACCCATTTCACATCTCCCAGGAATTCCCCAGAGCGCCTTGTTTGTCGGTCGTAGCTTTCTCTCTCTTCCAGGGTTACTAAGAGTTTTGCTTTTGATCATTTCAGTAGTATTTGGGACGAGAACAGAGGTAAACATGTAGGCTAAATTCACCCTCTAGAAAACAAGCTGTCCATTGCATTTTAAAATTTGGTAAGTTTTTTTTTTTTTTTTTAACAGTAACCTTAGTTACCCTGACGACTTTGCCAAACATTTGACATACATCATCAGTCATCTTCTCGAGAATTCTGTGATGTGGGGGCTATCGTTACCAGCCCTTTTTACAGATGAAGAAACTAAGGCACAGAGAGGTCAAGTTCTTAATAAATAAAAAAAGAGCCAAGATTTGAACCCGGGTTGTCTAAATCCAAAGCCTGTCCCTTTAACTTTTCCTATAGCCTTCTTTTGGCTACAAACAGAATTTCTTAATTCCTGTCTTTTTATAAAATGTAATGTCTTCTCAAATCTCAAGAAAATATGACTTATTATAAAATGCGTTCTCCCTTTTCTTGGCTGAAGTCTAAGAAGAACGCTCCAGCACAGGCTTTATTTAAACTCCTGAATCTTCCCTCAGTTCCCGCTCCTCCCCTCCATAATTGTTCTCTCCTTGGGCGTCTTTATAGAGGAGATCTCCCATTCCTGGGTTTTACAACACAGGTTCTGTCCTTGTTGGATCTTTGTGTCTCTGACCCAGGGGAGATGGGGCCGCGGGTGTTGTTTCCTTTTGCTGGATCCGGGCTTCGGTTGCCTGTGGTGAGAAGGAGGTGAGTTCCTGGGGGAGTGAGCATTGCAGGAGAGGACTTCCTGCTGGGCAAAGCCGTTTCCTTTCTAAGGTTATTTTGGCTGCAGCAGTTCATTGCTAGTAGTCTCCTCTAAGTGCTCTCATTAGAGGCTCCTGCGGAAATGCCTCCTCGCGGCTTGGCGTGCGGTCCCAGGCCTCCCAGGGCCCTCGTCTCCAGTGCTCTGTCCTGCCCTGGGCCCTGCACGCTGAGCTGGGGGTTCTGGTGGAAACCCAGCAGGAGGCTGCCTGCTTGACAACCTTCCCCGTTCCTCATGCCGATGAAGTTTTCCCCGTCCCCACTTTTTTTTTTTTTTTTTTTGGTGCCGGTTTCAGTTGGGATTTGTGAAGAGAGGGACTGATAGCAGGTGCAAGTTTTAAATTTCCTTTTAAACAAGACAAGAGACTGAAAGGATAAATACCCAGAGGTTTAACGGGGTAGCGGAATTACAGGTAATTTTTATGCTTTCGTAGGCAATTTTTTCTCGTGTCAATTGGGCATCTATTATTTTTACTTAATTGATGTTTTTATCTTCTAATTTCAAAATGTCAACCGGAGGAAGTAATGTGACAGACAGCCACCATAGAAGTTTAACAAATGTTAGGCTTTTTTTTTTTTTTTCCTAGAGCATCTGTTCCTTTTGTAACCCAAGGCTTCCGTCAGTACTCGGGGAGAGTTAACTCAGGGACTCTCTGAAGTCCTTCTGGAAATAACTCATTTCCTGACAGTGGAACAGGAAGGCCTAGCATCTGGCTGTTCAGAGACCCAAATCAGATTTGGGGGCACTGGTGCTAGTGCCCCAGCCCTCGGGAGGGAGGGAAGTTGGGGTGCAAGCCTTGCTTCGATGCTCGGGACCTGTCCCCCAATTCTAGTCTCGTGACAGTCACTCCTTTGCTACTCAAAGTGGGGTCTGCAGAATAGACTCCCCTGGCAGGCTTTTTGGGGGGAGGAGAGGGAAAAATCTTTTTAAAACAGCTTTATTGACATATGCTTGTATATTAAAAACCCTGCACGCACTGATGGGCACAGTTCCATGGGTTTCAGCACAGCCACCTACCAGGGGTGCCATACCACAGTCAAGGGAAGAAACGTACCCATCCCCTCCAGCTTTCTCCGTGTTCTTCTGTGATTTAAAAAAATATTGTGGTAAGGACATGTCACGGGACATCTCGCCGCGTTACCAGTGTTTAGTGTGCAATACCGTCCTGTTAAGTCTGCAAACTGTGTGGACAGCAGAGCTCCAGAACTTTCTCATCCAGCACGACTGGAACTTGACACCCACTGGACAATAATTCCCCGTCTCCTGGCAACTTTTTAGAAATGCAGACCTGCCTGTGATGTATGTACGAATCACCTGGGGTTCTGAGTCAGCACGTCTGG
Organism: Rhinolophus ferrumequinum; assembly: GCF_004115265.2. Taxonomy (NCBI): domain Eukaryota; kingdom Metazoa; phylum Chordata; class Mammalia; order Chiroptera; family Rhinolophidae; genus Rhinolophus; species Rhinolophus ferrumequinum. The sequence goes on along the minus strand of NW_022680357.1, from coordinate 17,146,542 downwards.
CTGGGGTCTGAGCGGCTGCATTTCTGACAGCTCCCAGGGGATGTCGTGCTGCCCGTCAGGACGGCTGGACAGAGGGGTCCCATAGGCCTTTGTGTGGCCCCAAGCTGAAGTCGGCTACCCCGGCTGCGTATGGCCCGGATCTGTTGTCGTTAGTCAGAGCTGATGTTGTCTTGCGTGTTACATCTTTTGACTGTCACCCTGGTCCCAGAGAGAACTTTGTCTCCTAGAATGCCTTAGATTTCGCTCTCAGCTTTGCCCCAATTATTACAAATTATTATCATTAGCTCTTCGGATACAGTCCATCCGGAGCAACTCAAAACATAATCTAGTATAGTTAGCAAAAAAGAAAAAAAAAAATCAATTTCTACAACTTCCCAAATCATTGTCCACAGTATATTTCGAACTGGGATGACTGTCTCATTGTTGGTATGTGAGAGCATTTTAGGTAGCTCATTGATGATTTTTAAAAGTTTTTAAATATTTGTTGGGATTTGAGGGATCCAATAAAGTGTTCTTTCCCTCTGAACCAACGGAGAAAAAAGACAAAAGCACAAGGCAGATGGGAGATTACAGTGACCTTCTTCTTACAGTAAAGGGAAGGCTGAGAGCTGGTTTTGCTAGTGTCAAGGGGCCCTATTTATGCCCTCCCCACCTCGCCCCCCAGCTGGCACCTTGGGCGGCCCACCTGAGGGCAAGCGTGACTCTGGGGAACAGACACACTTATCCAGATCTCTGACTCCAGTCTGGAGGGAGAGGGAAGGGGAAAGACACAAAACTAGGATTCCTGATAAATTAGCCCCATCCAGTCAGGAAATGTGGGCCAGTGATGGCTTCCACCAGTCCGGTAAATTCTTGCCACCTCCTCAGGAAGGGGTGGGCAAGAATCTAGGAGTGTTTCATGGACACCCCTTCTCTTTGAAACCAGAGACGCCATCATCGCAACAGTTAGGCTTTTGTATTTTAATTAATTACGGTTAGTGACACTGGATTCCCACGTCTGCTAGAAACATAAGGTTTCTTTTTAAAGTAAATGGAAGTAAGAAGGAGATGATTAAAAGGAAAAGCTCACGGTCATGATAGTACAGGTGGGGTGTGTGGATATGGCAAAAATTGTGAAGGTGATGCTCAGATGTTGAAAGCTTGGGAAACACCGACCCAGGCAACATCCCCTGCAATCCCGGCGCCGCAGCTCGTTTTTGCAAACATCAGGGTATGTCGTCCTAATGTTCTCTGGGAGGGCAGGCAGCTTTAGTTCACTTATTTGACCGTTGATCATGGTTTGATTCTGTTTCACTCAATAGAGTGTGGTTAGAACGAATAAACTGAGACCCTTGATGTACTATTGGCTTTGACTTCATATATATAAATAATTTATGGGTCAAGTCATACGATCTAAATTGTATTGATCCAAAGCTTTTAACGCTCTCTTGCTCTCTCCCCCTCCCCCACCCCTTATTTTTCTAAATTCATTGAGAGAACCGGAGTGGGTAAGAGCAAACTCCATTTTCTAAAATGGCATAAAATGAGACTGTCCTTCAACAATTTGATGCAGTTTCTTGGTGAACTAGAAGCAGGTTCCGTCGCCACATCAAACAGGGAGACCAGTATTCTTTTACCCACTGAATGTCAAGCTTATATTCAGAGGTTCCAGGAGACAACATGAAACAGCCGAACCTGTTGGCTAAATGCTGCCAGCTAGGATTAGCCAAATGTGAATTATGCCAAAAAGAAAACCTGCATTTGGAAACAAAACAAAACAAAACAAAACTTGGCTTCCAAATAGGAAACATTAAATTATCCTACTCAAAAGGTTCATTCACTCGGTTACCTGGGGACCGGTTTGCTGCCAAATTTTCCCAAAAGGTTAATCGCTGTGTACTTGTGCTCAGAATTGAAAAGTAGTCTCTAAATATGTATTTATAAGGGGTGATGGCTTTCCCCATGAAAAAGTCCCTCAGAAAAGGTACAGTCATCTTCTATGTGAGTCCTTATAAAGCCTCTTTATTAAAGGACAGTCTCTGAATTACTTTGAACCATGAAGGACTGTTTGTACAACCTGATGTGAGCATACAGTGCTACTTTGGGAGGTTTGTGTAGGTCACTGGGTGGACTTGGTGACAGAGAAGGTGAAGAAATTCCACATGGGCTCAGCCTTTATTCCTTGTGATACAAGTGTCACATGTGGACAAGCCCTTGGAAGGTCATCTTAACAATCGAGATGTTAAGTGACTGTGTTGCTGGAACATGACTCAGCCCCTTCCTGACCATTGACCAGAAAGGTCAGCTGTTAGATGAAGACGCCGGAGAGTAATGAGAGAGTACGTAATCCCATTTCGGGAGATAGGAGAAGGGAAAAAAAGCAGTCTCTTAAATCCCTATGTTTGTCCAGATAATGGGATTTTAAATACATCTGCGTAACTAAAATAAATGAGACAAGTAGATAGCTAACGATTCCATCTAAATTTCTAAAAGTTTATATTAGGTTGAGATTGCCATTTTTACAAGTCAGGACAGCTGAATATTGGCCATTTCTCGTGGTTAACGTCACACACTCAAGTTGGCCAAACACTTCCTTGGGAAATGGTGGCCCGCCCTGGCTATGGCAGGCGTATATGCTTCGAGGTGACAGTGGGACCTTAGAGATTTTTAATGTCAGAATCTGCCAGGCTAGGGTCAGGACAGTAATTTGGAGATTCAATGGGGGCATGGGTTGAATTTTTTAATTAACCGAGGCCCATTTTGGGAGACCAACTCTTGGCTCTAACGGTCCTTACTCCAATCAGTTTCCTCTTTTTATAGTATGCAAGCTTTCAGTTGTTTTCATCAGGAAAAAATATTTTTGGTTCACTATTTGCCCAATTTATTAGAAGGTCTTCTTTCACTTGAAGTCATAGGAAACTTGTCTCTCAGATGCTCACTAGTGACATCCGTGGTGACCCGTTTCCCTACAGCTAACACCAGAATCAGATGGCTCATCGTCTGGGAAGGATAAGGTCATCATTCCCGCCCAGGATTCTCCAGGCTTTATCCCTCTGTGGATTGGGACCAGCCATCATTTGCAATTCTGCTGTGTCATCATGATCCCTATAGAAGCCTCTCCATAGACCCATTGTTCCCTATTCCTCCTATTTCATGTTCATGACTATTTTATGTAAGAAAGACTGGTGAGTGGGCCGCCCCAGGATTTCTGGTAAAAATAATTATCAAGGATCCATCCCATTGACCAGTAGCTCTTGTGCAGAGATCTCCCTTAGGACGCGGGCGCGCGCGCTCGCTCTCGCTCTAGCGCTCGGTCTCTCGCGCTCGTCTCTTCCTCTCGGTCTGTCTCGCTCTGTCTTACTCGCGCTCCGTCTCTTGCTTTGGCTCTCTCATTCTATCTCGCTCTCGCTCTCGCTCACTCGCTCTCAATTCCTCGCTCTCACTCTCACTCCCGCTCTAGGTCTCGCTCACTCTTGCTCTCTTGCTCTCACTCTTTCTTATTCTCCCTCCATCGCTCTTGCTCTCTTGATCTCGCTCCCTCGCTCTCTTACAGAGAGTGAGCAAGAAAGTGAAATGCGAGGGAGCGAGAGCGAGAGAAGTAGACCAAAAGAGTGAGAGAGCGAGGAACCAAGAGCGAGAGCAAGATAGAGCGAGAGAGCGAGAGCGAGAGCTAGAGTGACAGCAAGAGAGCGAGAGAGAGCGAGGGTGAGAAAGAGTGAGCGAAAGAGCGAGAGAGAGCAATAGACCGAGAACGTGAGAAGTGAGAGAGCGGCAGCAAGAAGAATGAAAGTGAAAGAGCGAGAGAGACAGCGAGAGCGAGCTAAAGCTAGAGCGAGAGCGAAAGAGTGAGAGCAAGAGAAAGAGAGCAATAGAGCGAGCGCGCGAGAGACAGCGGAAGAGCGAGAGTGTGAGCAACTGAGACAGCGAACAATTAAGAGTGAGTGAGAAGAGCGAGAGAGTGAGAAACAGTGAGCGAAAACAGCAAGACAGCAAGGGAGCCAGAGCCAGAGAGAGCGAGAGCAATAAGGCCTGAGAGCCAGAGCAAGAGTGAGAACGAGAGCTAGGGACATGCTCCACTGCTCTCTTGGTCTCCACTCTCGCTCTTCTCGCTCCACTCGCTCTATTGCTCTTGCTCTCACTCTCTCGCTCTTCTCGCGCTAGCTCTCCCTCTTCTTGCTCTACTCGCTCTATTGCTCTTTGCACTCTCCCTCGCTCTAATTCTCGCTCTAACTCTCGCTCCACTCGCTCTATTGCTCTTGCTCTCTTGCTCTCCCTCGCTCTAGCTCTCACTCTAGCTCTCTACTCGCTTTCTCGCTCTACTCGCTCTATTGGTTTTGCTCTCGCTCTCCCTCGCTCTAGTTCTCGCCTCTAACTCTAGCTCTAACTCGCTCTAGCTCTCGCTCTACTCGCTTTTTCACACTCTATTGCTTTTGCTCTCTTGGTCTCCCTCGCTTTAATTCTCGTTCTACTCGCTCTATTGCTCTTGCTCTCTTGCTCTCCCTCGCTCTAGTTCTCTCTAGCTCTCTAACTCTCGCTCTAGCTTTCGCTCTACTCGCTTTTTCACGCTCTATTGCTTTTGCTCTCTTGGTCTCCCTCGCTTTAATTCTCGTTCTACTTGCTCTATTGACTTGCTCTCTTGCTCTCTCTAATTCTCGTTCTACTTGCTCTACTGCTCTTGCTCTCTTGCTCTCCCTCACTCTAGCTCTCGCTCTAACCCTCGCTCTAGCTCTCGCTCTTCTCACTCTAGCTCTCTAACCGTTGCTCTAGCTCTCACTCTTCTCGCTCAACTCGCTCTATTGGTCTTGCTCTCGCTCTTCTCGCTGTAACTCTCGCTCTACCTCTCTACTCATTCTTTCTCGCTCTACTCGCTCTATTGCTCTTGCTCTCTTGCTCCCCCTCGCTCTAGTTCTCCCTCTATTCGCTCTTTCTCGCTCTACTCGCTCTATTGGTTTTGCTCTCTCTCTCTCTTGCTCTAGTTCTCGCTCTAACTCTAACTCTCGCTCTACTCGCTCTACTGCTCTTGCTCTCTTGCTCTCCCTCGCTCTAATTCTCGCTCTAACTCTCGCTCTACTTGCTCTATTGCCCTTGCTCTTAATCTCCCTCGCTCTAATTCTTGCTCTAGTTCTCGCTCTAACTCTCACTCTACTCTATTGCTCTTGCTCTCTTCCTCTCCCTAGCTCTAGTTCTCGCTCTAACTCTCGCTCTACTCGCTCTATTACTCTTGCTCTCTTCCTCTCCGTCGCTCTAGTTCTCGCTCTACTCGCTCTATTGCTCTTGCTCTCTTCCTCTCCCTCGCACTAACTCTCGCTCTAACTCGCTCTATTGCTCTTGCTCTCTTCCTTTCCCTCGCTCTAATTCTCGCTCTAATTCTCGCTCTTACTCTTGCTCTACTCGCACTATTGCTCTTGCTCTCTTCCTCTCCCTCGCTTTAACTCGCTCTAACGCTCTACTCGCTCTATTGCGCTTGCTCTACTCCCTCGCTCTAGTTCTAGCTCTACTCGCTCTATTGCTTACTCTTTTCCTCTCTCTCGCTCTAAATCTCACTCTATTCGCTCTGTTGCTCTTGCTCTCTTCCTCTCCCTCGCTCTATTGCTCTTGCTCTCTTGCTCTCCCTCGCTCTAATTCTCGCTCTAACTCTCGCGCTAGTTCTTGCTCTACTCGCTCTACTGCTCTTGCTCTCTTCCTTTCCCTCGCTCTAATTCTCGCTCTTACTCTCGCTCTAGTTCTCGCTCTAACTCGCTCTACTCGCTCTATTGCTCTTGCTCTTCTCCCTCGCTCTAGTTCTCGCTCTAACTCGCTCTAATTCTCGCTCTAACTCGCTCTAACTCGCTCTATTGCTCTTGCTATCGCTATCTCTCTCTAATTCTCGCTCTACTCGCTCTATTGCTCTTGCTCTCTTCCTCTACCTCGCTCTAATTCTCGCTCTCTCGCTTTAACTCGCTCTATTGCTCTTGCTCTCGCTATCTCACTCTAATTCTCGCTCTACTCGCTCTATTTCTCTTGCTCTCCCTCACTCTAATTTTTGCTCTAACTCGCTCTACTTCTCGCTCTCTCGCTGTAACTCGCTCTAACTCGCTCTAGTTCTCGCTCTAACTCGCTCTATTGCTCTTCTCCCTCGCTCTAGTTCTCGCTCTATTGCTCTTGCTCTCTTCCTCCCTCAAATTCTCGCTCTAATTCTCGCTCTACTTCTCGCTCTAACTCGCTCTATTGCTCTTGCTCTCTTCCTCTCGCTCTAATTCTCTAACTCGCTATCGCTCTACTCGCTCCATTGCTCTTTCTCTCTTCCTCTCGCTCTAATTCTCGCTCTAGTTCTCGCTCTACTCGCTCTATTGCTCTTGCTCTCTTCCTCCCTCGCTCTAATTCTCGCTCTAGTTCTCGCTCTAACTCGCTCTATTGCTCTTGCTATCGCTATCTCTCTCTAATTCTCGCTCTACTCGCTCTATTGCTCTTGCTCTCTTCCTCTCCCTCGCTCTAATTCTCGCTCTAATGCTCGCTCTAGTTCTCGCTGAACTCGCTCTATTGCTCTTGCTCTCTTTCTCTCCCTCGCTCTAATTCTCGCTCTACTCGCTCTATTGCTCTTGCTCTCTTCCTCTCCCTCGCTCTAATTCTCGCTCTCTCGCTTTAACTCGCTCTATTGCTCTTGCTCTCGCTATGTCTCGCTCTAATTCTCGCTCTACTCGCTCTATTTCTCTTGCTCTCCCTCACTCTAATTTTTGCTCTAACTCGCTCTACTTCTCGCTCTCTCGCTGTAACTCGCTCTAACTCGCTCTAGTTCTCGCTCTAACTCGCTCTATTGCTCTTCTCCCTCGCTCTAGTTCTCGCTCTATTGCTCTTGCTCTCTTCCTCCCTCAAATTCTCGCTCTAATTCTCGCTCTACTTCTCGCTCTAACTCGCTCTATTGCTCTTGCTCTCTTCCTCTCGCTCTAATTCTCTAACTCGCTATGACTCTACTCGCTCTATTGCTCTTTCTCTCTTCCTCTCGCTCTAATTCTCGCTCTAGTTCTCGCTCTACTCGCTCTATTGCTCTTGCTCTCTTCCTCCCTCGCTCTACTTCTCGCTCTAGTTCTCGCTCTAACTCGCTCTATTGCTCTTGCTCTTTTCCTCTCCCTCTAATTCTCGCTCTAGTTCTCGCTCTAACTCTCGCTCTACTCGCTCTATTGCTCTTGCTCTCTTCCTCTCTAATTCTCGCTCTCATTCTCGCTCTACCTCGCCCTATTTCACTTGCTCTCTTCCTCTCCCTCGCTCTAATTCTCGCTCTCTCGCTCTACTCGCTCTATTGCTCTTGCTCTCTTCCTCTCCCTCGCTCTAATTCTTGCTCTCTCGCTCTAACTCGCTCTATTGCTCTTGCTCTCGCTGTCTCGCTCTAATTCTCGCTCTATTCGCTCTATTGCTCTTGCTCTCTTCCTCTCCCTCGCTCTAATTCTCGCTCTAACTCGCTCTAATTCTCGCTCTACTCGCTCTATTGCTAGTCCTCTCTTCCTCTCCCTCGCTCTAATTCTCGCTCTAATTCTCGCTCTAACTCTCGCTCTGCTCGCTCTATTGCTCTTGATCTCTTCCTCTCCCTCGCTCTAGTTCTCGCTCTAACTTGCTCTATTGCTCTTGCTCTCTTCCCTCAAATTCTCGCTCTAATTCTCGCTCTAACTCTTGCTCTACTCGCTCTATTGCTCTTGCTCTCTTCCTCTCCCTCGCTCTAATTCTCGCTCTAACTCGCTCTAACTCTCCCTCTACTCGCTCTATTACTCTTGCTCTCTTCCTCTCCCTCGCTCTAATTCTCGCTCTACTCGCTCTATTGCTCTTGCTCTCTTCCTCTCCCTCGCTCTAATTCTTGCTCTCTCGCTCTACTCGCTCTATTGCTCTTCCACTTCCTCTCCCTCGCTCTAATTCTCGCTCTAATTCTCGCTCTAATTCTCGCTCTAATTCTCGCTCTAGTTCTCTACTCGCTCTATTGCTCTTGCTCTCTTCCTATCCCTCGCTCTAATTCTCGCTCTAATTCTCGCTCTAGTTCTCTACTCGCTCTATTGCTCTTGCTCTCGCTATCTCGCTCTAATTCTCGCTCTAACGCTCTATTTCTCTTGCTCTCTTCCTCTCCCTCGCTCTAATTCTCGCTCTCTCGCTCTACTCGCTCTATTGCTCTTGCTCTCTTCCTCTCCCTCGCTCTAATTCTTGCTCTCTCGCTCTACTCGCTCTATTGCTCTTCCTCTCTTCCTCTCCCTCGCTCTAATTCTCGCTCTTATTCTCGCTCTAACTCTTGCTCTACTCGCTCTATTGCTCTTTCTCTTCCTCACCCTCGCTCTAATTCTCGCTCTAATTCTCGCTCTAGTTCTCGCTGTAACACGCTCTAACTCGCTCTATTGCTCTTGCTCTCTTCCTCTCGCTCTAATTCTCGCTCTAACTCGCTCTAATTCTCGCTCTACTCGCTCTATGTCTTCCTCTCTTCTCCCTCGCTCTAATTCTCGCTCTAGTTCTCGCTCTAGTTCTCTACTCGTTCTATTGCTCTTGCTCTCTTCCTCCCTCGCTCTAATTCTCGCTCTAACTCGCTCTAACTCTCGCTCTACTCGCTCTATTGCTCTTGCTCTCTTCCTCTCCCTCGCTCTAATTCTCGCTCTACTCGCTCTATTGCTCTTGCTCTCTTCCTCCCTCTCTCTACTTCTCTTTCTAGTTCACGCTCTAACTCGCTCTATTGCTCTTGCTCTCTTCCTCTCCCTCTCTCTAATTCTCGCTCTAACTCGCTCTAATTCTCGCTCTACTCGCTCTAATGCTCTTCCTCTCTTCCTCTCCCTCGCTATAATTCTCGCTCTAATTCTCGCTCTATTCGTTCTATTGCTCTTGCTCTTCCTCTTCCTCGCTCTAATTCTCGCTCTAATTCTCGCTCTAATTCTCGCTCTAGTTCTCTACTCGCTCTATTGCTCTTGCTCTCTTCCTCCCTCGCTCTACTTCTCGCTCTAGTTCTCGCTCTAACTCGCTCTATTGCTCTTGCTCTCTTCCTCTCCCTCTCTCTAATTCTCGCTCTAACTCGCTCTAATTCTCGCTCTACTCGCTCTATTGCTCTTCCTCTCTTCCTCTCCCTCGCTCTAATTCTCGCTCTAATTCTCGCTCTAGTTCTCTACTCGCTCTATTGCTCTTGCTCTCTTCCATTCCCTCGCTCTAATTCTCGCTCTAATTCTCGCTCTAATTCTCGCTCTAGTTCTCTACTCGCTCTATTGCTCTTGCTCTCTTCCTCTCTACTTCTCGCTCTAGTTCACGCTCTAACTCGCTCTATTGCTCTTGCTCTCTTCCTCTCCCTAATTCTCGCTCTAACTCGCTCTAATTCTCGCTCTACTTGCTCTATTGCTCTTCCTCTCTTCCTCTCCCTCGCTCTAAATCTCGCTCTAATTCTCGCTCTAATTCTCGCTCTAGTTCTCTACTCGCTCTATTGCTCTTGCTCTCTTCCTCTCCCTCGCTCTAATTCTTGCTCTCTCGCTCTACTCGCTCTATTGCTCTTCCTCTCTTCCTCTCCCTCGCTCTAATTCTCGCTCTAATTCTCGCTCTAACTCTTGCTCTACTCGCTCTATTGCTCTTTCTCTTCCTCACCCTCGCTCTAATTCTCGCTCTAATTCTCGCTCTAGTTCTCGCTGTAACACGCTCTAACTCGCTCTATTGCTCTTGCTCTCTTCCTCTCGCTATAATTCTCGCTCTAACTCGCTCTAACTCTCGCTCTACTCGCTCTATGTCTTCCTCTCTTCTCCCTCGCTCTAATTCTCGCTCTAGTTCTCGCTCTAGTTCTCTACTCGTTCTATTGCTCTTGCTCTCTTCCCTCGCTCTAATTCTCGCTCTACTTCTCGCTCTAATTCTCGCTCTAACTCTCGCTCTAACTCGCTCTATTGCTCTTACTCTCTTCCTATCCCTCGCTCTAATTTTCGCTCTAACTCGCTCTAACTCTCGCTCTACAAGCTCTATTGCTCTTGCTCTCTTCCTCTCCCTCGCTCTAATTCTCGCTCTACTCGCTCTATTGCTCTTGCTCTCTTCCTCTCCCTCGCTCTAATTCTTGCTCTCTCGCTCTAACTCGCTCTATTACTCTTGCTCTCACTGTCTCCCTCTAATTCTCGCTCTACTCGCTCTATTGCTCTTCCTCTCTTCCTCTCCCTCGCTCTAATTCTCGCTCTAATTCTCGCTCTAATTCTCGCTCTAGTTCTCTACTCGCTCTATTGCTCTTGCTCTCTTCCTCCCTCGCTCTACTTCTCGCTCTAACTCGCTCTATTGCTCTTGCTCTCTTCCTCTCCCTCTCTCTAATTCTCGCTCTAACTCGCTCTAATTCTCGCTCTACTCGCTCTAATGCTCTTCCTCTCTTCCTCTCCCTCGCTCTAATTCTCGCTCTAATTCTCGCTCTAATTCTCGCTCTAGTTCTCTACTCGCTCTATTGCTCTTGCTCTCTTCCTCCCTCGCTCTACTTCTCGCTCTAGTTCTCGCTCTAACTCGCTCTATTGCTCTTGCTCTCCCTCTCCCTCTCTCTAATTCTCGCTCTAACTCGCTCTAATTCTCGCTCTACTCGCTCTAATGCTCTTCCTCTCTTCCTCTCCCTCGCTCTAATTCTCGCTCTAATTCTCGCTCTAGTTCTCTACTCGCTCTATTGCTCTTGCTCTCTTCCTCCCTCTCTCTACTTCTCGCTCTAGTTCACGCTCTAACTCGCTCTATTGCTCTTGCTCTCTTCCTCTCCCTCTCTCTAATTCTCGCTCTAACTCGCTCTAATTCTCGCTCTACTCGCTCTAATGCTCTTCCTCTCTTCCTCTCCCTCGCTAATTCTCGCTCTAATTCTCGCTCTACTCGCTCTAATGCTCTTCCTCTCTTCCTCTCCCTCGCTCTAATTCTCGCTCTAATTCTCGCTCTAGTTCTCTACTCGCTCTATTGCTCTTGCTCTCTTCCTCTCTACTTCTCGCTCTAGTTCACGCTCTAACTCGCTCTATTGCTCTTGCTCTCTTCCTCTCCCTAATTCTCGCTCTAACTCGCTCTAATTCTCGCTCTACTTGCTCTATTGCTCTTCCTCTCTTCCTCTCCCTCGCTCTAATTCTTGCTCTCTCGCTCTACTCGCTCTATTGCTCTTCCTCTCTTCCTCTCCCTCGCTCTAATTCTCGCTCTAATTCTCGCTCTAACTCTTGCTCTACTCGCTCTATTGCTCTTTCTCTTCCTCACCCTCGCTCTAATTCTCGCTCTAATTCTCGCTCTAGTTCTCTACTCGCTCTATTGCTCTTGCTCTCTTCCTCTCCCTCGCTCTAATTCTTGCTCTCTCGCTCTACTCGCTCTATTGCTCTTCCTCTCTTCCTCTCCCTCGCTCTAATTCTCGCTCTAATTCTCGCTCTAACTCTTGCTCTACTCGCTCTATTGCTCTTTCTCTTCCTCACCCTCGCTCTAATTCTCGCTCTAATTCTCGCTCTAGTTCTCGCTGTAACACGCTCTAACTCGCTCTATTGCTCTTGCTCTCTTCCTCTCGCTCTAATTCTCGCTCTAACTCGCTCTAATTCTCGCTCTACTCGCTCTATGTCTTCCTCTCTTCCTCCCTCGCTCTAATTCTCGCTCTAACTCGCTCTAACTCTCGCTCTACTCGCTCTATTGCTCTTGCTCTCTTCCTCTCCCTCGCTCTAATTCTCGCTCTACTCGCTCTATTGCTCTTGCTCTCTTCCTCTCCCTCGCTCTAATTCTTGCTCTCTCGCTCTAACTCGCTCTATTACTCTTGCTCTCACTGTCTCCCTCTAATTCTCGCTCTACTCGCTCTATTGCTCTTCCTCTCTTCCTCTCCCTCGCTCTAATTCTCGCTCTAATTCTCGCTCTAATTCTCGCTCTAGTTCTCTACTCGCTCTATTGCTCTTGCTCTCTTCCTCCCTCGCTCTACTTCTCGCTCTAGTTCTCGCTCTAACTCGCTCTATTGCTCTTGCTCTCTTCCTCTCCCTCTCTCTAATTCTCGCTCTAACTCGCTCTAATTCTCGCTCTACTCGCTCTATTGCTCTTCCTCTCTTCCTCTCCCTCGCTCTAATTCTCGCTCTAATTCTCGCTCTAGTTCTCTACTCGCTCTATTGCTCTTGCTCTCTTCCTCCCTCTCTACTTCTCGCTCTAGTTCACGCTCTAACTCGCTCTATTGCTCTTGCTCTCTTCCTCTCCCTCTAATTCTCGCTCTAACTCGCTCTAATTCTCGCTCTACTCGCTCTAATGCTCTTCCTCTCTTCCTCTCCCTCGCTCTAATTCTCGCTCTAATTCTCGCTCTATTCGCTCTATTGCTCTTGCTCTCTTCCTCTCCCTCTCTCTAATTCTCGCTCTAACTCGCTCTAATTCTCGCTCTACTTGCTCTATTGCTCTTCCTCTCTTCCTCTCCCTCGCTCTAAATCTCGCTCTAATTCTCGCTCTAATTCTCGCTCTAGTTCTCTACTCGCTCTATTGCTCTTGCTCTCTTCCTCTCCCTCGCTCTAATTCTTGCTCTCTCGCTCTACTCGCTCTATTGCTCTTCCTCTCTTCCTCTCCCTCGCTCTAATTCTCGCTCTAATTCTCGCTCTAACTCTTGCTCTACTCGCTCTATTGCTCTTTCTCTTCCTCACCCTCGCTCTAATTCTCGCTCTAATTCTCGCTCTAGTTCTCGCTGTAACACGCTCTAACTCGCTCTATTGCTCTTGCTCTCTTCCTCTCGCTCTAATTCTCGCTCTAACTCGCTCTAACTCTCGCTCTACTCGCTCTGTCTTCCTCTCTTCTCCCTCGCTCTAATTCTCGCTCTAGTTCTCGCTCTAGTTCTCTACTCGTTCTATTGCTCTTGCTCTCTTCCTCCCTCGCTCTAATTCTCGCTCTAACTCGCTCTAACTCTCGCTCTACAAGCTCTATTGCTCTTGCTCTCTTCCTCTCCCTCGCTCTAATTCTCGCTCTACTCGCTCTATTGCTCTTGCTCTCTTCCTCTCCCTCGCTCTAATTCTTGCTCTCTCGCTCTAACTCGCTCTATTGCTCTTGCTCTCGCTGTCTCCCTCTAATTCTCGCTCTACTCGCTCTATTGCTCTTCCTCTCTTCCTCTCCCTCGCTCTAATTCTCGCTCTAATTCTCGCTCTAATTCTCGCTCAAATTCTCGCTCTAGTTCTCGCTCTAACTCGCTCTATTGCTCTTGCTCTCTTCCTCTCGCTCTAATTCTCGCTCTAACTCGCTCTATGTCTTCCTCTCTTCTCCCTCGCTCTAATTCTCGCTCTAATTCTCGCTCTACTCGCTCTATTGCTCTTGCTCTCTTCCTCTCCCTCGCTCTAATTCTCGCTCTCTCGCTCTACTCGCTCTATTGCTCTTGCTCTCGCTATGTCTCGCTCTAATTTTTCCTCTAACTCGCTCTAGTTCTCGCTCTATTGCTCTTCCTCTCTTCCTCTCTCGCTCTAATTCTCGCTCTCATTCTCGCTCTACCTCGCCCTATTTCTCTTGCTCTCTTCCTCTCCCTCGCTCTAATTCTCGCTCTAATTCTCGCTCTAACTCGCTCTAGTTCTCGCTCAGCTCGCTCTATTGCTCTTGATCTCTTCTCTCCCTCGCTCTAGTTCTCGCTCTAGTTCTACTCGCTCTATTGCTCTTGCTCTCTTGCTCTCCCTCGCTCTAATTCTCGCTCTCGCTCTACTCGCTCTATTGCTCTTGCTCTCTTCCTCTCCCTCGCTCTAATTCTCGTGCTAATTCTCGCTCTAACTCTTGCTCTAATTCTCGCTCTACTCGCTCTATTGCTCTTGCTCTCTTCTCCATCGCTCTAACTCTCGCTCTACTCGCTCTATTGCTCTTGCTCTCCCTTGCTCTAGTTCTCGCTCTAGCTCTCGCTCTAACTCGCTCTAGCTCTCGCTCTACTCGCTCTATTGCTCTTGCTCTCCCTCCCTCTAGCTCTCGCTCTTTTCGCTCTTTCTCGCTCCACTTGGTCTATTGCTCTTGCTCTCTCTCGCTCTTCTCGGTCTACCTCTCACTCTCACTCTCGCTCTCTCTCTCACTCTCGCTCTCTTCTCGCCTCTCGCTCTCTCAGTCTCGCTGTCACAGAGAAAAGCGTAGCGGTAGGACAGGAGGGAGCCATATTTATTTCACACGGACAAGCATGGTTCTGTTGCATGCTGAACATGAAAGCTCGTGAGGCAAGGACCCGTAACCGCAGAATATGTGCTTTTGTCCCTCGTGGAGGGCTCTCCAGGTGTTCAGATAGTCGCCGTCAGGCAGAGCAGAGAGCACAGCGCTGAGAGTCCTGGTTTCTTCCCTCCTCAAAGGCCCGGGCTCCCAGGAGTGGCTGGGTGCGTCCCGCTCTGCAGGTGCTGAGGGCAGGACAGCCTCCGGCCCCAGCACCAGGGCTGGCAGCTCAGGGGAGCGAAGCTCAGAGGGGAGGTACGTGCCACTCGGAATTAACTAGCCCGCTTTGGGTTGGGCAGCGACAGGGACAGCTGTGCTCCTAGCACAGCGCCATCACCGTGTGTAACATCCATCATAACGGGAGACCCACTCTCCTGAAAGTGGTTTCCCACGGCCTCCGAGGGCCTGGAGGGAAACCGTTCCGGATTGACCGAACACGCCAGAAGCGGGTGACTTTGCCCAGACAGACTGGGTACAGCCAGTGGCAGGGAGCCCCTGGTCTCTTGGCCATGGCTGGGCTTCCTGGGTCCAGGATGATGGAACCCAAGACAATGAAGGAGGCGGAGCCTGGGCTTGCTGGGGTGTGGTGGGGGTTGGGGGGGTCAGAGGCGCTAAGAAACAGGCTCCCAGGGGAGACCAGCACCTAGGCCACGGCTCACTCCCACCTGAAGTCCTGCCCGACGGTTTCATAAAATTTGATGTTATAAGGTCTGTAAAAGTCCCGGAGCTGGTCTATCACCTCAGGATCGATCTGCACGTGAGTTCTGCCTTTCGATTTGCCCAGGCACCGCGGCAGGAGGCTCGATTCCGTCTTTTTCAAGCAAGGGAAGCCCTTGGTCTTGTTGAAATAGAAGTGCTTGTCCGTGAGGAACCGCCGGACGCCCAGGAAGTCCTGGACCCGCCCCATCTCGCCCGCGGGGTCCACGATGAGGCGCTCGCCGCTGACAAAGTGGATCTGCGCGAGTGGGAAGTAGCGCAACCAGCTCTGCAGGTGCAGCGCGTACAGGCCGATGCGGATGGCGCCCCACGACACGTCCACCAGACCCTGCGTGCGGTTCCGGAAGGACAGCACCTCGAAGGTGGGGATGTCGGGCTTCTTGGACAGCGTCTGCGTGTAGTCGGAGATGGCGCGCGTCACCGGGTCGCGCACCACCACGATCAGCTTGGTGTCCCGCGACATGTTGAAGATCCTGCTAGGGGCCTCCTGCGTGACGAAGTAGCTGGGCGTCTTCTCCAGCGTGATCTGGCTCTCCAGGGTCCGGGGCATCAGGCTCCTGCAGGCGGAAGCAGCATGTCATCAGACCCGGCCCCCAGGGACCTGGACAGGCACTCCCCTGAACCCAGCTGAGTCCCCTCCTCTCCGCTGTGACATCTGAGGCCCTGTGGAGGAACCCACCTTAACTCCCTCCGATTCTGTTTTTCAGTCTTTAACAGGTTTGCTTTAAGACAGGAAGCGACCTCGGTGTCCGTCAGTATGGGTTAAGTAATGACGGAATAGCCGCTGAATAGACTTAGGGAGATCTGTGTGCTCTGACACGGAATGATTTCCAAGACAAAGTGGGGCAGGACCCCGGAAACTAGCAACAGCAGCAGGGAAGGGGCCTTGAGGTGGGAGCAGAGCAGACAGTCAGGGATGAATGAGGTTCTGACTTGTACTCGTATTACCTTTCACGCCGCTTGAACTGTTTACACGTTTAGCACAGTTTCAAAAGACACAAAGGCAGCCACGGAACACCGTCCTGGCCAAAGAAACTTCTCCAAATATATTCAGAGAGTCTTTTAGGGGCAAAGGCGTGTTTTGCAGGAATAGCAAGTGTTTTAGAAATGAGTTCTGTGTCTTTTCCTGCCGAAACACACCTGAAATACGCCCTTGAAATCAGTCTGGAGGAGCGAGCCATGCGGGCTGCTGGGACCTCAGTCAGACGCCGGATTCGGCGACTTCTCGGTCCCCTCCTCTTTAATCTCCTGGCTCCCCTCCAGACCGTCAGGGGTGATGGTGGAAGCTCTGTGGTCTCCTTCCCAAGTGTCTCTTTCAGACCTTGACACTGGGGAACATCCCTACCTCCCAGTCTTACTTTTTTCTGAAGGTTGTGCTTTGCCTTAAACTAGTTTTTCTGAATCCTGGATACACATTAGACCACTCGAGGAATTGGAAAAAAATACAGATTCTGGGCTCCATCCTGGACCAACTGACTAACAACGTTTGTGGGTGGGGGTTCCTGGACTGCAGCCCAACCCTGAGCATACGGGGGAGGGGCGTGGGCCTCTCGTTCTCTAAGGTGCGCCCCAGGTGATAGTCCTGACCAGCTGTGAAGGCTGAGTGGCTAAAGGAACACGGTCTGTACCTGTCCTGCTTGGCGCTGGGGCCACGGGGTCATCGGGGAGCTTTGAAGTTGCAGATGCCCGGCCCCCGCGCCCGCCCCTGAGTTACTGATTTAATGAGTCTGGCGTGGGGCCCGGGCGCAAAGCCCTCCAGTGGTCCCGTGTGCAGCGCGACTTGCCCCCCCCGCCCCCCCCAGCAGAGGCACCAGAGCCCCTCCCTCTCTGACACTAGGGAAGCCTTGGGCGAAGGACCAGGTGCACATGGCAAAGCAGAAATGGCATGAGATGCGGTCCTTTAAGTCTCATTAGACGGTCTTACACTTGGAAGTGTGGGTCGAAGCAGAGCGAGGAGGCCCTCAGTCTGGGGCCTGAGCCCTGGCGGCCGTGATGAAACCCTAAGAGCACGGCGACCCTCTGCCCGGAACTCGGCTGAACCCACCTTTCCTTTGTCCGAGCATGGTTCAGCCACACAGAGATGGGCAGTGGGCTATGTCAGGGGCTGGTGGGGCCTAGGGGTTTGGAATCAAAGAGGACTGACTTTGAGTGCCGTCGCCTGCCAACCATAAGACATGGGCACACAGCTTACTTCCCGGAGATGACGTGCTCCAGGCTCGGCCATGCTGGCTCGAATGGCAGCATTTCCTTCCTTGTTAATGGCTGAGCGAAGTACACTAGACACAGAAGGACAAATGCTATACGATCTCACTTAGCTGTGGAATTCAGCACTAGGGAGTAGAGTGGTGGTTACCGGGGGCTGGAGGAGATGGGAGAGACGGGGGTTCAAAGGGTACAGACCTTCAGTTATACGGCAAAGAAGTTCTGGGGTCCAGTGGACGTATGAGTGACTGTCATTAAGACTACACTGTGCATACCTGAAAGTTGCTAAGAGACGAGGTCTTAAAAAACGGTAACTGTGAGGTGATGTATATATTCCTGAACTTGACTGGTAACCATTTCATAATGTGTAGCATATTAAATCACCACGGTGTATATCTTTTAACAAATGGGCACACAGCCTGTACCGGCCATACAGTCTGCTAATGGACTAAATGCGTTCTCCGTGTGATGGTGTTGGAGGGGGGTACTGTGTCCTCAGGAGTGGGCTCAGCGCCCTGAGAAGAACAGACATGAGAGAGATGGTCTGGGCCCCTCTGCCATGTGAGGACACAGTACGAAGGCAGCAGGAAGAGAGTCTCACCAGGAACCAAAGCAGCTGGCACCTTGACCTAGGACTTCCGGCCTCCAGACTGAGAGAAGCAAGTCTGTCGTTCAAGCCCTCGGTCTGTCACAGCAGCCCCAGCTGACGGTCATTGACGCCGGGACAGAAACAAGCTAGCAGCTAACACTTGTGGCGCGGTGCCCGGGTCAGAGGTGGTCCTCAGCTCTGTGTCTGAGCCACCTCTCCAGCTTCACACTGACTCTAGGACGCCGGCACTCGCACGAGCCCCGTTTGTGGGCTGGGGAAACTGGGACACGCAGAACTAAAGCCAGTCATCAAAGCAACACAGCAAGGCACAAAATCTGGCTTCCAGGGTGCCTCTAACACTAGAAGGAAACGTGAGAATGTAAAATTAATCTTGGCATGAGGACTGCCTTTCTAAGCATGAGACAAACATCACAGAGGAGAAGACTGAAAAGTTAGACTATGTGACAAACGCGAGTCTCTGGGGTGGAAAAATACCATAAATAAAAGGAAAATGACTGGCCGGAAAAATATTTGCAGCATTTGAGATAGAGAAACAAAGGATGATTTCATACATATACATAAATTTTTAAAATATACTTGTTCAAAGTTCTCGCAAATCGATAAGAAAAAGAGAACCAGCTGGTAGAACAGGAGCACAGGTTATAAGGAGAGTTAACAGGAAAAGATCTATGAGTGGAAAATAAACACACGAAAAGATACTCCATCTCTCTTACAATTAAAGAAATACAAATGAAAACCTATGACGAATACTACGCACCTATAAGGCTGGAAAATATATTTTGAAAAATGATAGCAGATATAGCTGGCAAGAGTGTGTAGCCCTGCGTCCTCTCCAGTTTGGACAGCAGCATAAATCAATGCAGTCTTTAGGAGGGCAAATCGATATTATCTACCCAAAGGTAAAATGCACATACGCTTTGACCCACAATTCCACTTCTGGAATTGTATTCGCGCAGGGATTTAACGGCTGTGCACCAGGGTGTCGGTGGCAGCAGCTGTGGCAGAGATGGGCCGACACCCACCAAAGATCCCTGCTCCCCCGTCCCGGGGCAGCTCATCTCCAGGGGGCGGCTGCCCAGCCAGGACTACATTTCCCAGCAGCCCCTGCATCCAGGTGGGGTGGTGCGTAGATAGTATGGAGTCTAGTGACCAGCTGCACAGGTTAAGTCTCTCTGACTTTCAAGACGGCCATCACCCCTCCCTCCACCCTCCTGCTGCAGTCTTATACGTCTCCTGTTCTCCCCAGAGCTCTTGAAATAACGCCCAAAGGCTGCACTTCCTCTCCTCATGCTCATCCTCCACGTGTCCCTTCGCCTCCCACCCCCGCACCCTGTGCAGCAGCTGTCTGCGCACGCCCCGCAACGCCTCCCCTTTCCGTGGCATCTGAGGCGCGAGCCCACGTCCAGTTTGTCTCCTCGCGCCTCAGCGAGTGGCCCGCCCGCCACCAGTTGCCCCAGCAACACCCAGGTCTAGTCTGGATCCACCTCCACACGGCCGCCTCCCACCCGGTCTCATCGGACGCCCGTCTCGGGACCACCACATCCGTCACTCAGGGAGAGATCTGCAGGGAGCAGCTCCGCCTGTTCTCTACTTCCCAGCCTCCATCCTCAGCCGGCTGGCGCTTGTGTGACCTTCCCCAGTGACATCGACACCCAGAAAGCAAGCCGGTGCCTGGGGCGACCACGTGGTACCAAGGTTACCAGTGAAGGTGCCAACTGGTGGCTTAGGGGCCCTTCATGCCCCCTCCAGCCTCCCAAAGTCAACTTAAGTGAAAACAGGGGGAGGGGAGGAGGGCTGCGGGAGAGCCGCTGAAACTGGCAGGGGGGCTCCACTACGGACACCCCACCGCCAACACCAGGGGTCTCAGCCTCGCTGGCGACTCCGCCACGTTCCTCTGGCCAGCTTGCTCTTCCTCTGTGAGCAGCGACGACTGCAGACCTTCCCCGCTCTGCCAACGACCAAAGCCCGCCCTTTCCTGCCACTGGCAGCACAGGCGCTCACATCACCCCGCACAGAGAATCTAGAAACTCTCCACCGAAGCCCCACCCTAAGGACCTGACAGCCCCACCCCCATTCTGAAAGCTTCCCCGGCATCTGCAAACTCCCTAGTGGATGACTGAGCGAGTCAGTGACAAACACTTATTAAGCACCTACTGTTTACCAGCCACGTGCTAGGCACTGAAGTCGTGGCCCTAAAGAGAATAGATGAAGCAGTTGCCTCTTGTCTAGAGGAAGACATAATGGACAAATAAACATGTGATTACAACCGGGGGTGAAGGAAGAGGAAAGCAAGCGTAAGGAGGGAACTGAGTGGTCAGAGAGACCCAAGGAGACATTGGAGCAGCAGGTCAGGAGGTGGGCACAGGCATCATGAGAAGACCACAGGATGCGTGAGGAGACAGCAGGATAGGACAAAACCTGGTATGGATGATGTGAGATGCTACTGCAGAGAACCTAGCAAACTACACGCAGAGCAGTGAACAGTAGAACCAGTGATGTAGAAAATAAAAATCAGAACAAACTTGCCCCGGGGCTTCTCAAGTAAAAGTCTACAAGATTGAACTGACGGGAGAGAAGGGGACACAGGACAGAATGGTCATAAGCAACTGGCAATGTTACTGAAGAAACCCGAAAACAATTGGACAGAGCTATAGGCAAAGATTTAATTAAAGAGACATTTCTAGAGACAAAAGATAGCTATGCGGGCAGATCAAAAGGCCAGCCTAGTCTGAACAAAATAAAACCCACATCCATGAATCCATCCATCCATCCATCCATCCATCCATCCGTCATCTATCTATACGAACATGCATCAGGGCAAACATTTTCAATTATACGTAAAATGCAAAAGTTCTATAAGTATTACAGGTACTACAGTGGAAAAAGCAAAGAAAACAGTTTCTCTACAAATATAAGGCATACAAGGCCTTTCTTTGTAGCATAATTAAATGCCAGAAAAACATAGATTATCCATCGAGTTTTGCAGAAAAAAAGTTTGTGAGTCCCAGTATTTAGTACTGGCCAACTTGCTCGCACGTCCCATTGAAAGCCACATCATGACATTGAATACAGAATCAGAATTCACCACAGAAATGGGTCAAAAGAAAAAATGATCATCTCAACAAATCCCGAAACGGCACTCAGTAAATTCAACATTCATTGCTGATTAAAAAAATAACCTTAAGAGCTAGGTTATCTCATTTAAACCTCATCACAGTAGGTATTTGTACTATTAGTCGCATTATTCATGTAAAGAAATTTGGCAGAGAGACGTGGGCCAAAGACCCGAAGCTCTGATTTGAAGCCAGGATAAAAACCCAAGCGTTTTGACCCCCGTTCTTGTGCTGGCAACCTCAGGCTATGAGTCTCATTAAAGTTTGGCAAGACAAAGATGCCTGCTAACACGATAAATATTTAATATTGTTCTATAATTTATAGACAGTTCAATTAAAACTTTAATAAATGGCAGGATGGAAAGTCACAGTATTAGAAAGACATCTATTCTTCTCAAATTAATCTATAAATCAAATGTAATTCCAATCCAGTCGCAAGGGGATTTAAAGAATTGAATTTGACATTACAGTGATAAAGTTCTTTTGGATGAATAAATTAAGGGTCAGACTGTGTTGGGAAAAAGAATCACGGGAGGAAACTGCGACATCACCCAACATATATTATAAAGCCGTAGTCATTAAAACAGTGTGGTTCTGGCTTAGGAACAGGCGAATCGGTTAATAGAACAGAATACAAAATCAGAAGCAGCACAACTGTCCACAAAACACACGCTCAAGGTAGCGTTTCAAATCAGCTGGGAAACTAGGGATTTTGGGGACGTTACCGGGACAATTAGTGAATCAGCTGGGGAAAAAATGGAGTCAGTTTCCTCATTCACACTCCACTGAAGAAGAAAGAAAGAACTCAATGTTAAGAAGAACATAATGGAGTAAAGGATTAAAATGTGAGTAAATAAGTGTATATTCTTGAGAACTGGGAAGGCTTTGTAACCATGATGCCCACGGCAGGAAGAAAAGGAAAGACCTTACATGCGAAAGACAAATGCAGTCCCAGTAAGACAGCGTTTTGACCTGCCAGAAAGCTGAGTTATCCCGTGTTCTCCACGGCGCGCAGAAGATGCATTCTCGAATATACCATGCTAGGATTGCACATAGTTTACATTTCATGGAAGGCCCTCTAGGATTTGTCGAAGTGTTCAGATATTTGCAGAAAGATGTATATTATAATGCTCACCACAGATTTATTTCCTTAACGTAGTGAAATACTAGAAAACAACCCAAATGCACACAGTACTGTATGGATGCCATGGTGGCTGATGCATGTAGTGAAATGCTAATGCTGTGATAATAAAGAACATTCTAGAAAATGTTGAAGACACGGGGCAAATGCTGGTAGTAAATCGTAGGCAGAAAAATGCTATATGCACATGGTAACTGGTCTCCGTGTGTGCGTGTGTGTGTGCGCACGTACTTGGATATCAAAAGGAAGGACAAGAGTTTCCCCATGACATTCTAATACCTTCTTGCTGTCCTACTATATATAAAAATATATGACCTGCTGTGCTCGCCAACTTTTCCTGAAATGTGTGTAAAACAGCCTGTTCTTTGACAGCCCTACAAAACACTTCCCCACGTTGCTCCCAAAGCACGGGTAAATTCTAAATCTGAAACCTTGGTACACAACCCTGTCCATTTCAGCTAAACCACTGATAAGAGCTGCTTCAAAGGTGGGGATGCATAGATGATACCTAAGAAGGTGGAGGGGGGGTCTGGGGAGGAGAAATGGGATGGGGGTGGGGTCTCAGGGCTGGGGGAACTCGTTTTTCATTACATAGCCTTCTTGTATCCTTGGACTTTTTTTTTGTCAAGCGCATTTTTAAAATTTATTTTGCAAATGAATAGTACAGAAGAGGAAAAAATACAGGCTTTGGAGTCAGGTATGTCTAAGCTGGAATCCATTTTTGTCACTTAGTGTAGCCTTCGGCAAATCACTAAACTCTCTCTGAGCCTCAGTTTCCACATTAAAAGGGATAGAATCATACTTATTCTGCAGGTTGTGGAAAGTATTGGAGACGCCTCATGGGAAAGCCCCAGCTGTCGGCTTGTGCATAGTAGGCGCTTGTGGGCTGCAGTTATGACGGCTGATCTTGTCCCTGCCTGAGACTAGGGAGAACGGATGCAGAATGTAATTATCCATGCTGGAACAAAGCCAGGATACCTGAGTCTTGCAAAACACGCTGCTGAATGTTCAATCAAGATATGTAAGTACACACAGCGGCAGAACACACTCTGCTTTCCTCCAGGGCTCGGGAAGTGAAATGCATTTAGCAGGGCACATCTGCTCGTTTTTTAAAATTCCACAACTAATTAACCAGAATCCTCATCAGCAATCTCCACGTGGATTAGCTAAACGTGTCAGTGAATCCCGGCCCTTTCCTGTAAAACACAGGCGATTTCTTCTACCCACTGGAGCCTCCCGCAAAATGCCAGATGCCTGGGGAGTTGAATAGCCAAGTCTAACTTTTACTTAACCCACTAGAAGGGTTCTCACGCAGCAGGTCAGTCTGATAGCTCTTTAAAATTAGGAAGGCACAATAACTTAGTGATTAAACCCACAGACTCTGAAGTCGGCCTGACATGGCTCCTAATTCTAATTGATCCCTTCTTAACTGAGAAGTCCTGGGGAAGTTATTTAACTTTGGGAAGCCTCAGTTTTCTCATCTTTAAAATGGGAACAATTATGGTACTTACTGCATAGGATTATTGTAATATTAAGGATGAGGATGAGAATTAAATGTACTTTGCACAGTGTCTGGTGCTTGGCAAGGCCTCAAAAAATGTTAGCAAAACAAAGACATATGTGCCTTTTTTATTAGAAGACCCAAAGGGAGGAAAATGTCTCCGCGAAGGCAAAGAGAGGTCGTCTATTGCAGAAATATGTATGTGGCCGAGCCCTGCAACAACCAGAAAAACAAAACAAGAGAGAACATTCACTTCGTCCTCTATGTTAGGCTTGTATCTGCTTATTAAATATCCTCATGCGTGGAAAATGTTTAACAGTACGGTTCCATTAGGGTCAAAACCATTTCAGTGGTTTTCAAAGAATACAGCAACGCTCCTTTAAGAAGCAAATCTGTTTAGAAAACCCCAAGTCTGGTAATTACTGCAGTTCTGTCATGAGATCTCTCTTACATCCACGTTTTTCCAAGGAGTGGGCTGTCATATCACTGTAATTAATTATCATTTAACTCTATGCACTTATTAGAAAAGTCATTTTCTGATTAGCTAGGATGTCAAGGCCTTTCCCCCCCACCCCTCCCTGCCTTTTCTGATTGTGCAAGATTGTAATGGAGGAGACGTGGGTTTTTTCTTATTACATCAAGACTCGTGAAACGCACTGAGGTAGCCGCTGTTTAGCTGCTATTTCTGGAAATCAAACCCAAGCACAGCCTGTGCTCCAAAGGCAGCTCTTTAGACCGTTTTCTTTTTCAAGAAATATTTTTGTCCAAAGTCCTTTTTTTTCCCCTAAGAAAAAAGTTATAGGCAATGCCAGCAATCTCAGGTCTTCTGCACCCTAGTTGTGGTAAACAAAACAAAATAAAGCAAAACAACCCTGCTGCATGGGTAAAGCATAACCCACAGGCAGGTGTTTCAGGGCAGTGGACCCTCAGGGGACGCACTGAGCAAGTCCCTCCAGCTCTCTGACTCCGTTTGCACACGTATTGGGTTGAGACATGTTGCTGCAGTGGATAATGGGATGTGTCGACCTGATGCCCACGGAGCTGGCAAAGCATGAGTTCTGTGCAGGTCGACTTCACAGACTGAGTAAAGCAGACCCCCCAGCACGTGGGCGGCCGTCACCCGATCCGTTAGGGCTGCAGCAGGACAAACGGACAAAGGAAGGGCGAATACCCTCTCCTCTTGAGCTGGGATGTCCATCCTTCGCTGCCACCCGACACCAGGGCTTCTGGAATTTACACTGTCGGTGCCCCTTGTTCTTGGGCCTTATGCCACCAGCTTTTCCTGGGCGTCCAGCGCGTGGACGGCAGACTGGGGGGCTTCTCGGCCTTGTGACGCGTGAGTCCATTCCTACGATAAATCTCTTTGCGTGTCTCTAAGCAGATCCTGTTGGCTGTTTCTCTGAAGAACCCTGACTTGATGCCACTTCTACAGGGCTGTATTAGCGTCACATAAAATGTACAGAAAGTGTGAGCGTAGCGGCCTGCATGCAAGCAGTGGAAGGGTAGGAGCAAGGGCACCGCTGCTGGCTGCTGAGGAGCGGGCAGACTCGGGGTGACGGCAGGTCTGAGATGACCCCTGGGGAATGGCAGAGGGCGGCCACGGGCACGCACGAGGAGGACCGCTCCGAGATGCCAGGCCCTCTGCTCAACGTGTGACTCATAAAATGTGAACTGCCAACCGGAGAAGCCTGGACAAATGTCTCCTGGGGTTCTAGAGTGTGTTTGGGGTTCGTTCGCTGACTTGTTTGTTGTTTGAGTGTGTGGCACAGAGGTCACTTTGTGGGCTGTGTAGAATCACCTGCCTCGGGCCCACTGGTGAAAGGTGTGAGGGTCATTTCCTGCCAGTCGCCGGGTGAACCCCTCTGGTCGTTGGGTGCCAAAGGCTGGAGTCAAGGGAGCGATGGCGTGAGCTGGGGCACCGCCTGGTTTCCCAAGCATTTCCCACGCAGCCGGGGTTACGAGGGGGCGCCTCCGTCTCTTTGCACGAGGCTGGAGCTGGCCCTGGGTCTCGTGCAAGGAATCCCTTCCCTGCGGTTTTCTGGCCAAACGCGGTCTCCAACGGTGGGTCTCCTGGCCCCATGTCCAAGGGGGTGATGCGAACACAGCCCCACCCTCCAGCCACCCCTCCCCAGGTCGTACTTCCCAAGAAAGGTTTTCTGCCTCTTCATAGCAGAGAGAGAAAGGAAAGGCTGGATTTCCGTTTGTTTCGTGTTCTGAAGCATCTGTTCCCGGCTGTGTTTTGCTGGGAGACTTGGCATCTCATTCCTAAATGGGCTGCTGGGGGTTTCATCACGCGGCTGAGCTGAGCTGTAAAGCGGGGTCTGTGGCGGCCTCGGGAGGCTTTTGTGGGAGAAGCAAATGAGCCTCGGGGCTGCTCTGCTTAGAAGATAATCCGCGTGTTAACTGCTCCCACATTTAGCTCTCAGTCTTGAGAAGTGAGGGAGCCTGGGCTGCCATGTGAATCAAGAAAGACTAATTTCTGATGACCTGATCCTCGGAGAAAGCTGGGCTGGGCCAGAGATGGTCCATCGAAATTCTGACTCCAGCCGTTGGTACCCAGCGACCAGAGGGGGTTCACCCGGCGACCGTGGGCCAGACCTTCTGCTGGGCTCTGTGCCCAGGACCTCACTTCTTCCTGACTCGCCAGGTGAGGTGGGTTCCTCGAGGGAAGGGCCACACTTTGGCCCCAGTGGGGGAGCATCTCTGCACTGAGCTGGCAGCTGGGGGTGTCTCCTGAACTGGAGGCATAGGGAACAGGGTGGGGGAGGCTCGCGTCTTCCAAGCTGCCTCTCACGGAACCTTAAGAGGCCAAAACGGGGTTCGGATGGGCGTGGTGTGCCCCATAACAGGGAACAACACAGTGCTTTGGGGCTGAACACGGGTCTGGCAAAAAAGAACGATGGTCAAGGTATATACGTGTCTACGTGGGATCGGACCCCGCCTGACTCTGCACAGGGGAGAAAGCTGACAGTGGATCTTTTGTCCTCCTTTTACACAGATGGAAAAACCGAGATTAGGGAAGTGACCCAAGGCCATCCAGCTCGCAAGTGGCAGAGGTTTGAGCCAGCTCTGACCCACAGCTTGCCCTGGAGGGTGACACCGTGGGACCCGTCCCGCAGGCCGAGGGAGAAGGTACAGGGTGTGCAGCCCCTTCTGATAAGGCGTCCTGTGCCAGGGAGCCACGGGGACTCCTGCCCAAACTGGCATCCTGTTGGAAAGTGCCCGAGTGAAGCTTCTGCTGCCCCTTCTGTCTTGGCAGGAGCTCCAGTTTGGAGTCGGGTAAACCTGGGCGTGCAGCTCGGCTCAGCCTCTTACTCGTGGGTTCGCAGGTAAGTTTCCTAATGTCCATGTTCCTCGGGATTCTCGTCTATAAAGACGGCGTCAATATTAGTAATCGCCGTGGGGTTGTCACAAAGAGTAATAAGTGGGACAACACAGTGAGAAAAATCAGGTCACACAACGCCTTCAGAAAGGTCCCTGACACGTGATAAATACTCTGGGGCAGGTGTCAGAACTGACGTGATGACATTTGGCTCATCTGGCTCGGCTTCCTTCTTGAGCCTGTTTCTCCCTCTTCCTCCATCTCTCTGCCCAGAAATGGAGCCTATGTCCCACCTGGGGCGGGACCCACCTGCTCTGGTTTGGAGAGCCAGGTCTGGAAGCCAGCCCTCTGTCTTTCCTCTGCTGGACCCAGACGAGGCTGAGGCAGGGCCAGGTCCCCTCGCTGCCTGGCTGTGCAGGCACCAAAACGCTCCTGCAGGCTGGCTCCAGAGCCAGGTGGAAGGATGGCAGCCAGCTGCAGAGAGCCTGCCTTGGGTCTGGGGCTCAGGACACGCTTCAGTCTAGCTGGCCCAGGAATACAAGCGGAAATTCTATGTTCATTTCCACCTGCATCTACTCTTTTTAGTTTGGAACCAGGAAGTGATGAGGGCAGTGATCAATTGCTAACTTCCAACCTCAACAGAAAGAAAGTACACAGGTCAACCACCATCTAGTATTTTAGTGTCAAGCCAAAAAACAAAAATAACCTCCTCCCCTCCGGCAAAACCACCAGGTAAGTGGTTCTTCCAGCCACCCTAGCGCTCACTTCGTTTTCTGGTAGTGCTAATTGTGTCGCCTTGAACTTCCCTCAGTCCCCCACAGCATGGACCTTCCATGAACAGGTCTCCGTGGGACAGCTTTTCACATACTACTTCTGTCTTAGAACTCTGTTGTCCTGGAAAAATTGCTCCCATCCCTTCACCTCTGCCCCCTGGACCAGTGTTTGTGTTGGTTGGCTTCCTTTGGCCTCTCCAGCCTCTCTGGCTCACTCTCAGAGGGTGTGACACCCTCGGCGTGGCTGGGCTGGTGCTCTGGGCAGCCTTTGCCAGCCATCAGCTGGCTGGGAAACGTGCCCTGAGCGTCCCTGTCACTTTCCTTCATCCCGTGACCTCTCAGAGAAGGAAGCACAAGTGGGCATGTGTTCAGGAGCTGGCATCTGTGTGCAGTTTCCAATATTCTGCAAGCACCATAAAGTGCCCTGACTTTGCCCCAAACGGAGCACCTGGTTAGCAGGAGTGTTACTCTGTCCGAGCATCTTAACACAGCCAGGCTCGCCTCCCTCACTGCTTCCCACGACGCCCTTTGGAAATCTCACATAGGCGATTCTTTAAAACTGAAGTCAGAAATGAAGATTTTTCATGTGACATTCCTCAACTGTAAAATTTTGGCAGGTATTTTTAAAACAACATCAATAGCTACAAAATAAGGACCAAATCAAATGACGCTATGACCTGTGTGCTCAGGGCACTGACATTCTCTTCTTCCTTTTGCCAGATCAGACGTTGGATAAGGACCAATTACACGCCAAGAACTTGGGAAGATGCTGAGGGAAGAGAAGCGAGCGAAGCGCCCACAGGTCTTCCCTTCCTGGTCTTGCAAACAGTCAAATGAAGCTAAGACGATTTGGCCTGAGTTTCTGGGGTGCTGCGAGGTGTCCTCTCCAGCTCCCAGGGGACTGCAAACCTTTCTGCCCTCATTTGGATGAGAAGGTAGGCTTCTGCCATGGAAGTCGCCTTGTCCTGTGTAAACCACTGTTCCTGTTCCCGTCCGCGTCTCACACACTCTCCTTTCTCTCAACTTGGTTTCCTTCAAAGACCACCTGTGCCCTCCCCTTACTTCTCTGACTTCACCTCCGACCATTGCGCCCGCCCTCACTCTACTGCAGCCTCTCTGGCTGTTCTGCAGTTGGACACACCAGGCACATTTCCACCTCAGGGCCTTTGCACTTGCTGTTCCCCTTCAGTGGAAAGCTCTTCCGTCAGATCTCCACACCTCCCTCCCCTTCTTCAAGTCTGTACGCAAAGGCACCTTCTCAGGGAACACACGACTGACCACCCTCTTTAAAACTGCAACACCCCTGATTCTTTCTTGTTTACTCCTCGTTTGCTCTGTATCACGTACCACCTTCTACTATACCCTGTAATTTACTTATTCCTGTTGTTACGCGCCTGCTTAAGATCCATCAGTGGTTCCCACGGCTCATGGGTCTGCGTGGTCCTCGGGCTCAGCACTAATTAACACTGAACCGCAGACAAGAAGGGTTAACTCCTTTCCAGTCTCTCCTGCTCAGTCCCTCAGGTCTGACTCCTGTGACAAGCCCACCGGGCATGAGTCCTCCTTTCCTGAGTCCGTCTTTCCTAGCGCCCCCTCCAGCCTCACGGCCACCTCATCACCCACCTCTGGCATCAGGTGTGGGCAGTAAGGGCCCTGGAGTGAGTCAGTCAGACAGACAGACAGACAGACAGACTACAGCACGGTCGTCATTCCCCCCACCCCGGCTGAGCCAGCACTGTGCCTGCATCTCCCATGCCTCAGTTTCCCCTTCTTTAGAACAGCAATACCAACAGGACCAACTGCAAGGGCACACGCTCAGCATGTTGCCTGGCACATGGCAAATGACGTCAGTGCTGGCTGCTGTCACGTGGCCCCTGGGGGACATTTCTGCAGCCTCGGCCTCCGAGGCCCTTTCTTGTTCTTGGCATCGAGCCTCACTCTCCAGCGACAGGGGAGAGTCCTGTCCACTGCACCAGCCCATCCTGGGGGGACAGATGGGGTGCAGCCCACATGCTTCCCCACAGGGTTTCTAGAAGGATCAGGCAGGACCCAGGTTGTCCAGCTCCTGGCAACCTTGGTGAGTGACTTCAGAGGACCTTGGGGACTGAGACACTAGTCCCCTTTGGTGCTAGAGGCCTCAGGCTGTAGGATCCAGAGAGCTGAGAAGCAGATCTGTCACTGGCCCAGCTTCCTGTGGACGGAGGTACAGCAGGTCCCAGGACTTGTCCTGACGGTGACAGGTTCCGGCCCCAGCAGCTGCCTCTGTCAGCTCAGCCGTGATGTTCACAGTGAATAATGCCCTTGCCCAGACGGCATATGGCCTTGGCACAGGCTGGCATTCAAGAGGCACAGACTCACAGCCACATGGCCCACTGCCCGAGCCACGGGCCAGGTCAGGCCACGCAGGAAGCACAGGTTGGGGAATGCCGCAAACCAGTCTGAGGGGAGCAGAGTGCGCCCCACTGGAAGGCGGCGTGGTGCGCCCGCCAAGGAACAAATTCCCGGCCAGCCCGAGAACTCAGAGATGGGACGTGGGGGACGGACGCACCTGGATTTTCCGCTCAATCCAGGGTGAGGGAAGCTTTCCAGCTTTGCCTTATGGTCATGGAGGGGTGGATATTTGCAAAAATGGCCACAGTGACTCCCCTTCCTATGAACCCCCTTTCGTAGACCCTCCCACGACACCTCCAAACTTGGCCCATGACTTGCTTTGGCCAACAGGACAGTAGCTAATGTGACACATGCAGACACAAAGCTCTCGTGCATTAAGACTTGGCCTCCTGCTCCCCCTGGAACCCGGTAGCTGCCATTGAACGCGCCCAGGCTAACCTGCTGGGGCTGGGAGACCCCGTGGAGATGGGGGCCCTGTCATCTCAGCCACCAGACACCAGCCAGCCCTGGTCGACCCCACTGGTTGTCCACAGATGCACGAGAGTCCAGCCAAGTTTCGGGGAGCCAGGCCCAGGCCAGAAGAACTGCCCAGGTGAGCTCAGGCGCAACTGCCAACCTGCAGAGTACCTGATTTAATAAATGCTGTTGTTTGAAGCCACGAACTTTTGGAGTGGTTGGTTACACAACGAAAGCAAACTGAAACGCATGGATTTTATATTGTCAGAGACCAGAGCAGACATGGCTTAATCCAGCTAGACTGACTGATATGTCTGTCCAGAACATCACAGAAGGGTTACTTACAAAATCAAAGAACAAATGCAGTGGTTCTGCGTTCAAAAGTACCTGTACCAGGAACAAAAGCCATCTCCCATCTCTCCCTCTCATCCTGTGTAGGCTCTCTGTCACCTAAAAGTTTTAGTCAGAGAGAAGTAGAATTCAAGGGAGAATGTTCCGAGACACTTGCCATGCAAGTGAGGTGAGATTTAAGGCCATGTGCATGTCTACCCTGTGCCAGGCTGTGGTGTTTTCAATGCCGGGTTTCAGTTGTGTCCACCCCCCCATTTGGTCAGCTATGCGGGGAACTCTGCGTCTACGGGGTCCAAAGCCCAGGCTCAGAGGAGTGGTGGTGTTTCCCCGAGAACTGGAGGGGCCAGGGGTTTGCAATCTGCCCTGAACTCAAAGCTCCGGCCTTTTCATGACCACAGGACCCCTGTCCAGCGAGCACCTGTCAACCACGATGAGGTGGCAGGTGAGTGAACACTGTAACCCCCAACTCAAACGCCGTGGGGTAGGAACCATTGTTACCATCACTTCACAGGTGAGGAAACTGAGGCACGGGGAGGTTAAGAGACGTGTGCGCGGTCACGCGTCTGGAGTGGTCGAGCCACGATTCCCTCCTCAAGAGCCCACGTCAGCCAGATTGCCCAGCGGGAGTGGCTGAAAGTCTAAAAATCACCATAGAACTAGCTCCTCGTTTTGTCTCCTATAAACGAACACTAGGGCCATAGGCACAGATGCAGATTTTGGATTCTTTGGGATGAATTTTGGGAGGATCTTCCATTCTGGGGTCCAGAGCTGTCCCACCACCCATGCTGGATGCTGGCCCCGCCGGTGGGGACACTCACACAGGTCAGGCAGGTGACAGCGTGGAATGGGCTGGGGGGGGGGTCGGTGGGAACCCTCGGCCGCACACCTCAGAAATCACTTCTTTCCAGCTGGCTATTGGCAAGCAGGAATATGGGTCCACTGTTGCCCAATTTTTTAAGACAAGCCAGAAATTTAATTTCGTTGGTGTGTTTTTATTTTTAAATTGGCACACAATAAAAAAATGTTTTCCCTTCAAAATACCACATGAACCAAATCAAACTTCATTGGTCCAAATATTGGCCAAGAGCAGCATTTGCTATCTCTGATGCAGGAGCTAAAACTCAGGGCAAATGACAATGAAAATCGGGATGAGTTTATGGGGGAACTTTTCTCCTGGAAAGAAGGTCTGGAATAATCCTCTTTAAGGTCGATATGAGAAGTGACGGGTGGATTATTAAACAGT
The DNA here is from genome assembly GCF_004115265.2 of Rhinolophus ferrumequinum. NCBI lineage: Eukaryota > Metazoa > Chordata > Mammalia > Chiroptera > Rhinolophidae > Rhinolophus > Rhinolophus ferrumequinum. The sequence goes on along the minus strand of NW_022680357.1, from coordinate 17,114,664 downwards.
CTTTCACTTGGCTTTATCTCCAGGGCTGCCACTTGACATCCTAATGCTTGCCTGACAAATCACAAGACTGTCCCACATCTGCGTAGAGAGCAGATTTACAAGCCGAGTCCTAAAAGTTTCATCTGAGTGTCTGCCTTGCTGCCGCCTCTTTGGGCGTCTGCAGTACACAGACCTCGTTTACGTCGACAGTATACAGGCTAGAGCAGCACAGGGCTGTCTGTAATCGCTCCATCGGCACCCCACGGAACGTCTGCACGCCTGGCCAGCTCCCCACGGGGCTAGTCCAGGCCTGCCAGCCCCTCCCAGGGGAGCCACCCTGACCCCAGAAATGAACGCTTCTCCCTGCCGACACCAGAGTGTGAGCCACATGGTTTCCAACCCACGTGGTGCTGCCAATAGTGGCTGCTCCCAAGTGAGAACCTTGCTAGCTCCCTGGGACTCTGCCTCCAAATCCCGGGGCCCTGCGGCTGAACGGGTATTGGTCCAGGTCCATTCATTCATGAAATATTTATTGAGCATCTACTATGGGCCAGGTACTGTCCAGGGGCAGACTGAATAAGAGACAAAAACCCCTGCGTCCATGACATGGTGTTGTTGTGGGGAGATGGGCAGTGACCATCCAGCATGTTAGATGTTTGCATGTGCTAAGGAGAAAAGTAACGCAGGGACGGGGACGATGCAGGCTCAGGGAGGTCACCATTTACAAAGGTGCCCAGGGAAGGAAGGCTTCACCCAGAGGGGGTGTCTGAGCAGAGACAAAGGAAGTGACAGCAGGCACGGCTCTCAGAGGACCAGGTGGTGCAGGCGGGGCAGACATCGCCCCGAGAGGCGAGGGGGTGTCAGGAACGCCGGGCCAGTGTTGCTGGAACAGAATGGGTGAGGGGGACAATAGTGGGAGGCCAGAGAGGGACTTCAGTGCTTCCTCTGAATGAGACGAGAGGCACAGAAGTGACCCAATCTGACTGTGGTTTCGGCAGATCTCAGGGGCTGGGGACAGACGGAAGAGGACAGGCTGTTGGCAAGGCTGTAGGAGCAAGAGTCAGGAGGTTGTCGAGAGTCATCCACGAAAGGGATGATGGGGGCCTGGCCGAGTGGGGAGAAGGGCTCAGGCTGCAGACACGGCCACGTCCCCCCGTCCTCAGTGTCACTGTCACCACAGCGTCCTGGCCACTCCTGGCGGCCTCAGTGATCCATGGATCCCCCAAAATTGGCTGCAAAATGCTGTCTTGGGTGTGGAATGTACCTGCGAGGGTCGGCATAGGGCAGCACCTCCCAGGGGCTGGACACTGCCCGAATTCAGATCCCACACGAGCCACGTCCTGTCTCTAGAACCCCCTGGGCAGGCTTTGCCACCTCTCTAGGCCTCAGCGTCCCCCTCCTCGGGGGGGTCAGAACCTGTACCGACTTTCTACATGTAAGGTGAGAATTTAAGGCTGTGTTTGTAAAACACTTCACAGTAAGTGTTCAATAAACGTTATCCCGTTTTTATCCATTTTCCTCGAGGTACCAGTGACCCAAATGAGGGAGGGGCTCTAAGGCTTTGCTTTCAACCCAAGCTGGACCACGGGTGATGTACAGGGGCTCCTTCTGCTCCCCTGGCCTACGTGAAAAGGAGGTTGGAGATTTGGGGGTTTGGCTCAGACCCACTCTAGAATCTCGAACCAAGAAACCAAGTCTTGGGTGGGCTAAGCAATTTGCAACAAACTTCCCAAGATTACGGAGCTAGAAAGTGGCCGAGCTGGGCTTGAACCCATAGCTGTCTGATGCTAAAGACACATCCTTACACCGTGCTGCCTCCCCAAAGGGATGACTGGTCCGGTGGTGCTGAGGATGGAGGCGGCAGCAGAAGCCAAAGCCTGAGTCAGCCCTGCCTCCTCAGAGGGCTAGTTTTACAGACCAGACCCCCCCCCCCCCACCTCCGGCTTCCCTGGGTTTCCTTCTGCCCTTCCAACAACTTAAGTTCCAGTCTCAGCTGTCGCTGTTTAATACCTGCCAGGAAAATGCTAATTCCATCCTAGGTCCCTGTTATTCAGAGGATCATAAACAGGCCATCAAAATTCTCCCGAGACAGCGTTTACAAGCAGGCCCCCCTGTGGACTCCACCCCCCAGCCCCCCCAGCCTCCTAAAACTGCTGGTTCATGAATGGGCCGTCTTCATACTTGCTAATGTCTAATTACTGACACTAATGGGCCCATGTATTTTAAAAATGAAATCATGGGTTTTATTCAATTAGGAAAAGCACTCGCTAAACTGCTGCATAAATCTGACAAGGGACACAACAAAGAACGTGTTGTTAGACAGGCGTCCCCGCTTGGGGGACCTCAGGATGCCACGGCAGCAAAGCTCACCCCCAAAGAAACAAATCAACGCGGAATCATAGGATGGAGCCCAGTGGTGAGTGAATTCATCTTTAGATTAACAACAGCCCCGGGCAGGACTTAGGCTCAGAAATGGATCTGAAACTCAACTGCTGCTGACTTGAAAGTCCTTCCTGACACTACATTCTCTGCCTGATTTACATGGAAATAACCCATCGGGTAGGAAAAGGGAAAAACCAAGACTGTGTGTAATCCCACCACGCAGAGATAAACGCTATCAACACTGTGGCACCCGCCCTCCCAGACTTTTTCTGAGTCTGTTTGTATGATTTTGCGCACGCATGGTATTTTCAAAAAGCAAACAGAATCCCACACGAAGAACGGGGTGTTCTGTAGCCTTTCAAACGTGTTAATGGACACTCGTCCATGCTAGTAGTTTACACCCATGAACTTCACCTCTTTAAGCAGTTGTGTAGTATTCCACAGCAATCTTCTCTGTTGGATATGTGTTTGCAATTTTAAATATTCCAACAAAACTTATTAAACATCCTGGAGGTGAAAAATGCATCTACTCTTTGTTTCCTTGAAAGTGTTTTCTAAAAGCAAAATTTCTGGGTGTGATCGAGTCCACGAACAGCCAAATTTCCTTCTAGAACAGTTATACCGACTGACATTCACAACGGCACTACAAGAAGATAATTCCCGCATTTCCCCGCTCCACAGGTGAAAAAACGCTACGTTATTTTACTTCCTTTTTTTCAGGACTATTGAGTTGAGCATTTTCTGTCATTTGTAGCTTGTGCATTTGAATTTCCACATTGGCTGTTCCTGCTCATTGCCCAATCTGCTGTTAGGATGTCTGTTGCTTCCTTATTTATATGCAGTAAATCTGTGCAATGGATCCTCTGTAGATAGGAGAGGGACTAGTATATTTTTAACATGTAAACCTGTAACCATGTTGAGACATTTTGATAGGTATGAGGCAAGAATTACTTTCCAAGTGGCTAGCCAGTTGTCCCAACACCACTTGTTGAATGAATCAGTCTTTCCGGCTGATTCAGATGCCACCTTATCATATGTTCAATTCAATTTTTACGGGTCTTTTATATGCTGTTCCACTGATCTTTCGTATAGTAGCACTGCACTTTTAATTATTATATACTTACATTATGTATTAATAAAATGATCTTAGTCTCCATGTTCAAAATTCTTTCCAGTGCTCACTGATCTCCAGGTGAACTTGAAAAGTCAAGGCTTTTCTTTTCCCTGGAGTTTCCATTTAATTGAATGAAAGGAACTGCACATAAGGAGAATGGACACCGAGGCACGTACCACGCCCTCCTCTTATTCAGGGCTTTTGTTTACATCAGCGAGTCAAGCTTTATAGTTTCCTCAGATAGATTTTCCCTGCTCCTTCATTTAAGTATTTAACATTTTTGTTCCCACTGTAAACACGCCTGCTCTCCCAATACACACAAGATTGTCAAACTGGTGTGTGAGTGTATTTTCCCCTCTTCCAAACTCTCTTGTTAGTTCTAATAATAAACCGCCAATGAGTTCTCCTTGGTTTTGGTTTTGTGGGCCAACACCATCATCTGCTAATCATGAGAAAACGGGGAATTCTTTTCAGGATTTGTGTATTTTCTCTTTTTTCTTGTCTTATTGCACTGGCTATACCTTCCAGAACACGACTGCGTAACTGCAGTCGTAGTGTTTTTCTGGGCTTTAAATGCTGCTTAAACATAATGCAGGGTGTTAGATAAATAAAAAAAAGGCAAGAATTAGGGCTATCCTCTCGTCCTCATTTAGCTTGGTTTTCAGAAATGGCCATGGATTTCCATCAGTGCCTAATTTAAAAGCCGTCCAGTTGTCTGTGTATTATTGCTCCTTCTTTGGAGCCACTCGAGTAGTTTAACAAGCCGTTCGTAGCGTTCTTGCAAGAAACGCTCAGAGGCTACAATTCACACCCCTAAAATTCTCTAGCTACGTACGTCTTTTGCTAATTTAGCTGAATACTATTTGCTCCTATATCATTTAGGTTTTCTGCACCTATATTCCAAGTCTGGAATCAGGGCAATCCAGTTCCTTGCTAGTAAAATAAACAGGGAAGTATACTTGTTAGATGGCTGAACACCTTAAATAATCTAGTTCCTTGAATATCTATCTGACTGAACTCACACAGTGACTCTTTTTGGTCTTGCAGCTTTTGTTTGGACATTGTTTTCAAATAGTTACATGGTTATTAGCGTATTTTCAGTTTCTCCACACCTTCTTGAGTCAGTTTTCCCCCTTGAAAACCATCTGCTTAAATCAGGTTTTACCTTTTAATAAATACAATACTGGTATGTATATTTTTTAAATCTGCCGTTTTGTCTCTCTAATATTGTACATTTGAGCTTTTTTTCTTTTTTTCTGATTTACCTATCAAGAGATCTACTTTGCCTTTTTAAAAAAGCAGCACTTGGGTTTATTTATTATTTACCGTGTCTGAAGGGCTATGCTCCCTGAAGAGGTAAACGTGACTGGTATGACCTCAGTCACTAGACTCCATCTCTTCCAGGCCATCTGTCCCGTCTACACCTTCGGCCCTTTCACCCACAGGAACGGCCCCCTGCAGCCACGTTCATACTATTCAGCCTGCCCTCCTGGTCTGAACCCGGTTGCAGACACTTGCTTCACATCACGGCAGTCAAGCCATCTCCCCTGGGAACCTGGAGCCGAGCATCAGAGACGCTGGTTAGTATTTGTCATCTGCTCAAACAGGTAATGACTGCTTTGGTTCCTGGCTATGGTTCTTCATGAGATCCTGCCACATTTCCCATACTGGGTTCCATAAAAATCCCTGTACCCTTATGACGAATCCCCTCTTTCTGCTTTACCTAATTTGAATACGTTGCTGCTATTTGTAACCAGACGATACTGGATTAAGAGGGGTGCCTCCTGCATCCCCATGGGTGTCCCAAATCTTTATTCTTCACTGCACTTTTCTTTCCTCTCCACCATCAACCTTACTCAACTTTTCTGCAAAGATGAAAGCCATCAGCAAGCTACCCCCTGAGCCTGGGACCTGCACAGAGAAGCCTGGTTCTCCCGCCAGATCCTGAGAACACGCAGTGGGAGCCAAGGAAGGGGTCCAAGTGTTCTGAGTCCAAATGACCCAACAGTCCACAGTGGATAAGCCCCAAGGCTGAAAGGACAGACCGTGTAAGATGGGAGGAGCTTACGCTGACTGATGCTAAACGGCTGGGACGGCAAGAAGAACAGGGCCTGGTTCATTGGTTGGCCTTTAAAACGCGGTGGAAGGCCAACCAAACCACTTGAACAAATCCAGTCTACCAGCCACAACCTGCGCCACCGATCTGCCTCATGCGTGAGACACACACCCCCACCAGTTGCCTGTGGACCCTAAAACAGGAACGCCTAATGGGCCTGCGGGTGCAGTCATTCAATTATTCGCTCTACAAATGTTTCTCAGGTACCTCTGACGTGCAGGGAGCTGTGCTGGACCTTAAGGCCCCAGTGGGAAATGGACCCCCACTCTCACCGAGCTCACATTGCCAAGGTGGGGGCCGGGGGAAGACAAGCAGTGAACATTAAAAAAGTAAAGTGAAATATGGAGTCCAGTTTAGACAGGAAAGGTCTCTCCAGGGGGGCATACTGGAGAGGGAGCTATGATTGGGGAGCAGAGCCCTCTAGGATACGTGCAAAGGCCCTGAGGCAGGGAGGCAGCTGGCAGGTTCCAGGAGCACAGAGGGCCCTGTGCCTGGAGTGTGGGGAGACAGGGCCACAGAGGTTGGTAGCGACAAGAGGCTCATTTTCACTATTTTAAGTTCCATTGACCCACGGCTCCTGGAAGGAGGCTCCCTCCCCACCTCTGGATTAAAAATTAATTAGCATTCAGATGATGGTGCAGAAGCCATGGAAGCAGCTCCTCCAGCTCCAACGCCTCGCCTCCCCACGACGTCCCAGGACACAGCCCCACCTCCAGGCCTCTCCGAAACAGGAACCCCCTCCCCAGCAGGCACAGTGCCAGCAGCCTGCTAGGTTCAGATGCAGCCGTGCAGCCACCCCCAGGCCACAAGCAGAGGCAAGGCTTAGCCTGGTGCACACAGCCCAGAGTGATCCGGGGCTCTGGAGACCAGAAGAGCAATTACATGTCCACAGCGTGTGGCGAGACTGTGGCTGCTTCCTCTGCTCCTCCCACAAATTTCCTGGGAACCCACAACGTGTCAGGGGGTGCAGCGGTGAACAGAAAGGATGGGGGGAGTCCCCTCCCTAAGAGTGAGTTCTATACAAGAAAGTGATCATTGCTATGAGGAAAGGAAGCCCAGAAGTAGGATGGGAGTTGCAGTGTGTACTGGAAGAGTCTCGGGCACAGGGATGCAGGCATTTGGGGGAGATGGGGGAACCAGCCAGGGGTCGGTCTGCGGGGAGAAAACCCCAGTGAGAGGAGCAAGGGGCAGAGGCTTTGTGGTGTCTGAGCACGAGCCATGTGGCCGGACGTCAGGGGCAGGTCAGGCAGAGCTGGGGTGCACACCACAACTCTCGTTCTGTTCGACCCCGGCCCACACCCTGCCTCTCTGGGGGGGCTCAGGTCAACCGCCACCTCCCCCAAGAAACCCTCTGGGACCAGACCAGACGCCAGTGGCTCCCGCTCCTCGAACACACGGCTTTGATTCCACCACCTCACTGGCTGCTCAGCTCCTGCCAGAGATGGACGTTCACAGGCTGAGTTCAGCTCTAACTAACCAGAGGCTGCACGTCTGCATCGGGGCCGGCAGCGGGAATTCTGAAGGCGCAGGTGGAGATTTCCTCCAAGACGGGCTCCGAAGCCACCTCTGGCAGGGGAGGCCCAACGAGGGAGACGCCGAGGCAGGAGCGCAGCACGTGGGTTCCTGACGCACAGCCCAGACAGGACAGGACAGGAGGTCTGGCAGCCGTGACACCGAAAATGCCAACGAGTAGTCAATTATTGATTCAACCGCGTTTCCAGCAAATGATCACAGCACATGCACTCAGCTCAGTTGTCCTGCCCTCTGCAAATGTGCGAGCCTCCGCTGTCTGTCCCCAAGTAGCCCCTTCGTGCTAGGAATTATTCGAGGCAGTTTGCATTGTTTGTGCATAACTTGTACTGTGGGTTTAGCAAACTGCGTCACTCTAGTCTGTCCTGGGAAGGCTTGGGTCTTTGCAGAGCACGGGGACATCTGGCCGCGAGGAACGCCACCCACACGACGGATTCGTGCATGTAATCACAAAGAAGCGCGGCGAGGTAGGCGTGTTCCTCCCGTTACAATGCAGAAACCGGCTCAGAGAGGTGAAGGGACCTGTCTCAGGTCACACAGGACCAAAGCAAGGACTCGAATCCAGGCTGTCTGACTGCACGTCCAATGCCCTAGTCTCCTTACTACATTGATTACCTCCCAGAACAGCTCGCCCCCTCTGGAAACAGAAGAAATGAGTTCCAGAGAGGACTTCCTAGAATTCTCTCAGTGATCATACAGCACCTAACTCTCCTGCACTGTATAACTGGAGGACACAGAAAGTCTTGGTTGTCTCAGCAGCTGAATTTTCTGGTTTGAAGACAAGCCCATGCCACACCGCAAACGTAGGTGTTTGTGCCTCTTCCTCGGTAGCCCGTGGTCTGCCCGAGAGTCCAAAGCACGTGCCTTTCCTTTGCCTGCGGTGCCTACTCCTAGCACGACACCCACACGCTGCACACCTCAGGAAAGGTTTGTTGAGTGAATGAACGAACAACAATGGAAAAAGCTGCCCGGCTTGAGACACCCTCCCATGTCTCCTTCATCTCCCTTCCGATGCACTGAGCGGCTTATTAATTATGGATGGAAATGGAAGCTCGAAAACAGAAGCTGATGTGGGTATCATCACACCCTGTGTTTGCATGATCATAAGTAGATTATTAAAAATGGATAAGGCAGCCATAATTGGGCTCCAGCCTACCAGAAATCTTAGAGGAAGCAGATGGAACATTTGGACATTCTCTGTGCTTTAATCTAAACCGGCAGGAAAAAAAATTGATTAGAAGTGTGTCTCCCATTCCATTATCGATGTCCAAGCTATCATTAGCAGATGGACCACTGACGGAGCTTTTCCGAGCGCGGAATCAGAGACAGGGAGCTTTACCCAGAGTTGGACTTGGTTCTCTGTCCGGCCCTTTTCAGAGCTTGGGCATTTGGCCAAAGTTGTAAGTGAATTTTCCCCCCAACACATTTTCCTTTTGACATGGAGCTGCCAAGGAAATGATATTAACGCATTTTCCACGGTGTTGTGCTTTAAAATCATCTCAAATACTCATCGGGGGCTACGTTGGAAATAACAAGGAGGGGCTTTTCTTCAAAGGAAATCAGCCCAAGCTTGAAGAAAGAAAATGGTGGTTGGATAACACACGAGCTGAAAGATACAAGAAGTGCCTTGTGAAACAGAATTCGTCTTTTCTCGTGGAAAAAAAATTGTTAACTGTGGGAACCCCAGGTTAACAAGCAAATAAATGTAAAAGATGGAGAAGGAGGAGCACTGACGGAGGACTCACCCTCTGTCAACAAGCGGTCCTGTTAACTCATTTCACCCTTCTGATCTTCTGAGGCAAGCACGATAACACCCACTTCTACAGAAGATAAAATAAAGGCTCGTGGTCATAAAGGTTTTCAACACCGAGGGCCAACTCTGAATCCAGCTCTGACTGGTCCCTATCACACTACCATCCATGTTTGCTGCACAAACGTGCGTCATTAAAATGAACATTTTTGTCACCATTTTCCGCATCAGGAAGTCTCCCATAAAGTCATGGGTTTGAGACCTAACCGAGTGCATGTTTTTTAAACAAACAGCTGCCATTTAGGCTATTTGAGCCTCACTTTCCTCACTTCTAAAATGGGGGTGACAGGGTGGTTGTGGATTAAGCGGCGTGGGGTGCGGAAAACAGCCAGGGCAGCGCCTCGTATGTTGTATTGTGTATTAGTGTTGAATAAGGGGCCGTCACCGAGATGAGGTGGTATCTGTGGGAGTGTTTTTCGTTCTCTTCCAGGGCCTAATCCACCTTCCCCAGAGTGGACGGCCCACCTCCCTAAACCACCGGAAATGGTCAACACCTAAGAAGTAAGGGACGGCGAAAACCTGCTTTCTTAGGAAAGGTACATGTTTTGGGGCCAGGGGAGAAGAATGATCGTGTGTCAGCAGCGGGATTTCTATTTCTGGGAAGTGGCACAAGATTGAGGATTGACAGACTAAAACATGCAAAAAGAAGCTAAAGACACTGCGTCAGGGCTGGCAGCTCAGGGAAAGGCATTGCAGCTTGCAGAACCATTAGGAACGACAGCTCGAGAGGCTTGCCATTGGATACAGCCTATAAGGCACATATTTATGCAATTAGCAAAAGATGTCACATCTGATACTTCCATCTGTTGGGACGCTGCAAAAGTTATCCAAGTCTGTGGTGTCCGGGGCTCCCTTAGACGTGGCATGGTTGTACAGCACACAACCCGCCCAACGGTACACCGCAGCCCTGCTGGGCCAAGTCACAAGTCAGCACTCTGAGGAAGTAGAGCGGTTTTACAGTGTTACCTGAGAAGGTCTCTACAATGGGCCTCTATTGTTTGTGCCACTACCACCCACTCGTCCTCATGGTGACAGTCCCCCAAGAGTTCTTAGGATCTGTGTGGGCGATTCCAGGTCCTGCCTGAGAAGTGGGCACATGCCCCAGGCCTAAGCCAGGCAGAACATCCCACCTCCACCTCCAGGACGTGATGAGGGGCTGGTTCAAAGATGCGCATACGAACTAATCACAGCCAACAAGTCGAACCTTTTCCTGGGATGTTGGGAGGGAAGGAAACAGCCTTTCTGTTGAACATGGAATTGTGAGGACATGAGGACCGAAGCTGTAGCAAAAAGAGCCCGAGAATGAAGTCGGCACACGGAGTGGAGGAGAAACACACAGACAGACAGACAGACAGACACGTGGCACATTATTTCTGATGCCCTGGAACCCGGCAGACCTGAAGCCAGAATGGTCCACGTGGGGGGAAGTCCTGGAGGAATCCACCGCCCTCTGCTCGGGAGGATATGCCAGGCCTGGACAGACTCGTCAATTAAAAACAACAAAGGGAAAAAATGCGAAGCCTATGAAAACGGTGTCACAAAATGGGCGGAGGACAAACGCGCTTTTGAAAATGGTTTTTCTCCAGGAAATAGAAATAAATCCCAATGGCATTGGCTTTGCACTTTCAATAAAATTAAAGTAAACGCAGACCCCGTAAAACAAAAACATAGATGATGTGAAGGCAAAGATGGAAATGATGATGGTTTAGAGGCAGGAAGAAAGCAAGCCGTTTACAAATGCAGCTCATACAGTAACAGCCAAATGAACGACGCAGAAAAGCAACTCAGAGACGATAAGGACAAGCTTGAGAAGGTTCCCCCCGATTCAGAGGGACAGGCTGCAGGTGACAGTGGGGAGAGATGGCAGGTATTAAAGCCAGGAAATGGAACGTGGCACCTGGAACATTTATGTCTGTGAACGATGCCAAAAGCAGTGTAACAGAAGCAATATGAGAGAGAGAGAGAGAAAGTTTCCTGAATTAAGGAGAAACCAAATCTGCGTTGCAAAAGAGTGCAAATCGTATCACAAAACGAATTTCATAAAAAGACACTAAAACTGAGACGTCTCCTGGCAAAGTTCTAACTTTAAGGAAAAAAACTGTAGAAATATTCTGGGAAACAGCTTACCTATGAAAGGAAAATTTCAGCCTGGCCTCAGACTTCACCTCTGTAGCCTCAAATAGGAGACAATGGCAAGTTTTGAAGGTTCCGGAAGCCGCAACCCCAGGATTCAACATACAGCCAAGCTGCTGTGCTCACGTGCAGCCACAGGAAAATATTCTCACCTATTCAAGGCTCAGAAAGCTCAAGACGCACATTCTACGCTATTGAAATAATACTCTAGCCAACCATCAGCTGATTCAAAACACAACCGTGAAATGGCGTGTGTCTGTGCTGAAAAGCTGGGTGACATGGACGCTTTTCTCGGAAGAGCTATAACCCCCACACTGACTCCAAAGAGAGTCCACCTGCTTAGGCCAATCAGCGCGCCAGGCTTCCTGCCTGACCAGACAACCAGCCCCAGAGGATACCCCAGCTCAGTAAATTTTTATTTGCTTTGGCTGCCAGCGCTGGGGAGGTGCCTGCCCCCCCACCACACACACACGGCAGTCTTCCAGACTTAGAGGCAACCCAACCACCCAGCTGGCGTCTGCTTTAGGGATCTCTGCCTGCCCGGGACCATCTCCCCTGGGGGCGGTAAGAATGCCGTCCATGGCACCTTCCGACCAGCCTCGTGGACGAGTCTAGCAGAAGTTCCTCGAGGTTTCTACCAGACAGGTGACGCTATTCCTAGTATCTCAAACCAATGCAGATTCCCTCCCACCGTGTCAATCACTGTCCTGGGAGTGGGGGCGGGGAGGGGAGGAAGATGGCTGTCTTCTCCAGAAGTCCCTCATTCTCTCTTTCACCCATTCATGGCCCCCTGAGACAGCAGTGGTAGAAATTTTACCAAATCCTTCCTCTTCCACATGGAAGAAGCCAATTAGAATCCTCTAAATGATACAATAGCCAAGATATGGAAGCATATCTTGAATAACAGTTGAATAAAGAAAATGTGGTCCATATATACAGTGCAATATTACCTGGCCATAAACAAGAATGAAATCTTACCACGTGTGACAACAGGGATGGACCTAGAAGATATTGTGCTGAGTGAAATAACTCAGACTGAGAAAGATAAACACCATACGATTTCACTTATATGTGTTAGCTAAAGAACAAAATAAACGAACAAACAAAACAGAAACAGACTCTTAGATACAGAGAACAAACTGAAGGCTGCCAGATGGAAAGGGGTTTGGAGGTTGGGGGAAAAAGGTGAAGGGATTAAGAAGCACAAATTGGCAGTTACAAAATAGTCATGGGGATGTAAAGTACAGTAAGGAGAGTACAGTCAATAATATTGTAACAACTGTGTGGGGTACCAGGCGGGGACCAGACTTATGTCCAGGCTAGATCAGGCGGGGATCACTTCATAAGTTATATAAATGTCTAACCACCATGCTGTACACCTGAGACTAGTATAATATTGAATGTCAACTGTAATTGAAAAATAAAAAAAATTAAGAGAAGAATTCTCTACATGACACACTCAACAATGTACATGAAAACATTGTGTGGATGGAAAGAAGACAGACGAACCAGAGTAAATACCGCATGATACACTGTATCATTCTACCTATGTGAAGTTCGAGAACAGGCAAAATTCACGTCTGGCGACAGAAAACAGAATAAGGATTACCTCCATGGGCGTGGGAATTGCGTGGTAATTGGACAGGGGCACAAGGTAGCTTGCTGAAGTGATGGAATGTTCTAGATCTTGATCTGGGTAATGGTGACACAGGTGTATACAGATGTGAAAGCTGATCAAGCTGTACCCTTCAGACTTGTGCATTTTACCATACGCCAATTATACCTCAAGTTTTCAAAAGTCCTTCAAAGTGAGTGAAAAAGGTTAGCGGGTATAAAATAGGATTGCGTGTTCAGTCGGTGGAAAATGTCCCCATAATTTCTTTTGTGCACACTAGTCAGAACCCATCCTTTTCTCAGTTTGGGAACCAAGACGACGTGAAAAGATCTTCAGGGATTTTATGAAGGACCAAAGGAACACTTTGCCTCTTTTCTTAACGAGTACAGAATGCGTGAGTTTCCTTGGGGACAGGAGTCACCATGGAAGGCAGATCATCGTCAGGGCTGCAGAGGCCGGCCTGGAATGACAAGAGAAAAGGCTGCGCTTTTCTGCAGGAGAAAACAAGCATTTACCAGCAGCCGGAGAAAACCTTCAGACAAATCAAATGAGACAGCGAAGGTAAGGGGCAGGATGGGGAGGGGGGGAGTCACCAGGCCTCCAGGAAACAAGGAAGAAGATGACAGGACGTGTGAAGGAGGCGTCTTCGGTGCCAAAGCTGGCACCCTCCTTCCCCAGGGGGAGCTAAGAACGAGTCCGAATGCCAGCTGACTGGCCGGCCGCCCTCTGCCGGAGAACATGACTGGGGACCAGAGCCAGCAAAGAGACTGTAAGGTGGGACGAGTCACGTGTGCGTTGTTCTGCCACGTGGAAAACCTCCCCCAAGCTCAGAGGTTTCCAGTAACACTCACTTGCCGGTGTTCCCGCGTCCAGTCCAGTCGGCTGGAAGTTTGCTAATCGGGGTTTCTCAACGTCAGCGCTGCCGACACTTGGGACCAGATGATTCTCTGTCCCCTTAGCCGCCCACCAGATGCCCCCGTGGCAGCCTCCTCCTGGCTGTGACATCCAAAAACGTCTCCAGACATTGCCTGGTAGCTGTGTGCTGGCAGGTAACATCGCTTCCAGCGGAGACCCACTGGGGCAGGCTGAGCCTGGCCTGGGCTCCCCTGGGTTGGAGTCGAAGCTTCAGGTTGGGTCCAGGCCTGCCCTGTGAGTCTCCCATCCTTCCTTCCAGAACAAGCTGGCTGCCTGGGCCTCATTCTTACGGTGATTGCGGAAGCACAGGGAGCAAGCCCCACACGGCACATTTCCAACCTTTGATCGCGTCACAGCAGCTAACATCCGTTTGGGCAAAGCATGTCACATGGCCAAGCCCAGCGCTTATGGGGCAAAGAGGTGTATGTGACACTGTGGAGAGGAGAGGGCAGTGAGCATGGATGGAACAATATTACAAACCATCCCAGCCATCAATGCCGTAACTGGAATCCTGCATTTTATTTCACGGGAGCAGCCTGTCCGCATGCCTGGCCCCGGGTGGGGACAGTCGACATACCTCCTACTAAGCTGACAATGCACCATATTGTCCCGCCGCGGTCACCACGTCAGGATGGCTACATTCCTCAATCCAGGGCAGTGAGGGAGGGGCTCCCAGGGCTCCTATGGAAACTATTCGAGGGGACCCTGTCTCTTTTGCTGAACTGGACACAGTGATGGTGTGAGGCTGGAACTGTGGGGACCCGAGGATGGACAAAAACCCAGAGGCAGCAGCTCCGAAAGGTGGAGCGCAATGGCCGTCCGCACCTGATTCAAGCCTTTCCTGAAGCCACGTCCAGGCCGACGTCACGAGCCAGCACACACTACCCACCACATTCCTTTTCCATTTGTGGGGTGACCTTGGAGGCCCATGTTGGATCTGGGTCCCTGTGTGACCACTCCAAGCACAGCCCCCCGGCCGACACTCGACGAGATAAGCCGTTGCTGTGTTACGCCACCGCCGTCAGAGCTGCCTGTCACTGCAGCACCACCTGGCCTGTGAGGTCTGTCTATATCGAGTTAGAATGAGAACAAGGAAATCCAATGGGGCATGCTTCATGTCCCTCTGGGCGTCTAAATATGCCATCACCCCCTTTCCCAAATGAGCAAAACAAGGCGGAGAAGGTAAAAACACCCGCCCGAATCACAGGGAGTCAGGGGCATTGTCCAAAGCTGCTGGATTGAAAACGTGCAAAACGTTTTCAATTCAGAGAAAGCTTTTAAAGACGTCTCAGGTTGAATGCCAGATTTCAGAAAGCAGCTGGATAATTTTACAGCGTGTACAACCCGCTGCTAAGATCAATGGAATCAGTCTGACGGCCTCAGAAAGTCACCACAGCCCACGGGCGAGGGTCAGGCGTGGGGCAGTCATGCAGACCCACAGCGAGTTTCGGCCTCGCTCAGCGGCAGCAGAGAACAGAAGGGAGAGAGGAACCAACGGGAATACACAGAGGACCGCTCCCCGAGCCCAGCAGGGAGGAAGGTGAGTGACAGCCCGAGTCCTCAAGGCGGAACGCAAACAGAGCTGGGAGAGGGGTGCTGGGGGCGGGCGTGAACGTGGAGAACTCCTCTGGAGAGGTGCTCAAAGGAGCCTCGGTCACAACCACAGTCCTGATGCTTAAAAACGGGCTGCGTGGAACGGGCCTAAAGCCACCATGTTCTGGTCCAGTCTATCTATGGTGAACAGCACTTCCTTTCTGTTCTAAAGCTCTTGCTGGAATGTCACGTTGGGGACCAGGAAACCATCAAGGAGAGGATGCTGGGACTTACTATTTCCTCGCTTGTCCTGGCAACACCACCAGGGGTCTTTTCACCCTTGTTGTCCCAATGAAGAAAGCGCGGCTCAGAGAGATGACACGATCGTGCCCCAAGTCACAGAGTCAGTGGAAGACGCTCATCTGACCCCGAAGTCATGCCCTTTCAACTACACCTCGCCACAGCCACGTAACAAATGAGACATGACACCTGCAAAGAGAGAGCTTCTCAGTGGCAAAGGGGGGAAGGGACCATATTAAAATAAGGATCACAGCGTTCTAGAAACACAGGAGGCTGGCCTGATCAGGCAAGAATTCAAGGAGAAAATGAGACTCCCAATGGAACAAGTGCTCCTTTCCGATTAATTTTTAAACGTCACGTGTTGAGAGTTCATGCTCTGTGCTCTGTGGTTTATCGTCACTGTTGGTCTGCGTATGGCCCCTTCCTTCCGTATCTGTTAACAGACTTATTAATTCACGCATTCCCTTTTATCCTCAGTCCCCTCTCCCACAGGCAATCTGTCCTCAGAGATTTAGTGTGTATCTTTTTGCTTGAGTCTGCTCTTGCAAAATGTATGTTGTTTTGCACGTGGGTTTTTAAAAACTGACATAAATGGTATCGTTCTGACGGTCTCATTCCCTTTCTTGCGTGTTCCTCCCGGCGCTGACCTGTTAAGCTCTGTCCGTGTTGCTCTGTGTTCATCTAATGTGCTGGTTCTCAGTGCTGCCCAGGACTCCATGTGGTATGTCCCCACCTTCGCCCACCTTCCCAGGAAGGGACACCGAGGCTGTGCTCAGGTCCCCACCATGCCTGCGCTGCAGACGCTTTCCTAGCACACGGCTTTTTATGCAGCTCTATGATGAAGTCTTTAGGCTCCGTGCCCAGGAGGGCAACTCTGGAGTTTGCTACGTCTAATTGGACAGCGATGGCAGGTTGGGATTCAGAATTATGCCAGTGTTGCCTTGTCATCAGTGGTGCACGAGAGTTCCCGTATCCTCTCGTCCACTTTCCAGCACGTGGCATTGTTTAAAATTTTGCTAGTCTAATAGGTGTAAAATGATATCTCAAATTGTTTTAATTTTAATATATTCAAATGAGTTCATATAGAGCATACAGATTTTTTTAACTGCCTACTACCTGCCTGGCATGGTGGGTGATATGAAACAAGAATGGGACGTGGTCCAGGACCTCACTACGTACTTGAGGGTACAAAGTAAGGCCCAGCGTAAGACCAGGGAGGCATTAAAGGGGAGAGGACAGGAAGGGCTTTCAGTGACATGTACTGAGTACAACACTGTCCAAAGCCAATAGTAATATGTTAGCAAGAGCTGACTGGGCCACTTGGCCCATTGCAGCAACAATCTGAAAAGCCGACTCATGTCTGTCCATCCTGAAGTGACATCAGGCAATAAGCATCTTTTGTTCATGAGAAGAAAATTTGATTTGATAAGACTGCAGCTTTACCCAAAGTTGAATGTGCTTGAACACAAAGCCTTATTTTCAGTATCCTACTGAGTTGTTTATTGTAGCTAAGCAAATGTAGCCATGATTAAAGAGACATCATGAGGCCCCCATAGCAATGCAGCCGGAGCCAACATAACTTTTCCTGTCCACAGAAGTGCTGGGTAAAATATTACAACAAAAACACATAGCTGAGTTTACAAAACAGAAAGGGAAATGCCTGTTCGCCAGAAATGAAGAGAGGATGAGCTAGTGAGAATAATGCCACCGTGGCCCACAGACATAACCGTTCATCTCAAGGCCTTAGTGACGCCCAGAAGGACCCCTGCACAGAGCTGGGCATCTCACAAGGGTTGCCATCTATGAGACGGAAGACTAGAGACACTCTTCCTACTGGCCCAGGAGAACTGGAACTTTGTTATTACTCAGGGCTGTGGGAGGAAAAACTAAGTCTCGAGAAATTTGAAACCCTGAGCTTGTGCCTGTCATGGTGCAGGAATCTCAAAGCAAGGAATTAACACAAACGTTTGTCCCACTGCAGCAGAAGTAAATGCAAAACCACTCACTAGAAACACTTGCCCACCCAGACACGTGGCGCAAAACAGGTGCAAAAACAACCCCATCAGAGACGAGCTCGAAATGTACAAATCACAAAACACACGTCGTAATGTGACCCGTCGTAATGGAGAAGAAGAAGACCTGACAGAAAGGAAATGGGGTCTTCCAAAGACTCTGAGATAATAAAGCAATTTAAAAGGAACTATAAAATAAATACATTTAACATAATTGAAGAGATTAAAAGAAAAAAATAGAAACACTGATGAAAGGATAGCATATTATGGGGAAAAAAACAGGCAAATGCAAGTTTTGGCAAAAGTTCTAGCCTTTCCAAATTGAGCCATTTTCTTATTAACAACATGCTCTCAAACACATAAAAATACAAAGGGAATTTTCTACAGTTCAACACAGAGACATTAAAGGAAGGAAACAGGGAGAAATGGGAGAAATGCATTAGAAGGTGCAACAGGGGGTCCCAGAAGGAGGAAGAAGAGAGAACGGAAAAGAAAATCCTCAAAGAGATGATGGCGGAGATTTTTCCAGAATTGATAAAGGGCATCAACCCTCAGATTTAGGAAGCACAGTGTGTTCTGATCAAAATAAAACAAATCCACATTTTAGACCCATTGCAGTGGAATGACAGAATACCGGAGATACAATGAAAAGCAGCCCCCGATAAAAACACATATTTGCCTGTAAAGGAACAAGAACTAGATTCCGATTTCTCAACAACGAGACAAAAGTTCAGAAGATGCTGGAATTATATTTCCCAGGATCTGAGGGAGAGAAAATGCCAATTGTAACTGTCAACCACCTCAAGCTCTGTAATGAACTAACTAATAATCAAGAGTGAAGGCAAAATAGAGGCATATTCAGAAAAAGAAGATACTCGTAGAATTTACCAGTAGAAAAAAGTACGAAAGGGCAAACTCTCGTCCACAGCGATGGAACTCCAAAGGAGGACGTGGGTAACAACAGAAGGAATGGCAGGCAAAGGACTTAGGAAGCGTCCGGGTAAATCTACGTAGATGTTGACTGTGTTTTTCAAAAGGAAGGAATGGTGATACTCGGGTTTGGGATGGTGACAAGGTGTGGCTGAAATCCTAGATGAAAACACGGCGGACGGGGGATGGTGACAGGGATTACTAGTACGTTGAGGTGCTCGTGTTTTGCGGGCAGAAGGTAAAATATTGATAAATTGGAGGCTGTGAAGTTAAAATTCTAAGGATAACCCCTCAAAGCATGTAAGCAGAGCAGATAACTTCGAGCGTGTGGGAAGGAAAGGGGTCCATGTGGCTTTCGAGCTGGTTTGGGGCCGGGAGCAGAGCGAGGACAGGCAGCAGTGCCGTGTGGGATGTCACCGGGCACAAGGCAGGTGGTGCAGGAAACGATAACCACGGCCAGCCGGCCTCTGCGGCGGGATGAAATTGCCGTCATCCCCAGTGCAGCCAGCAGCTCCTCTCACCTCTTCTGTGCCCCCTGACACCATCAGAGAATTCCTATTTTGTGAGCTCCTTTGGGTAATTGCAAAAGCAGGTGACGCCTCTGAAATAACGTTTCCTTGCCAAGCAAAGCCTGTGGAGAAGGGGCAGGAGGTGACCTCCCTGACACGAGTGCAAAGGAAATGATGTGGCACGAATTCGACTTAAGGAGCCTTGGGGAAGACTCGTGCTCTGTGACACACGGCCACCCTCCCCGGGCTAAGCCACCCACGGAATCTCTGATTGCGCTGCCTTCCACTTCCCTTTGTAAGTCAGATGCCCGTCGCCATCAACCCCAAAAGTCAGCATCGATTTGATGTCAGACATGATGTGTGCACGGCACCACCACTTCAGCTCCTTGTGCAAGCGGGACGCGGGCGGCATCAGCATGGAAACTGCGTCTTTGCGTGTGCACAACTTTGAGGTCAGGAAAATGGCCACGCGCTTTACACTGAAAAGGTAACGTAAAGGTAGGAAGAGGCAGAAAGACAGCTCACAGAAAGACCGCTGTGTGGGCCTGAAGGCAATGCATTTCACAGCGGTAAGAAGACCGCTCTGCGAAATGCTGCATGCACACACTTGTCCACTTGCGGGGGGCGGGAACTCAGCCTGCACACGTTCTCAGAAAAAGTTCATGAGCAAAATGCCGTCGGGAGCACCTAACACCATTAGTTCTAACGAGCAGAAGTGGCAGGTGAGGGGCAAAGCAGCATCTCTGGGTGAAAGGAGGGAAAACTGTGTCATCTTGAAAAAGAAAAAAGCCCAGAACATGCTGCCTTGAGTTGAAGAGAAAGAATGCAGTGGTTTCTTCTGCCTTGGAAAGAAAATGTCAGCTGACTCACAGAGGTTCCCTGTCCTGCAGCTTTTGTGCCAAGAAAAGTACAACGCGGACAAACGCGGCTCTCAGTATAATTGAATGGATCAAACGTGATTGGCAGACCATTCCGAATGGCAACTATTCTAAAGCCACAGGCAGAGAGGAAGAGGGTAACGCCCCTCCCTCGCTGCTTCTACTTCTCAGCCTTTCCTGCGTGTGCAGGTGAGTCCACAGTGCCACATGTTTCCTGTGGGCGCCGGCGAGCTTTGCCGAGTCCCGCCCCATGCATGTCACCCAAACATGCCTTCATCCATTTAACACACAGTCGCCAGGTGTCATTAGGTGCCAGGCACGTTTGTGGGCGCCGAGACGAGTACCAGGGACAGGCGGTGCTTTAGTTCACAGGGATGCTGAAGAAAGCTCAGTGGCGTGAGGGGCGTGTTAAGCCAGGTGCCCAGGGCCATGAGGGATGCACAAGGACTGTCACAGTGGAGTGCAGCTCACGGATGGGGTGACTGTCGGCTGGGGTGCAGTGAAGTGCGGGGCCGGGCGTGTGTGGTCGGGCGGGGCTGGGACGTGTGTGGTGCAGACAGAAGGTCATCGTCACCCAGCCCGAGGCCTTGCGTCACGAGACCCAGGCAGGATCCTGGACTTTCCCAGGCTGCAGGGGACGAGGGCACAGCCCAGCAGACACCTCTCCCACCCGCCCTACAACTGGCACGAGGAACGGCCGACTTTTTGGGGGCTCTTGCCTCCACATGCCACCGTCCTTTAAACAAATGGTCTCCTCTTTCAATCACATTCCTGCCCTTTTCTATGACCCCTGCCCTTTGGTAAATGCAGCTCCGGGAGCTTCCGCTGCTGGGTTGCAGCAGCTGTGGACACCTAATCGATAGCGTTTCCTAATGATTTTCTCCCCGGCAAGGACTCTGGCCCGAACTGTTCAGCCACCGCCCACTGGGCTGAACGAAACGAGGGCGTCAGAGCAGCCCAAGAGGCAACCAGTCGTTCCTGGGCTTTAAGGACTCATTCACGACTGCTGGAGGTGAGAGACGACGCCTCCAACTGTCAGAAAACCAACCCTCTTGGAGCCCAGGCTGCAGACTCTGCGTCAGAAAGGCGGTGCTGGTGGGTCTGCGGGGAACGGATTCCGCAGGAGCCTGGAGTGAGCGGTGGAGATCCCGGGCCCTGGCCCAGTGCCTCCTGGGTCCCCGCGTCCTGATGGATTTCTGCTCAGGGATTCCAGCACTGGACAAAGGACCGCCAAGTCCATGTCCTCCAAACGCGGTCGTTCTCATGCAACCCCCACCGTTCTGGCTGTATGCTTACACTACTACGTTCTATTTTTCTTTAAAATCCACTCACTTTTTTTGCTTACCTCAATTTATTTTTCAATTTTTTTTCCTAGAACATTGTTAGAACCATAAATGGAAAACCAGTATATCTTGCCACTAACAGCAGGTAAGTGTAAACATAAACACAGAGGAGGAAACAGATGAAACTCTAGTTAGGTTGTGTGGCCGTGTTAGAGGTCTCCAGGACCTACGGACGCGAAACGGGGCCCGTCCCTTTCACTCCGTTGGAACGAGGGCACGGAAATTGAAACGAGTGCTACATGTTCACTCCGTGTTTTGATGGGTGTAACATGAGAGCACGACGGCCCAGATTACCTCGAGCGTCACCCCGGGCCACCCGGTTGATGACACATCCTCCGCTCAGGATACACAAATCCAACGTAACTCATTCTACAAATGGAAACACTGAGAGCGCACAAGTCACTCACCCAAGGTCAAAGCCAAGTCCATGGAGTTATCGGAGCGACAACATGGGTATTTTGACGCATGTTTTTTGGACACCACCGTTGGGCTCAGATTCCCTTTCCTCGTGGTGCCGGAACTTGGGGCATCACTTACGTGCCCTTTGGACAACCAGCTGGTGTCATTAGCCTAAGAAGGCTCAGCTGTCACCCACCCTTCTGTGGTCGGTCACCACTGAGTGGACACAGGTGGCAGAGCCCTAGAAATGGCGGGCAGCTCTGGCTCTGAGCCTCCCGGCACCCGTCCTGGAGGAGGAAGCCTGGTCTGATGGGGTCGGCAAACGAAGGCCTGAGGGGCAGCTTTTAGCAGGAGACCAAGACGCGACTGAGCCTGGTCTTCCGACCAGACCAAGCTCAACCTGAAAAGCTGGGGGCGTGTGAAGGTCACGCTGATATCCATACTGACAGCACATTAGGTATCTGTGGTGGGGGGGACGGGGGGTTAGTTCCTGGTCCTTGGGAGTTCTCCACGTCTACTTCCCGAGAAAGCACCTGGGAAGAGAAGCGTGCAGAGCTGGCCTTCTGGAGCTCGTGAGCCAGCGTGCTGCTCCACTACGTCGCAGGTCCACTGCGCCCCATCCACTCTCCTTGGCTCACCCTGGACGTCAACGGCAGCTGCAGGTGGCAATTCCTGTGAACCCTGACGGCCCCCCTTCTTCAGAATCTGTTAGTCCCTTTGATCCTCTGCCCAAGGGCTTTACTCAAAACTGTGGGTGCCCGCTGTCCCCTCACACGGGGCAGGTCAGAAGCACAGGGAGGAAAACGCCCCTCGCCCTCGGAAAAACTCTCCGCCAGCGGGGCGTATGGAGGGACAATTCTGAGGCACTTTCTAGATGATCCCTTAGAACTCCTTAGGTCCCGCAGGAATGGGTCCCAGGCACCACAATGCCAACCAGCGGTCGGAACCCGTCCCTGTATCCCTGTGCCAGTCCATCAGTCCCACCTTCAGGGATCACGTCCTAAATAAACTAACTACCTGCACTCACATTCTTGTCTCCAGCTCTGCTTCCAGGGACATCCAGACTCAGACATGGGTTAAGGTCAAGAGTCCCTCTTCCCACGCCATCCTGACGAGACGCTGGGGAGAGTTAGGTACAGGAAGCTGGCTGGCGATCTATATCAAAAACCTCTATTTTACAAAGTATGCTTATTCTCAAAGCCACAAATTCTTCTGCAAGAGATTTATCCTGGGGTGGGGGAGGGGGGCATACAGCACACTTGCTGCTGTCATTTTTATTTTTAAATAATAAAATGTGGGGACAACCCTGATCTCCATCAATAGGAAATACTGCAAGTTATAAAATGACATGTAAAGCCTACGACGATATATATCTGTATGTCTAACACGGTATATAAAGTACACACATGATTTGTGTGGAGCTGTAACAAGCAAAATTCTAACAGTGGTTACAACCAGAAGTACAATTTGGGGTGACTTTTTAATTCTTTTATAAGTTTTCTAATTTTCCCACAATGTGCAATGTCTATTCGAATGTTTCAAAGAATATACTCACACAGCTCAGAAACATATAAGGTGTGTGGTGAGAAGTCCCCTCCTACACCCAATTTCACCCCCAGGAAACGGCTGCTGTTAGTTTCCTCCGTATCCTTTCAGAATTTATGGATGCATAAATAAGGAAATTTGGATATTTATTATTCCTTCACCCCCATTCTCCACAAAAGATAACAAATGTCCTTCACCTTGCTTTTTTAACCGCCTTTTTTTTTTTTTTAACATGTCTCGAGAAGGCTTCACATCAGTATATCTTTTTCTTTCCCTGTTATTGCCCCAAAGGATGTGTGTCTGTTTGCTTACTTATTTACTTTAAAAAGGTACAAGTCTCTATATGTTGGGAACAACAGGGCCCCTGCCTGATGACAGACGTCATGATACAGAGTACGATCATGTTTGAACCAGGTTACCATGAATAACCAAAGCTGACCAGGAGAATCCCAGTGGACCAGTAACTGGGGACGTGGCCGAGTTAGGAAATGTAAACCGTCTTTCGCTCAGGGGCTGGCGAGAGTAAGCGACGCTGGCAGTGGGGACACCTCAGACGCTCACTGTGGTTACGACAAAGCGCCCCACCTGCCGTCCCCCCGATCACTGCGTCCCCACCATTGTGTTCATCTACTTCCTGGTCACGCCCCACCTCTGACCTCCCCTCCAGCTGTACAGGCTCCTGAGTTATTGCAGCTGCTTCCAGGATTTCAATCATCACCCACAGGCTGGCAACACCCACATTTTTGCCTCCAGCCCAGGTGGCTTCGGCACAACCACTCAAATAGGGCCCTCATCACCTAAGGAGAACAGACCCATTCAAACTAACCCCCATAAAAAACGGGAGCGTGTGAACAGATACAGGGGTGCCTCATGGCTACAAAGTGCAGACACTACAGCCA
Source organism: Rhinolophus ferrumequinum (assembly GCF_004115265.2). Classification (NCBI taxonomy): domain Eukaryota; kingdom Metazoa; phylum Chordata; class Mammalia; order Chiroptera; family Rhinolophidae; genus Rhinolophus; species Rhinolophus ferrumequinum. Next base: position 17,090,722 of record NW_022680357.1, on the reverse strand, counting down.
GGTTTCAACAACTTCTCTGTTGTTTAGGGGTCTCTGTGTCCGATTTCAGGTGCCACAGGCAGAGAGAACATGATTGCTGGTTCTTTACCAAGTCCTGGGAAAACTGTGGGCATCTGCAGGCCGGAGTGGGCGTTCTTCCCCAGCTCCAGCTGGACAGGGTACGTTCGGGAGCTTTTTGTCCCAGCACTTGGCTCCGGGTGGAGGGTGGGGTGAGCAGGGGCCAGCTTCCAGCTCGGTCCTGAGGCTGGTTGCAACCAGACGTGGTCGGGAGGTAGTGAACCGCCCCCTGGATGTCTGTGTGGCCATGTGGGCCCTCTCAGCCCTTGCTTCAGACCCCAGTATCCGTCGGGAGTGTGTGTGTGGGATGGGGAAGGTTTAAAGGCCACCCAGCACCCTTGATTCTAACTCAGAATATGGACGGAAGCTAGGGAGGCGTGTGACCTGCAAAGACGTGGGAGCTGGTAATCGGGAATCACAGCCGAGTGAGGGGTGTGGACTGCCCTTTTCAGTAGCTGAGTTCTGTAATCACGGACTTTTTAAAATTAAGTTTTATAGTTAAAAGTATTTTACAGGGAAGCAGACTTTTTATTGGTGTTCAGCTCTATGACTTTTTAACACACACAGATCCATGGGACATCTCACCACTATCAGGACACAGGATGGTTCCATTGCCCCCCAAAACCCTCTGGGGTGCCTGCCGATAGCCACACCCCCCTGCCCCTGCCCTAAACCCTGGGCCCCACCAACAGCTCTCCATCATTTCAGTGCCGTCTCTTTGAAAGTGTCATATAAATGGAATCACAGTACGTAACCTCTCTTTCACTCAGCACAATGCCTCTGAGATTCACCCAAGTCACGGTTTTTTACAGGAACAATAAAGGTTTTACCGAGGTTATTCGAATTGGAATTGTACAGAAACTTTGGGTTAGCCCTCCAGTGATATAGTAAAGAGCAAATATTGCAACTTATCAAGCCCAGAATCCAGACAAAATTATACAAAACTGAGCCGGGAAAAAGATCTAAAAATACTGCATCGCATGGCTAGGTCTGTTCCTCCAGTTCTTCACGGCTGCGTTCGCTTTTCCCATGATGCCCCACCGATTTGCAATTTAAATTGGAATCAGAGCTTTGTAAATCACCCAGACTTTGTAATGTCAGCCAGTGCCTCCCTGTTGGCGGACCATGACACCCGAGTGTAATAAAATAACAGTGACATCAAAGCAAGAGGCATCTAGGTGGGTAGGTCAACACGTTCAGAAGTGGGGTGTGAACCATGAGTGGTTAAAAAAACCCCATTCAGGTGGTAAGAGGACATGACTTTAAATGCCACCTAACCCCGTCATTAGAAGATAATCCTTTCCTTTTTCATTCTACTCAAATCTTCTGAACACATCGCGAAGGAGAACGTCTTAGGTGCTAAAATGCTGTTCACACCGTTGTAACAGTTTTGGTTCTTTCTCTCTCTAACAGGAAAGAAGAGGCTGCCTCAGGTGGACCGGGCAACAGTATCAAGTGGGAATTTCATGGCGCTGTTTGGTTTTTCCGGCTACTTCCTGTCTTCCCCACCCCAAGTGACGATTCTCCTTTAGGACAGCGATACAAAGTTTCATGTTTAAATAAATAAGTTAACGCAAAAGTTACAGAGTGGGCTTTCATACCATGGAAAGTAAATAAAAGTATCGGCAGATACAGCCAAAACGAAATCGCGAAGTTGGCACCCAAACGACCCAAACGACCGAAGGACGGGGAAGAACGCGTCCGATGACGCCACGACTGGGAGGCTTAGACAGACGGCCCCAGGGACGAGAAGAGCTCACGATGGCCCAGCTCCTCCACCCCGGGCCCTGCGGCCAGCCTCTCAGTCCTGACCACGCACCTGACCAGGGCCTCCCTTCACGGCGAGGCCAGGCTTGGCTTTAAAGGGACTGTGTCACCTCTGACACGCTCCGTTCTGAGGGGTGGCTGCTTCTCGCCCATGGAGAAGCAGTTTGGAGCAGTGATGGCACCACAAACTCCACATCTGCAGGAACTCCTGGGCACGCGCGTGAGTGACAATGAGGGACAGTGGGTGGGGACTGCTGGCTTCCTCCCGGGGGGGGGGCAGTTCTACAACCAAAGGGGGGCCAGTTCTACAACCAAAGGGGGGGCAGTGCTACAACCAAAAGGGCTTCGCCAGCCATGGGTCATCCTCACTCCAGGCTCTTCACCTCCGCGTTGGCCTAACTAACAAAACCCCAGCTTTCCTCACCTCGACAAAGGTCGTCGCACACCCCTTCGTCCCCCAGGCATGCCCACAGCTTAGCGATGGTCACAGCTGCCCCAGGCACCGCCCGGAAGGGGGACCCACAACACTAATAAGGTCTAACACGCTTATGACACTGAATCGCTACAACGACCTGGAGCCTCATGTGCTGCAGGAGAAACACAAGCTCAGGCAGGGGAGGCGGCTCACCCCACAGTTGGCAAGTGCCAGAAGGAGGACCCGAAATGGTGTCGCCTGTGTCTGAGGCCCAGACTCTCTCCGTCGCGAAAGGACAGCTGCCAGGCGCCCTCCCACCCACACGCATGCCCTGTTAGAGCCACAAGTGCTCCAGAAAAGTCGCAAATCAGTAAGACATAACTGACAGCTCACACTTTTGGAAATGCCATCTTTCAAACTTTTTTCTAAAAAAGAAAAACCTAGAAGGCCTGGCGATCAATACAGGGGTGGCAAAAACTCTGTTGGGATTGACTAGTGATTGTCCCCTCTCAACAGGACAAGTCCCCCCTCGACTTCCTGTCCCACAGCCACCGACACTCACTCGTGTGTGTGCCCACAGAGCCCCTGAGGGTGCCGAGTTTGCGATGCCATCACTCTCCAAACTGCTTCTCCGCAGGCGAGCCGCTCCCGGCAGCTGGGGCACTGCCCCCAGCTCACATGCCATGTTCGGGGAAGCTCAGAGCCCTCCAAACTCCTACACTCCGCCCTGGGCGTCAGCTCTGAGGCCCTCGAGCCTCACGCTGTAGAGACGACCTCCCTGGCACAGCTGTCATCTGAATCATGTCCAAATTTGAGTGCCTATAAAAACGGCTTTGACAGAAGTACCTCCCGGCGTCATTTATGCCTATTTCCTCCTCTTCATCCGTGGCAGGAAAGAACAATGGAGTGAAGTCAGGTTCTCTCCCTCCCCGAGAATGACTGACAGGTAGAGATTGGACTCGTTGCTCATGAATGCCTGGTTAATGCAGACGTTTGCACTGGAGAAACTCTGAGGAAGGGGCTGAAAGTAGAAATGTGGTCACCACAGAGCTCTGCAAAGACTTTACTCATTTTTCAGGGAATAAATAATTCAGATCCCACATTGTTTCAGCCCGAAGTCGCCATGAACGGAGATCATGTAACCAAGCCCTTCTGAAAATGGGGAGGGAGCCTGAGAAAGGCGACCGCTTTCAGCCATCTTGCTCGAGCAAAAAACGAAAGCTGCGAGGTGATTTCGCATCTTCACTAAAACCATCAAGGCAGAGACACACTGCAAAGAGGCTGCCAGAGCAGAGAACACTTCCCACAGGCTGGCTGGCGGCTTTGGGGGAACCCGGGAGCGCAGGTCCCGATGACCTTGCAGGAGCCATTATGGTGCCCAATTCCGTTGGAAGGAAACCCCACAAGACGCCCCCTAAATCTAGCAATGCCATGAAAGCAGGCACCGTGGCCATCAGGTTGATGAGGCCGGACAGGAAGGAGAAACCAGGGACCACGCCTTTCCTGGTTTGGAACAAAGCTAATTCAACCTTCGAAGGACCTGCATTTATCAAAGGCCTCAAAGACGCCTAGCAAGAGGGACTGCCATCTGCCATCCATTTGGGGGTGGACCTAAAGCCTTGCATTAACACAGAACGTGATTTCTAACTTTGGTTAGTTCAAGGTCACCTTCAGATAGACGCTTGGCCAGTCACTGTCCTGGGGAGTCTATTAGATTCAGACCCCAGCCTGTCACCTGTCAGGGCCTGAGAGACAGCAAGCCGTGACAGATGTCATTGTCACCACCACCTTTGTCCCCTGCAATCCATCAGCAGTCCTGCAAATGTCCCTTCAGAAGGGACCAGCAACTGCCCACCTCGCACCCCTCCACCACAACCACTGCGAAGCCGCCTGGCCAGTCTCCCCACGTCCACCCCCACCTAGCAGCCCGAGAGCACCTCTGGGTCCTTCCTGAGCTTCGAGCCATCCCCTGCCTCCCACACACTCAAGGAGAAGCCCGACTGCTTGCAGTGGCTGACAGGGCTCTGTGTCACCGGGCCCGGCCACATCTCTGAATTTATTTCCCGTTGCTCCTCTGTGCTCATGCCACGCCAGCCATGTTGGTCCCCAGAGTTTCCTCAATCAGACCAGCTATCCTGCTGTTTTCAGAGCCTCTGCACTTGTTGCTCCCTCTGCCTAGAAGGTTCTTTGCCCAGATCACAGCATGCTTTGCCCCCTCACCTCCTCCACCTTCCCTACCCACCCCACCTAAACCAGCACCCTCCCCACCCACCTCTCCCTGTATTTCCTCCATGGCGCTTGCTTGTTGCCAACTGACATAGATATGATGTCCTTATCCATTTACTGACCACAAAGGAAGCACCGTGGGGCAGGATTTGTGTCTGTTTTCTTCACTGCTCTCTCCCCAGTGCCTGGCACAGAGTAGGTGCTCAATAAATCTCTGTGGGCGTGAGGACTGAGTCACCAGCGTCTGTATCCCGTATTCTCTTACCCCGTCACCCGAGACCCGCATGTGAAAAGCCTGACAAAGGGCTGGTGCCAGTTTGTGGCCTTGGGACAGACTCACCGATTCCTCGTCCTCCCTCAGAACGGTGTATGTGCACTCACTGAGCACCTACTGTGTGCCAGGCACTGTTTGGGCTCTGGGGATCGAGGCATGAACAACACAGACAAGATCCTGGCTCTCAGAGAGTTTTCAGTCTTGTGGGGGAGACAGTCGGTAAAAAGAAAACGGAATGAGATAATTGCAGATTGCAATAAGAGGATGAATTAAATGAAGCAGGATGGAGATGGGGACGGAGATAGTAAGCCAGCACACACAGGTCGCTCAGGAAGGCGTCTCTAGGAGGTGACATCTAAGCTGGAACCTGCATGACGAGAAGCAACCAGTCTAGGGTACAGCAAGTGCAAAACCCTAAAGCTTAGGCACCAGCTCCCCAATGCCTCTCTGACACACCCTGGGTCGGGGCCCCTCCCCCGTAACCCCACAATGCTGGGGGCGTTCTGTCTCTCTGCAAGTCTTGCTATGGGACTTGTCCGCCCCTTCAGCTCATGAGAGGAGAGATCTTCTTTCTCATCTTCATGTTTCCAGGCCTTGGCACAATGCCTGCCACACAGTAGGTCATCAGTAAATGTGTACAGAACTAACGTGACTGGAAACAGCTTTATTTTTGTATGAGTGGAAGCAGAGGTGAAGTCGTGGGATAGGCAGACTGAGAACCAGCCTCCCTATGGGGCAACCCCTTGCATCCATCCCCTGGAGAAGTTTTAGGTGCCCAGTGAAACACAAATAATGTGCCAAATCCTCCAGGAAGCCGTCCCAAATTCCCTCCATCGGATTTCGTCCACTCTTCATGCTACTACAGCTCTGCTTGTAGCTCTATTATGGTCCCTACCACCATCTGACTTCTGTGAAAATTTCCACGAACATCGAACGACCCCGTCAAACAGTGAACAGCCCACAGGCGGGACCTGTGCCCTCGTCGTCTCCAGGTCCTCAGCACTCGGCTCAGTAAAGGCAAGACGAAAGAAGCAAAGACAGGCAACGCTAACTAACACTCACGGGACCCCTTCCACGTGCCAGAAATTTTCTGAGCACTTTCACACGTTATGACTCATTTACTCCTCACAGCAAACCCCCCACCCCCACGGTAGGCAGCTAGGTCCGTCCCAGGGTGCAGCTGGAACTGAGGCGCAGAGAAGCCACTGGTTGGTGGACACATACCTGGCAGGCGGTGAAACTGAGATCCCAACTCGTTCATTCAGATGCGGGAGCCCGAGCTTTTAATTACTGGGCTGGAAATCACCTCCCCTTAGCTCCGTTTAAGCCCGCCCAGGACTCCTGACTCGTGGCTTCTCTCCCGCCCCCACCCCCACAAGTGCTCCCAGGAGACTCTGCCTCAATGCCTGCCAATCTCGCCACCAGCCTCAGGGCAGATCTGGGACTCCCGTACCCAGAGGGAGCACCGAGGCCGGGGGAGTGGGGGGCCTGAGCTAACATGAAACCCTCTCCTCCCCAGTGCTGACGACTATCTGCCCAACCAAAGGCAAGCGTGGGCGACCCCTGTCACGGGCTCCCTCTAAGTTGCCTCTGTTCACAATAAATGGGAAGTCCCAGGGACACCTCCCCCCGCCCCAAGTGGAGTACCTTTCACGCAGCTAGCAAGGTACATACGAAGAAACGACACTGTCTTCCCCTCTTTTTTCAGTGACATTAGACCGTCCGAGAAAGCCGAGTGACGCCCTGTCTCACGCCATGTCGCAGAGTGGGAGAAAAAGGACTTCGCATCTGAGATTTTTAGACACCTTCTGCATGCGCCTGGAAAATGCTACCTTCAGAGAAAGTGAGAGTGACGCCGCCCCTCAGGAGATGCAGGGAGAGGTCCTCGGGCCTCCACCCTGAGCAGACCCCCTAATTTTCTTACTCATGGGAGCTGGTGGCCGCGGGCACGGAGATGGGACCACAGTGAGGGCCTCTGATTCCAAAGCCTGGGGGGAGAGTCCAGACGGGCTCGTGCCCAGGAAATCTATGTAAGGCTCGAGCCCCAGTTAACCCAAGCAGCACCTCCGGCCCCTGCTCCTTGGAAGAACACGCTCAGTAATTGTCCCTATGCCATTACCCTGCGGAGACGGCCTCTGGGAGGACGGCTCTGGACCAACTGCCCAGCTGTGCCGCTCGACAGGCAGCAATTACCTCTGAAATGCTAAGTTATTTCCACTCGCTGTGGCTTTTACCCACCTCGTCAGGCTGCTCACGGACTACAAAGCACATCGGCCCATCAGGGCGGCCCATTAGGAGAACAAAGTGGCAGCAGACCCGGCCTGCAGCTGCCTGGCACTGAGCCTGGCAGTGGTGGGCGTGTGACAAATAATGGCTTAACCCACCCAGGGTGTGCTGTGGAGTGAGTGCCACAGGGTCAGGTGGCTGCCTGACCCACAGCCTGAGTGCGTACCTACCTGCTGCCTGTACCACGGAGTCCCTGCGGCACCGACGGCCTCCCCTCCACGTCCTCCAGGGGACCCATCACCAGGGAGCCGTGTGCTCCGGTCCCCTCCCCACCCACTCTGTCACTCGGCCATCCAGGCCATCCCAGAAAGCTTCTCGGGTCTAACCAAAGGGAAGGAAGTGAGTCTATAGCCCTGCACCCAGGTTCGAGGATGCTCCCCCCACTAGCATTCTGGGGAATAACAGCACCTGTTGGGCACTGACTCCGCCCCCAACATGTGGGCGGTCCCTAAGGAACACCCATCACAGCATCTTGCTATCAGCTGGGGAGGAGGGGGGTGTCGCCTGCACGGTCCCTCATTTCAAGACTGCTGCTTCCCGGGAGACGAAAACTGAAAATGGTCAGAAGAGACCCTGCTGGCTGCAGAGACAAGCAGGGCCCGGGGGCTCCCGCCGCGCAGGCACCAGCCACTGGTACGGTGGGTCCCCAGGGCAGAGGCCACCTCTGGGGGACAGCGCTTCTATCCAACACGGAAACATCACACGTCACTGGAGCTGATACCCCATCCATCCTCAGATATACCCACATCTCAGAGATGCTAGGATACGGGGGAAAATATGCTTCTCAGAACCCATGGTAAGTGATGTTTTCACATTTTAATATACAAAACAGCCTTAACCAACGGCTTTTGGGAAAACTCGTTTTTTGTTTTGTTTTTTAAATTTTCCCTTGCAAGCTCTTCCACTGTCCTTCTACGCTCCGGGGAGCGACGCCAGCTCTGCGAAAACACCTCCTTGAGCCATGGCAGCTCTGCTCACCCGCCCTGAGAGCCCCTCGGTCCTGACAGACGGCACACGGGGCGGGAGGAACTGTTCTATCTGCACAGAGCTGCCGGCAGACAGAGCTACCAGGCGAGTGTGGGATTTATGGACTCCGTGTTTCCCTGAATCAGCATGTGTGACACCTCCTGGCCCGAGGCTGGGAAGCTCCTGATGAGGACGCGTCGGCACAGACACCGTGATTGTGTGCGGGAGTGCACGCGTGCGAGGTGCCATGCACACACATCGGTGCACACGCCACAAGCCTGCGTCCGTGCCGTGTGCTCGTCACTTTGTTACAGATAGTTAAAGCCTTCCGCATTCACTGCGTCCGTCGTCTCGGCTTTTGGTTTTGCTTCTTTCTGAAGTTTCTCCTAGATTGATTCCTTGATTGAAATGAGCTGGATAAGGCGACAGATCTTATTCTGTGTTTTCTCATCCCTTTCTTATTAGACGGTTGCTGCCCCCCCACCCCTGCCCCGGGCAAATCCTGTGTCTCCTTTGTCTTACGCTACCCCCAAGACCACCATCCATGCTGAACAAATAAATAACTAGAGTTGTGAAGTGGAGTCGAAAATTTACAGTGTGGGCTCATCTATCAAAATGCCAACACCGGGGCCGTGTCAACCTACTCTGGCCGGCACTTCTGTGCATTTAGAGAAAATCCACTTTCTGTTCACACTGCTCCCCCCAGCCCACCCCCCTACCCCCGGCCCATTGCTGAAAACTAGCAAAGCGGACAACACACTACACCAAACTCAGCTTCCCCTGAGGCTCTAAAAAGTACCAGACAAGGCCCAGCTTATCCCTCTTCACGGCAGACGAGGACCTGAGAATTCTGCCTCACGCCCAGGGCCGGTGACGGTCAGCACCCTAAGTACCCCCGTGAACGAGGGGAACCATCACATACACGGTCTGCCAGGCTTTTCACAGGACTGGGAAGCAGGTCAGACACCGTCCCCAGGTGAGCAAACTGACAGCCAGAAATGTCTACCTCCCTTGTCTATTGTGACTGTTTATCAATGGGGAGGGAGGGCAAGGAAGGAGGGGTGAGAGAGGGAGGGAAAAGGAGGGAGGAGGGAAAGGGAAGGAGGAGGGAGACAGAAAGAGAGGAGGAAGCAGGGGAGCAGAGAGGAAGGAGGAAGAGGGAGGGAGGGGAAAATAGAATCAAGCTGAAAGGAGAATTCAGGGCCAGGACCCTTCCTTGTCTCTCATGGAACTTTCTTTCCAGCAGCTAACTAGTCGCTCAGCCCCACTGGTGACAACAGCAGGGCCAGGAAGCCGTGGGTTCGGTACCATGCTGCTGGCGCTGGCAGTGGTGCTGGTGGTGAAATGGCAGCAGTAACAGCGGCCGCAGAAGTAACACTGGTGTCTCATCTTGGCCGACCCGAGGACCTCAAGGGCACCCCACGTGCCGTGCTCCGTGTGTCCTCAAACAACCTGCTGAGACGGACTCCAGGGGCCCCCGTGTGCCCAGCAGCCTCAGGGCATGACTCTGCTCCTCCCCACACAGCACCCAGGGGACCATCCGCCTCTGAGCGCAGGCCACCAGGTCACCTGTCCCTGTCCCCATGGTCTCCCCTTGTCTGCCTGGCTGGGCAGCTAGCCGACCCCACCCTCCAGGCCCAGCTGCTGCCATGGGGAGGACACTGGGAGGAGGGGCCAGGTGACATGCACAGGTGAGGGAAGCTTCAGTGTGAGTGTGTGTGTGCGTGTGTGCGTGAGTGTGTGTGCGTGTGAATGTGCATGAGTGTGAGTGTGTGTGTGTGAATGTGCGTGTGTCTGTGAGTGTGAGTGTGTGTGTGCGCAAGTGCGAGTATGTGTGCGCGTGCGCGTCTATCTTTGTGTGAGAGTGTAGGCCAGTGACGACTGGCCCTAAATTTCATCAACTTGCTTTGTGACCCCACTCCAGATGCTCTCTCTTGGGGATTGTAGTTTTCACATCTGTAAAATACTAAGGGCAGCAGGCAGAGAGACGAGTATCATATGACCTGCCATGCAACTCATGGAATTCAGGAATAAAATCAGAATCTGAGTTTCAAAGGGTCCCAGAAATCCCCATCATTTCTGCAATTAATGCCTATTTACTTGAGGGGTAATAAAGGATGAAACACACACAGAGAAATGTTCCAGAAATTATGGCAACAGCCTCCAACTAGGGCAGTAATTCCTTATGCAGAAATGGCAATCCACAACCAGACCTCTGGGTAATTGTTCTTTTAGAAACATAAAGGGGGAAAGGGAAGCTCGGTCAGACCCTGGGAAGTGGGGGAGAGAGAGAGAAAAGTGGAGCTGTCAGTGTGCTTGATGTTAAATAAAACCTACCAGGACTCAGCTGAGAATTTTAGCAGAATCCAAATGTGCTATAAAAAAAAAAAAAAAGAAGGCACGGCTCCCATCTCGAAGGTTCACAGCTAAGCTGGCTTAAAATCACACATGCCAAGATTAAAAATAAAAAGCAGCCATCCCTGAATGACAGGGGCTGAGGGCAGGAAGCCTGAGGGATGGTTTTCGCTGGAGGAGCGGGGAATGCAGCCAGCCATAGGTGTTCAGTGGAGGTCACCACATCTAACAGCCAGACGCTTACAATTGTGCTATTTTGCACTTAAAAGGGACTTCACGTTGGCAAGGGGTTTTCGTATGCTCTCCAGATTCTCCCTTGAGGAACCCCTGCTGTGCTTTAGGGTGTGCCGGCCCCAGGCAGGTCTGCCATGCAGTGTGTTGGCCTCCCCTGCCCTGGGGTCTGGCTCCGACTCTGTCCCTGCACCCCTCCTACACCCAGGCGGGAAGCCTTTGGCCCGCAGCTTGGAAAGCACCAGACCTGCCATTCTGTGCCACCCTCTTCCACGGAGCCAGCATACTGACGCTGGGACTACACTTCCAGGGCTTGTCCCACCTCTGGTCCCCACAACCATGAGCACTGCAGGCCAGGGCTAACTGGCAAAGGTAACAAGTCAGCCTGTGCCCCCCCCCGGAAAATCCAGGGCCCCCGTTATGAGTCCAATGGAGTCCTTCTAACGAAGCCATTCACCCAATATGCTTAGGACTTTCTACTTCCTAAAGGGTGTAATTTTACAAAAATGTTTAAAATTAGCCTCAGCTACTGTATCAGCTGCCATGTTACTCCCCCCCCCGCCCAGTTCCATTATTATGCAGACATTTCCAGAAAGTCTTCAAGGGGTCAGGTGAATGCTGAGAATTCTGTGAGCCATGTGTTAAGCGGAGCCATATATCCCCTCTCCACCCACCCCCACCCAGGATGCCCCAATCAGCCCACACGTGGGCCAGTCCTACCCCTCAGCGCCATACAGGGCTTGGGAGATAAATACATATTGAACAGTGGAGGCTGCACCTTCCAGAAGCTTCAGGCTATACCCAGACACCACCAGCCTGGGGCACTCTCATTCCCAGCAGTGCAGTGGGGGAGTGGACAGTCTCCGTAACACCGGTGGCCCCTATGACCCTGCCAGCTTTCGCCGAGTGCCCACCGGTACTCCACCTTCCACACCCCACTGGCTGGTTTGGAAGCCGCTAGCGGTGCTGCACGGTCAAAGCACTTAGGAAAAGCCCTGGGAGGCGGGCAGCGCCGACACTGTTTCCCTGCCCACCGTGATGGGTGAGAAAACTGCAGATCAAAGAGTTTTAGGATTTGCTCAAGCTAAGTGACAGAGCCAAGGCTCAAACCCAGGCTTCCTCGTCACTCCACTATGACCACTGACTCAGGGTCGGAGGGACGTGGGTCTCCTCCCAGACACAGCAGCAAACCCCGGAAGCTGGGAAGGAGCCTGGAGACAGGGACTTCCTCACTGCCACACCTCGGGGGATGCCCTCTCATCAAGCGCAGAGCCTTGGCGCCTGTCGCAAGGGGGCCCTGTTCCGACTTTCCATCCTTCTCAGGGTCCTTCAGATGCCAGGAAAGACCTGCGGGGGTCGGGGGTAGGGGGTGCTGCCAGCAGGCAGCACGTGCCCTGCCCCTTCCCTGGGCACCTGCCAGGCCTCCCGCTGACCCTCAGGTCGACTTTCCTTCGGGCTACTCCAGTGACAATGGCCCTTTGCAGTTCAAGAAATTGCGTGCTCGGCGACACAATCATGGGAAGTTCTGGGTAAATCCTTCTGCTAGTGTGTCCCCCCAACACACACACGTGTCAGCCTGAACCCACACAACGAGCCGGGTAAAGGGGAAGAGAAACCGCAGGAGACCGCTCTCAGGATGGAGGCGACTGGACACCGCGCGCAGAGTGCTCCCCGCTTACCTGTACCAGTCCAGTCCGCGCCCGTAGTTCCTGTCGAAGAAGTGGGGCTCGGTGCCCAAAGCCCGCACGTCCGGGTGCACGCGGATAAACTCCAGCACGGCCCGCGTGCCCCCCTTCTTCACTCCCACGATGAGGGCCTGGGGCAGCCGCTTGGTCCCCAGCTTCTGCGAGCCCGAGTGGTTGGCAGCCGAGAGGCGGGGGGCGGGCGCGGCGGCGGGGGGCGCGCTGGGTGTCGGCCCCGGGGGATCGCAGGGGCGGGACTTCTGGAGAAGTTTCTGGCCGCCCGCGCCGGGGCCGTGGAGGCAGCGGGGCGCGCTGAGCAGGCGACTCCGGCCGAAGTCGTCGCAGCAGCACAGGAGGCTGTAACACAGGTAAGTGCAGGAGAGCGAGAGCGTGAAGGCAAAGAAGAACCTGCGCGCCCTCCGCGGCTGAGGCGGCCCCGCGCGGCCCAGGACCCTATAGGCCATGGCTCCATGGACCCGCGCCCGGGGGCATGGTTTCCGAGCGGGCGCCGGCGGCCGAGCGGCTCAGGCCCTGCGGCCGCCTAGGGGGCGCGCACGGCTCTGCCCGGGCCACGCAGGTCGGGCGTGAGGGGCCTCGTCTTCTCCAGGCGCTGCCGGCCGGGGCGCGCACCATGCCCGGGGATCCCGGGGGCGGCGGCGGGTCCCTGGGGAGCAGGCGGCGGCGCCTCCAACATCGCCGCGTCCTAGGCCACCGGGCTCTGCGCGGCGGGGCGGCTCCGGGCGCCCCTGGGCTCCTCGGCGTCCAGCGCCCGGAGCCCCATCCCGGGTCCTCGGCGGTGGCGAGGCTGTGCGGGCTGGCGGCGGGCCGGCCGGACGGTGGCGCTGGCGCGGGCCGCGTTCCGGCTCCTAGCGAAATGCCGAGCCGAGAGCGCTGCCGGCTCTATTTAAGGAGTCGCCTGACGTCAGCCGCGCGGGTCCCCCAAGCTCGCGCCCCGCCCGGGGACCTGGCCTGCCCCCCCTTATCCCTCCGAGGACACACACCCCAGGCCCTTCCCACGCAGGCCACGCCCTAGGGAGCCCTGACCAGCTTGGGGCGGGGAGGGGAAGGGAGCGTGTGGAGGCATTCACTCCTTCAGGGCTGGACCCCCCACCACTGGCATCCTGGCACCCAGGGGTGGGAACCCGGTGCAGCCTGCGCCAACATCCAGACTCCAGCCCAATACGTAAACCCCGCAGACACACGCACCCTGCACTGAGACAGTCCCACCGCGCTGACAGCACGCACGCACACACACAGGTACACACGTACCCTAACGAGACACACCCCCACACCCACCTGGGGTGGGGAGGGAGAAATCTCCCAATCCGCGCATAGAAACACCGACAGGGGCTCTCCCCTCGTCCTCTGATCTCAGCAAACACACACAGAGCCTGGAATCGCGCGGGACAGGGACACACGCTCCATACGGGATGGGTAAAGGAGCCGAGCGTGAGTGAGATTCCGGGACTATTGCAGCTCCTTGCCCGCCCCCCCTCTTCCCGCGCTGACTCACTCCCGGGCGCCCGCTCTGTCTCACACCTATGAAGGGTGTACCCCCAACCTACGGTTACTCCTCCTTTCCCTGTACCTGGCGGGAGAGCGAGACCCCAAGAAGCGGACTCCGCGCGGGGCGGGTTCCTCTCTTAGCGGCTGCCCCCTAGCGGCGGACTGCTTCCCGGGGAGCTGTGCAGGGTCCCAGGGTCCCTAAGATCCAGGACGCGGCGGACTTCTTCACACAGTGGCACGAGGAGGAGGAAACAGAGGGCCGGGAGCACTCGTCCGGGAGCAACTCCACTCAAATGATCCCTAAGCGACTACCTACAGGACAGCTGCCAGTGTCCCTGTCCAGAGCTGGCGTGAGTGACCAACCCCAGTACGGGCCTAAGCGACCACCCCAGGGGATCAGAACCGCGCGTCAGAACAGGCCTAAACTACCATGGCCTAGAACACAGCTAAGCTGCTGGCTCCATGACAATGCCCAGTCACTGTGCCCAGGAGCTCACCAAGGGAGTGCCCCTTTAGGATGTCTGAGTGGCCACCATCACCCCCGGCGTCCCCCTCCACACACACACACACACACACAGAACTGACTGTCCATGGCCCTTCTTCAGGGGATAACCTGTCAGGCCCTGTGGACCCTTCGCTTACGTAAACCCGGCACATGCTCAGAAGCCTTAGGCCAATCCCTGTGCTGCCCATACTATTAATAACGACCAAGTCTGTTTCAAGCACTTGGCCTGCGTGGACTCATTTACGATTCACCGCAACCTATGAGATTATTACCGTCAAACCCACAGCACTTGGTTTCCTTAATCCTAACAGTCACTCACATTGATCAGGTGCCGTGGTGTGTGCAGGGATGTGCGAATCACCGGGCCTGGGCACCTCGTCTACCTCCAACGGGAGAGAGGTGCTGTCCTAATTCCTAATTTACAGACAGTGAGGTTAAGGCTTACTGAACACACCCCTGGTCATCGAATCGACAGACCTGGGATCAAAGCCCACGCCGTCTGACTCCAGGACGCAGGCCCTTCATTACAGAGCTTCAGTTCCCTAACTTCCTTCCACCGTCCTTCACGTCCTTCCGTCCTAGAGCTGAACGAACGCATTTGTCTACGTAGCTTCTGAAATGTGACACCTGGGATTGAATGAGGGCTCGCAGGTGGAGACTGAGAAGTGCCCGAGGGCTCAGGCCTCGCTTCTGTAAACCGGGGCTGTGGTGCCACCCACGCCTGCGTTCTCTTTTTCTTGCTGCCCCATCCCACTGCCGGTATCTCAAGCCTGCAGCCAAGTCACAGCTCTAAGTGTTTCTGACAAGGGCCGCTGATTGAGGCGCATCGGCCCCACACTGCGCTTGTACAGAGGGCCCGTTTGGACCGAACACGTAGGTCCTTCTACGTTTGACCTGATTAAATTGTATCTGCTGTCATCAGTGCACTGCTTCGATTTTTTCTGTGAATGTCCGCTTAAATTTAGAACCATGGTACAGCTTTCATGTATTTAAAAAGAAAAAGAAGAAAGTTTGAATCCCAGCAGCTTCCCCCTTGATCCTCAGCATACCTGGGGCAAGTGGGTTGACCTCCTGAGCCTCGGTGTTCTCAGCTGTAAAATGGGGGTTTATGATTAACTTCAAAAACCTCTCGGGGTTCCACTGTGCGATTCCGTCCTTCTATTATTCCAGGCATGAATCGCTCTATTGGCATCATGTCATCTCCATGTTGATTACAATTTAATTCCTCACTCAAGTTGTTAATAAAAATGTCAAAACAAATATGTTGGCAGGAACGCTAATACATACTTTCACATGTGAGCCTGCTATTTCTGCACTTCTCTGTCAGTATCGCACGGTTACATCCCCTCTGACAATGTCAGCACTTTATTCTTAAGGGGGAGAAAAACACGGATATAGTTCTTTCTCATACGTCTGTGCTTGGCTCCAGTTTAAAATTATTTTTATCTTTGAATTCATAAGTTCTGAAATCCCCGGGTATTCAGAGATATCAGAGCCAGGCAGATTTGCCCCTTCAAATTTCCACCCAGCATAATAGCTGTTACTTAGAATTCTTCAGGGAGTGAGACAGGACATGCCTGCTCGTCACCCAGCCAGCCCTTTTTACAGCAAGTAGTACCATGATTCTCCTTTGGGGGGACCAGGGAGGATTCTGTGGGGCCGCTGGTTTATCAAAGACACTCACTAAAACAAGGTATGTTTCTTTTACTGTCACCTGGGAGAAGACGAAGAGCGTTCACCATCCTAGGGACCCAGGCTCCACTATGTCGTCTCCTGCCATCATGTTCACATGCTGGACAAAGGTGAGGAAAGAAACACTAGGGCATGACATGTCCCTTTGATCCCTTTGAGGCCATTTCCTAGAAGTTGCCTGCATTCTTCGTACTCATTACATTCAGTTGGTGACCACATTGTCACATGGCTTTCTAGCTTCAAGAGGTTCTTTGACATGTGGTCTTCACTCTCGGTGGCTGATGTCTGCCTCCTATTTGGGTGTTTTGCAACCCAGAAAAAACTGGAGAAAAGTTATGGAGGGCAACTCGTCATTCCTACCTTCCTTGGAGAAAGGTGTTCCTCCTTCCTTCCCTGTGGGGTCTGAGACGAGTTCAAGGACCAATCCTAATTTCTAGTCACACTTCAATGACAGCAACTCCCATCATTCCATTGAGTATCAACCACAGAACTTTTGTTGAAATTATGGGAAAAGAGAAGCTTTTCCATCCAGGATGATGAGCTCGTGCAAAATAAGCCTGAAGCTCCCCGTGGCCACCTGTGCCGTCAGGAGGGGAAACTTGGCGGATGAAGGAAGCGTAGAGGAAAGCAGGACTGAAAGATGGGGATCTGGATCCTTGAGCCTCTGAATCTAGCCATGCCAGAAACGTGGTCCCTGGACTTTTTTTGTTCCAACTGATTAGTTGTCTTTCCGTTACTTGCAATCAAGAGAATCCTGACAAATACAAGAAGCAGTTGCTACCTTAATTATAAGGAACAGGTCCGTTTTAAGAAGAAATGGCGAAGGTGGGGTGGAGCCTCATTTTTAAGGATATGCACAGACTGGGACCGGAACCCTTCCAAGTCTGAGGCAGTCGTAGGATGCAGAGAGCATGCATTCTCCATCTTCTCTACTGCTCTTTGTACCTCATTTATTTTCTTCTCACTGGTATCTGCCTTTCCTCCCCTCCTTTATTTATGAACCAGTAAAGGTTACCAAGTTGCAAGCAACAGAAACTGACTCGGGCTAATACAAGCAAAAAGAGGAATTCGGAATAGCTCAGACAGAAAAAGAAGTTTGACAGAGCTCACAGAATGCGTAAGAAGCTGGGGGACGGGGCTCATAAACAGAATAGCAACCCCAGGATGCATTTCCTTCTCTCCCCTTCCTTTCTGAGCCTTCTTTTCCCCTTTTGTATCAGCAGTCTCATGACTCTTGCTTCTCACTGCATTTAAGACCTTGAATTTGAAATGATAAAACAAGGACATTTTCTGTCCCTTAAGTCTGGACCCAATCAAGCCTTGTTATTCAGTTTTAGTTCAGGGTAAGATTCAATTTTTTCCCCCCTGAGAGCCAAGTTTTGTGAAACAGGAGAAACTGTTCTGAAGAGGGTGGTCCCCATGAGGCAAAGGACCGTGAAGTGGTCACGTGGTCTGCAGGTTGCGTGAGCCGCAAAGTTCCCATCGGAGCCCAGAGGATGGGAATGAATACTGAACATTTAGGAAAGAGAGTGGGAGTGAGGATGAAAGAAGACTGCACACATGCTGTTCCCTGGGTCAAATCAGGGGGCAAAGCCTCCAGGGACGACACACTACCTATAAAAGGGATCCAAATCGAAAAGTCCAGGGATCATGGATGATTTTAAGGACGGTGTGAGATTCCAAACATGTGTCACCTCCCTGTTGGTTTCCTTCTGCTTTTAGCAATAATCACCATCAGAATCATGAGATAGGCACCGTTTATTGGGCATTTTCTCAGTACCAGGCACTGGGCTAAGTAAGCATTTAGATGCATTACCTAATTTAATCCTCTCAGTAAACCGAGAGAGGGATAATTATGACCTGTATTTTATAAATAAGGAAACAGTCTCGAGTACGTTGAATTTTCCACGTCCTCATTGATGCTGAAGGCTGGAAAAGGAGAATCAGTGCAAAGAAGTATAAATGGGGAGACTGACGACCACCTTTACCCGTCACCTTCCCGTGGGTCCATATTGTGTAGAGCCCCACTCCCACCTGCTTTATGTAACCCACATGATCTTACCCTCACCCTGTCTGACCACCTTGACTTCCCAATGAGAAGGCAGGCTCCTTCGAGGCAGGGAACCCGCTAGTTCCAAATCAGCCTGGTACTTGGCATTTGGGCTGCATATTCACGTTGGGACCCCTTGGGGTTCTGGATGTCCTTTCTCCCTCTTGATGGACCACGAAATACGACCCCATCAGCTCTTCCAAGAAAGAACTGGTATTTCATCACGAAACGGATCCCAAGTGGGTTATTTGTAACGTCGGAAGACTTTCACTTGTGCAACATAGCAGGGCTGACCTGGTGATACTCTCTCTCCTTTTGTCTTTACATGATAGCAGATGAGAATGTCACGACTGCTGTCATCACCCCCAATTTATCAATTTCCTGACCTACAGAGCTTAGTGGTATAGGATGGGATGACTGGAAAAGTAGCGGGGTGTAGAGAACAACAGAGAGAGATTTGTTGGGCTGTACTGAGTTTTCTGTTTACCTTCAACATTTTTATTATACAGGTAATATACCCTTACTATAGAAACAAAAGAAAGTACCGAGAAGCCAAAGAAAAAGTCCCCCAAATCATAACACTCAAAAATAAATATTGTTAGTGTTTTGTTTATGTCCTTTCAATTATAAATGTGTTTGTGTGTTTGTTTATGGGTCATCCCATATCTACTGCTTTGTAAAGTGTGGGTTTTTTTTAAAACAATATTGTGAATCTATTTTATGTCATTCTATACAGACCTATGTAGGTCTAGTACTTTCAGAAAGAGAAAACAACTTTCTACTGGAAATGCTAGATGTAAGGATGGTAATAAGCCTGCAAGTCCAATGACTGGAGAAAACTTACCATATGGGAATTAATGTAACACAGAAGTAAGCAGAGTGAGATGGAAGACCAAGTCCAGGGAATAATGTTTGAATCCTGGATCCAGCTCTGCCTGAAGCTACCCCTTCAAGAGACAGTCAAGTACAGTGGTTGTGAGTACAGTGTCTGGGAGAAGATTGCCTGGGTTCAAATCCTGGCTCTGCTACTAGGACTAAACAAGATAATAAATGTAACGTGCTTAGAACAGAGCCTGGCTAACAATAAACCCTCGATAAACATTAGCCATTATTATGCTGCAAACTTTTCAATCACATCCATCAGTAAATTAGCCTTTGGACATAAGCCATTTTGATTGATACAGATACGTACTTTTCAACTAGATTTGCATTTTTCCAACCTGCTTGAAAATTTCTTTGGCCATAAGATAACATCAATCTCTGTCCTCTGTAATCACCTAAGACCCCTCCTGCTTTGGATCCAACTTATCTCTCTGGTATTTTTAATGTTTCCAGGAAAGTAACCGAATATCCTCTCTGGACATAGTACGTGACAAGTGTCCAATAAGTGGTTATTGGATAAACAGAGAGTAAGACCCTCAAACACTCCTTTGCCTGGAGGACCATTTCAGCCACGAGGACAGGGCACAACTTATCTTCAAGGACTGAATTCTTTGTGTATTGATCACCTCCTCGTGTCCTCGCTTCCCTCTTTATTCAGAATAAATTCCATGGAGAAACATGGGCATCACTTCTTACAGCACCACCTCCCTCGACCCTCTCTCACTGTGCTGTATTTCCTGGTTACAATCAACGTTATGCCCATTCAGCGCCTAATGCCTGCAGCCCACACGGCTGAACACAGCAAATGCACAGACACAATGACTCAAAATCTCACTTAAAATTCATCATTTCTAATGTCAAGTGGACGCCTAACACTTCCCAGGGATCGTACATTTCCTGAACCCCTTCACTCTCCCGTTCTCCTGCGTAACTGTGGAGTCCCTTCTCTCCTATTCTCAAAACCCTGACACCGCCTCCCCTAACCCATCAGCGGAGGACCTTGCTTCCTTCCTAGTTCACTGCTAAATACCGTGTTTCCCCGAAAATAAGACCGAGCCAGACAACCAGCTCTAATGCATCTTTTGGAACAAAAATGAATATAAGATCCGATATTATATTATATTATATTATATTATATTATATTATATTAAAGACCTGGCCTTATATTAAAATAAGACCGGGTCTTATATTCATTTTTGCTCCAAAAGACACATTAGAGCTGATGGTCCGGCTAGGTCTTATTTTCGGGGAAACATGGTAGAAGCAGTCGGGAGAGAACTTTTACCACCTCAACCCCCCTGCCTGTAGCTGTGTCCACATATTTTATTTTTTCTCTCCTGTTAATGTGATGTTAAGGTCTGTGTTTTTAGGTAAGGCCAACCCCTCCACTCGTGTCCTGTATCACTTTGAGCAAACCTTTCCCCTTTGTCCTGCACCCAGCTCTCCCCCTCTCCACTGTGTCCTTCCCATCAGCATACAAACAGATTGATAGTTCTTCCATTTTTAAAAGAAAAGTGAGAAAGAGCCCTGTCTTGACCCCGCCTCTCCTCCAACTATAGCTTCATCCGTACTCCTCTCTTCACAGCTCAACTCTTCGAGAGTGATCTCTACTCACTGACTCCAAATTCCGTCCTCCACTCACCTTGGAGCCCGTTCCAATCAGACTTATGTCCCCACCTCTCCTCTGAACTGTTCTCCTCAAGGTCACCACCGAGGTCCACATGCTAGACTCAGGTCAATTCTAATCCTCATTGAACGTGACCCGTACGTAACATTCGATTCACTTGATAACTCTTTTCTTCTTGCAATGTTTTGTCCACCGGGGTTTCAAGATGCCACATTGTTCCAGCGTTCCTCTCAGCTCTCTGCTTTTCCTTGCAAACCTCCTGCGATGATTTCCTTGGGCTTCCATGACCTCGAACGTGGACTGTCATGGGGATTAGCACTTGGACCTCATCTCTTGTTTCTCTACGCTCACTCCCTTAGTGGCATCGTAAGTCCCACGGCTGTAATATCCCACGTATATACGACTGCATCTCAAGTCTGCAGCTCCTTGCTTCTGAACCAGATGTCTCACAGGCATCTGAAACCGAGCACGTCCTGAACGGACCTCTTACCAGTCCCCTAAGACCTGCTTCATCATAATCATCTAGGTAAACAGGAACTCACATCTTTCACTTGCTCAAGCCAAAAATAATCTGAAGTCAGCCTTGATGCCCCTCTTTCTCTCATACCCCATGTCTGACCTGTGAGCAAAGCCTGTCGATCTCCCCTCAAAACACAGAGTAAACTAGACTGTCTGTCACCGCCTCCGTCACTCTCATCCTAGTCCAAGCCACCACCCTTTCTCACCTGAATTCGGTCTTTTTTCCCCCCTCCCCTTTCTATTCCCACTCTTCCATGCTCTCTGGATTGCAAGATGCTGGGAGCCCGAACACAACATTTCCCAGAATCCCTTGCGAGCTGGTTTGGAATTAGGTTTGCCCAATGGGAGGCCCTGGCAGGGCGCTGGAAAACAGATGGAAGGGCGACACCACGTTCTCCTTTTAGAGGTGGCTTCCGTTGCAGCAGCAGCCCACAGCAGTCTTGGCGAAGTGTGGCTTTCTAACTTCTTGTCCATGTCGCAGGGAGGTTGACGTGGGCTTTCCTAGAGCTGCAGCAGCACAGAAGTCATGGGGGTAACAGATCCTCCACCTCGCAGACAGAGTGGGGGACTGGAGGGTCCAGCCTGTCACCTCCTGGCTTCCTGCGAGGTGGGGGTGGCTGTGGTTTCTAACTCAGCAGTCACACCTATGTGACAGCCATGGTCTCCGCAAACACTATTTTCCCTTTTGCTCCTACGCGTAGGGGTAGTTCCTGCAGCTACTCATTTCTAAGTGACTGTCTCCTTCCCTTTCTGCTCATCACGCCATCCTCCAATAGCTTTTGGATCGCCTGTATTCAATTCTTTCTGCTTGAAACACCTCGGGTGCTTCTGATTTCCTCAGCAGAGACTGACTGACAACCCCCGATAGGTGCTTCCTAAAGCCCTCTCAACAAGAGGGATCCTTCGGGCTCAAGCCTTCTGTGGCTTCTCATCTCACTCAGAAGAGCCACCTCCGGGGCTAAAGACTTGTACCTGGTAAGAATTCTTTTGAGAGAATAAACTCAAAATAAAACTGCCCGGACCACTCCCTTCTCCCCTGCCCCCCTGCCCCCTCCCCACCACACACACTATTCTTAGGCAACCAGCAGACTCCGAGCTGGCCTCATTCAAAAATGACAAATGACCAGAAGAATCTGGCTTGGGACCGTGGATACCACAGAGGAGGGTGCCTTTAGCCAAATTCCCCTTGGTTCATACCAACACTCCTCCGCTCCCACCGCGGTGCCTGGGGTCTCCCTGTCTGGAGCGCCTCGAGTCCATTTTTTTGGAGGATTAGTGCCTGCAGAGTGGGAAGCACAATTTCCTGGTTGTGCTCACAGGAAGGGACACCCAGGGGCCCCGCGCCTCAGCCTTGTACCTCCTTTCCCCAACACCTGATGTCTCTGAGTATTGAGCCCTTTTAAGATTTTCTGGGGCGGTATTTCCTGCTTCCGGCGTTCAGTGCACCTTTCTCAGCACTGCGGTGCCACGCTCTGCTTCCAGTTTTCTACTGTAATCTCTCGGTGGCCGCCGTGACCTCTCACTTTCTTTGTCCTTATAGATTAACGCCATTATTTCATTCCTTTCGACGCTGCAGTATTGTAAGAAACACAATCTGTGTGACGGAGGGGTTCTGAAAGGACCTTGAACTTCTCCAACAAAGAGCACTCAGGTGGTGGCTCTCCAGCTAATCTGTGAGCCAGAGAGATGGCCGCCGCTCCCGCTCTGCGCCTTCAGCTCCGACAGTTCTCAAATGCGGACCCTGCAGGTGCCAAGCAGCTGAAGAAGGTCAGCGGGTAGGTAGCTGGGAAGCCTAATTAATATGTACCATGTAAGTCGTACATGAGTCACTCCTTTTGTGAGAATGTAGCGGAGTGCGGCCAGAGATAAGGGGCCCTTTGAGCAGCCCCCTGCTATTTTTTTTTGTCCTCTCCCCCAAAGTTACTAACATTCTCTCAGTTTAGGTAGTATGCTTTCAGTCTTTCTTCTGTGCTTTCGTGTGCAGAAAAACAGGGACAAGCAGCATACTTTATTGGGGATGTGGGGAGAAGCGTGCGTACATGTATAATTACGATATTCTACAACTTGCTTTTTTCACTCAGCATGTTAATGCCTGTGGATTTAACTCAGGTCTCTGCAAAGTAGTTCACCATCTATTTGACGCCTCGAGTTGTTTCAAATTCATGTATTTTTACATATCATGGTTGAATCAGCCATTTCCCTGTTGTTAAGAGGCGTTTAGCTTTGTATCCATCGTGATTACACTTGTCTGCATATAACGGAGAAACCCAAAGCGACAGCAGTTTGAATCGGGTATCAATTTGTTTGCCTCATTTAAAGGAAGTCCAGAGGGAGGTGGTCTGGGTCTGCATGGCTCCTCTGTGAACTTATCAGGGACCCACGCTTCCAGCTCTTGGGAACCCTGGATGCGTCCCACCTCCTCAGGATTGAAAAGCTTGCTGCACTCTCCACAATCACGTCCCCAATCCAGGAGACTGCTTGGAGAAAGAAGAGAAAGGTGCCCATGCTTCCTCCTACGAAGATTTCCCAGAACTCCCATGCTCATGTCTGCTCACCTTTCACGGGTAAGAATGGACTCACCCACGGCGGCACCTAGCTGCAAGGGAAGCTGGGACACGCACCCTTTGGGCGGACAGTAATGCTAACAGGTTCTCTTGGTGCGAAAGACCAGTGGGCACTTGCGGGCAGTTTGCATAGCCCTCTCTGCCTCAAGTTGTACCCAGCCTGTTGTTCTGACAACACTTTGAGGAATATATTTTAGCACAGGGATCCCCAACCAACTCGAACAGACAATGAGCCCAGGGCTGGAAGAGGGCCCCAGGGCTCCCTCTGTGCCAGTGTTAACTCGTTCACTCTTTAGCTGCTGGATCGTGGGACAGTATGGGGTTGAGGGGAAAAGGTTAAAATGCCCTGAGTAGTTGGGGTCAGGGGTACTTGTAGGACTTGAGGTTGCGGCCATCTACCAGCCAAAGGAAGAGCACCTCGATATTTTTGTGACTGGGACGTCCCTGCTCAGACTGGCCCTTACCATTTACGTGTTCTTAGTGTTTCTTTCAGTGGGTTCACCGGGTCATAGGGGTGGGGTGTTAAATGTTAATAGATACTCTCCAATTTCCCTCCAACATGGCTATGCTCATCCATACTCCCCAGAGGTTGCCACCAGCCTCATCAACTCTACGTATTAAGAAACTGTATTTTAAAAATAATTTTGCCCATCGTATGGCAGAAAAAAAAAAAGGTAAGTAATTTTTTGTTTTTATTTTCATTTCCCTGATTATCACTGACAGTAAGAATATTTTTATGTGTTTCTTGGCCATTTAGGATCCCTTGTCTGTATATTAACTATTCATGGACTTTGTCAATTTTCCTGGAATTTATTTTTTGTATATAATTTGAGGTAGCACTCCGATGTTTTCCAAATGGGTAAGTAATTGTCCAGAATCGATGACTAAATCGTCCTCTCTTTTCTCAGACATAAAATACTCTTTCTCATCTCTGGGCTCTCTCTTTGGCTCCATTGATCTGTTTGTCAGTATTTGCAAACAATATTATCCTAACACTCGTTAACTTTGTAATGATCTTACAAGACTTTTCCAAAATAATATTCAAGTAAGACTCATAAAGAATAGATAAAATACTTTAGAAAATAGAAATTAGAATGATGTACTTTTGTGAGATCTTAAAATACACAATAAAGTTACAGTAAATAAAGCAGTGTGGTATTAGCTCAAGGCAGACAGACAGATTGATCAAAAGGGCAAAAAAGAAAACTCGCAAACAGACCCTCGTGTCCAGTATGTGATGAACCTGGCATATGGCTGATGGAATTGAAGCAATTTGTTTGCCAAAACAAATTTCAGATGAATATAAGCAGTACTATTAGACATTAGGCCATAAAATAATTACCAGGACATGTTGAGATTAAAAACTTTTAAACCTAAAAGCAGTGGGAGATACAATAAGAGATAAGACTAGTCAATTTAGCTACATAAACAGCTTACACCTGTATATCTAAAAAATCTCAGATAAAATGAAAAGCAAAGGACACTAAGAAAAATACTGGCAATGTATATGACACACAATGTTGGATACCTTAATATAGAAAGAATCTCTAAAATCCAGTAAGAAAAAAATGAACACCACACTGGAAAAATGGTCAGAGTACGTGAAGAACCATTTCAGAAAAGAATAAATACAAATGACTAAGATACAACTGGAAAAAGTGTACCTTAAAGAAGTGCAAAATAAAATACTGTTCAACAGAACCTACTGCCAATTGGGTTGGCCAAGACTTTTTAAATGATAAACCCCAGGCCATGAAACAGACAAACAAGGGCGTGCTCATACGTGTCATTTGTGACAGTTCTGGTAGACATCCTGGCAATAGGTACTATGGACTTTAGAAAGCATTCATACCTTTTTACTCAGGGTAGAAACGTACCCTGAGACACGAGATTCTGGATACACACAAAGGTTTGTGCGTAAGGTGGCTGGTTCATTACAGCATTATTTAGGTAACGTCGGAAGCAATCTTAAAACTGCCTCAGTTGGGTTTTGCTGAAATAGATGACAGTCTCGGGCCCTCTTGATGTCATTTCCCCATCTCCACCCGGTTCAGACAGTGGCACGAGGAGATCACAGAGGAGAGAAGGAACAAGACTGCATCCCGCATGTGTGTCTGAACTTGGCTCCTTACTGACGTGCGATTCGCAGCCCTGGCTGTAAATCACCATCACCCGGGGGCGCTTTTGGAAAAAGGTTGACATCTCAGGCCCCACCAATTGGTCCTGGATGAGGTCTAAGGACTGGTATTATTTTTGTAATGCTCCCTAGGTGATGCTGGCGTGCAGCCAGGGTCGGGAACGATTGCTAACCAGCACTCCCTTTAAGCTGATTAATTACACAGACTATTGACCCAAACTGGGACTAACAGCCTCCAGGAGCCCGAGGGAAGCCAAACCATTGCTGGAGCCCGGCTGATCGCAAGTGGGCAGCGGCCAACCTCATACCCCAAGAGACTGGCCCCCATGGCCTACTGCAGCCCCGCCAGCCACGTGTCTGTTAGATTTAATACCAAAGAGGTCACGGGTGACCTTGACAATTGCACTTACCGGTGAGGGATTCTTGACTGTTCTGTGACAAACTGCCACAACAAAGCTACACACCAGCTCATGTTTCCATTTTTAGCCTCTTTATTACCTCCATCTGTTGATGGAGACGTGCGAGCAGACACACAGAGTGTGAGCTGCAGCGTTGCCTGGTATTGTGTAAATAAGGATGGCCAGACTCCCCCCACGTCTCCCACTTGCAGTGGGGGCTAACGCTCCCTAAGTGGGTCCCTCCTTCTGTCCGTGCATTCCCTCTGCTCCCCTCTCCTCCACCTCAATAATATGTTGGCACTTTGCACAAGCAACTTGCTAGCACTCCCTCACTTACACCGTGAAGGCTTGAGGCTTAGCTGCAGACCTTGAAAATACTTCTTCATTTGCACCAGCGACTGCCTCCTCTCTAGTCGCTGCCAGCGTCCTAGACGCTGGGAGCGTCTGCCTCCCACCCACTCCAACCCATCTCACGATACTGTGAGCAGCCAGGACCATATGTCATCTCAGGTCAGTTATTAACATACTAGAGGTGTCGTCGTAACACTAGAATCCCCCCTGCTAAGTATTAGGTCGGTGCAAAGGAAATTGCGGTTTAAAAGGTCAAAAATAATTCCAAACACCGCAATTATTTTGCACCAACCTAATATAAGATGAAAGCATATAAGGGGAAGGGAAAAGATGTGGAAAAGATGGGGTCCTTAATTTTCTGCAGCATCCTACCACGCTCAGATTCCTAAGAGGGGGATATCCCAGGGCAGTGCGCCCCAACGTCCATCCTTTACGTGCACCTGCACGGCATCTGCCCTGCCCAGGTGCCAACAAGACGATTCTTTCTGTACGATTTCTTTTTATCATCTCACCTTCTGTACTTAAACACCTACTTTTAAGGCAATCCTGATCATTACTAAAAGTAAAAAGCCAGCATCCATTCCCCAAATTGAAGGGGACCTTAAAAGCACACACACATAAAGAAGAAAAGGGTGTTTCTACATTCTCTAGTGCTGGTTGCCAGCTAGAGGCTGAGTTTGAGACTTGCCCTGTCTTTGTTCCAAAGGTAAAGAAGGAAGTACAAGGACTTCGCACCTGGCTGAGGCGTCTCCTTCATGAAATCAGAGGGACTTACGATGTTTGTAAAGGACTAGCTCTCTGTGCGTTGATGGCTGTGTGACACCTGAAATTGTCTCTGTGCTGTCACTAATCACACCCCCCCCGTCACATATACACACACACGGGACAAACACTGCTCTAGCCCAGGGCTTACTGTCATTTCAAGTGACAGCCTCTATCTGCCTCCTTTCCAAAAGTAAGCCCGAGCATGATTTCGGATCTTTTTGCCTTTGAACAAGGCCAACCATCTACTGACCAGTAAATCTCCCTGAGAGAGTCGAATTCCATAGGTCTGGGTTATGACCCAAAAGCTGTCATCCTACAAAGGGCTCTAGGTGACTCTGATGGCAAGACAAGTCTGGCAAACTCTTGCCAGGGGCTGCCTTAAGCAGCAAGAGGCCTCCGCGACGCCCAGAAGCACCTCGATTGCTGCACCCCTCTGCCGACCACTCAGCCTGCGATCTAATCCCTCCAAAAACACTTCTGCCAAAGAGTCCCCTCACGCTTACCACCTCCTTGCAAACCTGAAAAGTCTTTTCTTTATTAATAATCCCTAAAATCATCCCACTGCCAGCCTGACACCTGGGGTGCAGAGAGACAAAGCAGTAAGAAACCACAGGGTACGTGCCTTCTCTCCCACATAGTCTGTCCAACTCCGACCTCTGGGAATCCTTGGCCCTAAAGACTGGGAGAGGAAAGGGTGCCAGGGCAACAGTGTTAAACACCTTGAACTTGGCTTGCTAGCGTGCCCCGGGGGACACTCCGTACAGTGACTCATGTTAGCGGGCAGCCTCGTTCCGGTTTGCTATACTCAGGGCAAACAGCACTCACACACATTTGGATTTTTAGGTTCAAGGTCATCTCTACCAGTCCACTCTCTAGAGGACGTCCAGGTAGTGGAAAGGCTTGGAGACGCTAGAGCCTGGCACACTTGAGTTCAAAGCCTGTCTTTCCTACTTGCTGATCCCGTGACCTTCACCAGGTGATGTGACCTTTCAGCGTCACCACCACCGTCCTTCTCACCGATGGCAATGGGTAGCATCCAGGTGCTAAGGCGTCACGGTGGGCGTTTGTTCTTTGAGGCGGCCCAGCACGGATCACCTTTCCCATGTTTATAGAATTCCCATATGCCACATCTATCCTCCACTAAGAAGCTGGAAGTGTCAGATGGCACTTTCCTGGCCTCCCTGACAGCTAGAGAGACCCAGAGAGACCCTGCAGGCCAGACCCAGCCAGGGGCCTTGGGCCGCCTCTAGCAGAGGTGGTTTCGCACTCAGCACAAGTCACGCTGGGGGCTGACAGCTCTGTGCCGTGGGGCGTCCTGTGCATTGCAGGGCGTTTGGCAGCGTTTAGCAACGACCTGGGGGCTCTACTCACCAGACGCCAGCAGCAACCCTGGACCCCCCAGCGGTGCCAATCAGCAAGGTCTCTCTCACCTGGGGGGGGCAAAATCACCCCCAGAGCCACTTTTCTGAAACAACTTTGGTTCATTGCCCCCAGTGATGAGAAAGTCACCCCTGAAGCCTCTCCACAACCCGTTCTGTTGTTTTCAGATCCAAGAAGGAGGCTGCTTGTTTTCCTGAGGGAACGTACCCTTTCCACGCTGCCCACCCATGAGTGTGACAGCTCGTTCCTAATGCCACACAAACACAAGCATCCCAGATTTTAAAGTCAGCCCCTGTGTCCCCCTGCAAAGCCTTCTCTTCGACCTGCTCAGTTGCCCATGTTTCCTGCTCCTCACAAGACATGTTGCCCAGATTGTTTGCCCTCCACGAAATGCCCTCCTCCGTTCTGATGCCCCCTAAACTGTGGTACCGAGCGCGTCGAGCCGAGGGCAGCATCCCAGGTGTGGCCCAGCCACCAGGCCCGCACGGAGCTATTTCCTGCCTCACTCCAAGCCTCCTGCTTCTATTAGTGCATCTTTGGATCCCATTAGTTGTTTTTCTGGCAACCACATCCCACTGCTGGCTCAGACTGAGCTTGTGGTCAATTAAAACCCACAACTCTGGGTCAGGCAGCGCTCAGACCAGTTCACCTCCATCTTCTACGGCTGCAGGCATGCGCGTGTGTGTGCGTGCGTGTGTGTGTGTGTGTGTGTGTGTCCGCACATACGCACTTGAACCTAATTTTAGTGGATCACATTCACTGTCGTTAGGTTGCATCTCCTCAGTTTCAGCATATCATTCTCGTTTGCTAAAAATTTGGAATCTATACTCCTCATTCAACAGAAGAGCTCTCAGGCCCAATTTCGTGTCATTCACACAGCTTGGCAGCCTCCTGTGTCCTCATTTAAGCCATTGTTAGAAATGCTGGCCAGGACATCTTCCCCAGACAGCTCCCCCCAGATGCCACGGCCTCAGGAACGCGTCAGGGTCCCCTCCCTCCATCAGCATTCCGGCCATTCATCCACAGGCTACTGGGAGAAAACTGCTCTTGCTGAACTGGAGCTAACACTCTTCTTCAGCATTAAAAATGAAGGACGTTCTGACACACGTGACAACACGGATGAACCCTGTGGACCTTACGTGAAACGAGCCAGTCACAGCAGGACGACTACTGCATGACTCCACTGACGAGAGGAACCTAGAGTCGTCACACTCATAGAAAGTGGGGTGGTGGCTGCCGGGGGCTGGCGGGGAGGGGACCCAGACGTCATTGCTTAATGGGGACAGTTTCAGTTTGGGAAGATGGGAAAGTTCTCGGAGTGGATGGGAACGACGGTTCTATAACAGCAACGTGGCTCTATGCACCGCCATTGAGACACACACTTAAAAATGGTTAGAACTGTAAGTATACATAACACAAAACATAACGTTTTGTTTATATATTTTTTACCACAATAAAAAAAAATTAAATACATTATATAGCTAAAAAAAAAAAAAAAAGGGTTAGAGATACACAAGCTCTGTGTCATACATATCCCTGAGACTAGTTAGTTCTCCCAGAACCAGGACATTAGGTCAAAGTCGCACACCTTACTTGGTGACCACGTCACTCCTTTCCAAACGCTCACAGAGCAAAAACGTGAGGATTCATTGAGAGTGTTGCCACTTAACTCTCTTTAGCGTCTTGGGGTTTGCCTTTTTCTTTTTTTGGAAAGAGAGACCCAGGTCTTTCTCCAGTCTCTGGATTTTCTTCCCATAAAATTAACAAGGTCTCCTGTTATGGCTGTTCGCTGCCCCAGGTTACAAAGATGAATGAGACGCCGTTTCTGCCCCTCCCAACACCAAATCCCTTCTCACGGGCACCTGGCAGTTGTTTGGGAATCCCACTTTCATCCATCTCAGAACTACTACGTTTCAAGGCGAGTCGGGAAGGACAGAATTCAAAGCAAAGTGGAGTAGGTTGGTCAGACAGACTGTGATTTCGATTGGATTCTCCTCCAAACAAAAAGGCCTGGGAAGGAGGAGGGGGCCGGAACCCCAGGACCCACTGGCATGGCAGGGTCTCCAAGGAGCCATCTGCGGCCATGGGTGAAGGAAATGGCTGCTTGGCCCAATGGCTGCTGTGAAGAGTGACAACACAAGGCGGGGAACGGCCCCGGGGAGCCATGCTCAGAAGCCCGGGCACCCAGAAAGGCAGTGTCTGAGACGTACCCTCGCGGGCAGCAGGCGCCAGCCCCCAGCTGGAGTGAGGCCGGTGTCCCCGTGGGAGATGGAACTGTTAAAAACTCCCAAGAACAAAGAGTGGAAAGCCACACAGGAGTCCGTTCCTAAGAACACGGAATGGGGTACATGCCGGTGCCGAGGGCCGGCCACAGAGAAACTCAGCGGGCAATCCAGAGCACAAAGTCAAGGTCCGTCTGTGTGACGCCGCAGCCAGAGACCAGCAGCCCTCAAACTCTCCTGGCTCTGGTGGAGAAGACACCTGGCAACAGGGAAGCCTTGTTGACGGGCATCAGAAGATGCTGTCCTTGGCGTCCCGGGTGAAGAAGTCCACTTGTGCACAGGTACACACACACACCCCAAGCACACAGGTGCCCACCTGTTCATGCCCCTTCTGGTCTGGCCCTGGGTAAGGAGAGACCGCTCTGCCCACTTGATACGGCTCCTTCCTCATCTTAGACTGAGTCATGAACTAGTTGGGACCCCTGGTCACCAAACTTGAGGAAAGTAGAAAAAGACCCTTGAACTGGAGTGGGGCACTGGGCTGACAGTTACACTGGGTCTGGGGGCTCCACCTCATGTAATGAAACGGAAAAACGTCTGCCGCTTTCCATACCTCTGTGTGGCCCTTTAAATTGCATTTTTAAGGAGTTCTTATTTTTCCTCTGAAGACAAACTTAAGACCTGAGATCTGATTTTATAATCTGTCATCTGTTGGCACAATCCCGTTATTTATCTTCTTGCTTCAAATGTGCCCCCAGACCAATTTTTCGTATCCTTAGCATTTTTGCAAACCTGAGGTTTTCTGTTGTTTTGTTTTGTTTTGTTTGTCACAGCCTCCCTGAAACCATTCTTGTCCACGCTTACCACTCTTCTGGATTCACCTTTGGTTTTGTGCCTGTCTTTCCATCTTTTCTATACTGATCATTTTACAGTCAGAACTCAGCAGACAGTTCCCTGTGAGAACACGCTAGGTTCTTTAGGGTCCACACTCTCTTTTTCCCCCATGGGAATTACAGAGGAAATGATCAAACACCCCTGTATCGAGTTCCATGCCTTCTGCTGTGCACTTTCGGCCATGGGACGACGGCCTATGAAAAGTCTAAATCTTCCTAACAGTGACGCCATTGGGTACAGTAATGCATTGTGTCGTCACAGCAGCCCCAGGAGCGAGGCAGGGCAGATATCAATGTCCCCACCTCACAGCTGAGAAAGAGAAACCTCAGGGAGGTTACATGAGGTTCTAACTGAGACTGAATTCCAGATTCTTTGACTCCTCGTCACCAGCACCAATACTGATGCGGCACGGACCACGGGCTGGGCATACAGCAGTGAACAAAGACAATGGACTCCTGGGACCGCATTCTACCAGAGAAAACAAACGATAAACACGTAAATAAATAGAGTATGCCAGCTGGTGACCGGAACGGGAAGGACGTGCCTTTATATCAAATCAGGGCATGCCTCATCGATGCGGGACTTGAAGGGTGCGAAGGAAGTGAGGGAGCTGTGTGGGTAAGTGGGGAAAGCGGGGAAGAGTGTTTCAGAAAGAGGAAGAGTCAGTGCAAAGGCCCTGAGGTGGGGATGCCTTTGGAGTCTTGGGCGTCAGCAAGGAGGCCGATGAGGTCGGAACAAAGTGAGCGAGGGAGAGAACAGCAAGAGATACCCTCATAGGGTACAGATCACGCAGGACTTCATGGGTTAGTGGAAGATCTTTGGTTTTTAGTCTGAGACGTATGGAAAGTCACTGGATTTCCTGGAGAGCCGGACGTGGGGTGTTAGAGAAAAAGAAGAGTCAGTGGTTTTTTGGACTCTAAACATTGAAAGTCTGGAGGTGCTTTTAGTAGAAAGGGGAAGGATTGTAGAGAAAGCAAGTGGGGGTGGGGCAGAGGAGGCTGAGGGTCCAGGGGCAGGTACTGACCACACTGCAGGAGTCCCAGAAGGTCAATGGAAAGAGTGGAGAGAATGTGGAGGACGACGGGCTAAGAACTTGATTCCACACGTGCATTTATTCGGAAGGCTTAGTCCCTGCAGCGTAACAGGGTCAAAGCCAGTCCACTGAGCTTCAACCCCAAGCGTGTGTCTCACCAGGGTTTCTCACTTCGCTGAATTAGAACGTCATCTTCCCAGAGCTCCAACCGGAAACCTGTAATTCTCCTCTGAGCCCCGCTCCCGACCCCACCCCCCTGCAGTCTGTCTGAAATCCTGCCGGGTGTATGCAAAACCCCCTAATTCACATACGCACCCCACTCTTAGCCCCCTCGTCTGTTCTTCACACAGCAGGCTAGATTAGCATTTTTTGTTTGTTTGTTTTTAATAGCCATCAAATCGCATCACTCCTTTGCTTAAAACTCTTAAGTCCAGAGCCGGACTGCGGGTTTCGGAGTTCTGTATGCCAAAGGCCTTTCGCTGGGAGAACCGTGCAATCTGATTCTCTCTGCCGGGATCTCTGGCAACGGGCTTTCCGACTACCCTCAAAGCTGAATATCAACTTAGACGCGTATCGATCGAGTTCCGATCTTCTTTCCTGAGTCGTATGGTACCACTCGAGTCTATCACGCCACGTATTGCAAAAGGGGCAAGGCCTGAGACACTGGCCTTTTTAAAATATGCATTTTGTTTTGCTTCCCTTCTGTGTTTGTGTTTGAAGATAATTATTTTCCCGCTTGGGTGCTTGCTGCATAATTTATCTCCGAAACGTAAAAGACATTTTTAGATTGTGTCTCGTGGCAGGTCGCCTTTCATTAATTTTTTTTTTTCCCTGAAAAAAATAATGAAGCTCCTTATTCGAGAACAGGAAAGTTTTGGCTTGCTCTGCCTTTTCGAATTCGATATTTACTGTGCTGTCATTCCCCTGCCCTCTTTTATCTTTCAGTTCTGCTGCATATGGTTTTTCCACACCGAGGAAGAAAATGGAAATGGGATGAAAGGGGAGTGTTGGCCAGGCCAGTGGCCGCCTCCCACAGCAGTCACTGGGGCCCCTTCTGAGTGACCAGCGTGACGTCTCTTATGGGGCTGCTGGATCAGAAGCATGCCTTGTGCATTCAGACGTGCACACGGCCCGTCCACAGGGGGCAGAGGGGACACGCTCTGGAAATAACGATAAGACTAGAGGTAGTCTTCTGGCCTTGATGTCTTTGTCAGCTTCTGAGTAGAATACATCAAAGTTTGTCTTTATTGCCACAGCCAAGAAAAAAAAGGCCTCAGGCCAAAAAATGTCACTGCTAATTCAATTTTCGTTTTCTAACGTGTGTGTCACTCAGCACCTGTTGGTTTTGCAGCCACCTGCCCGCCACTGTGTTTGACTCCTGTTAAAAGAACCAGGGTTCCCATCTCAGAGAGGGACAAGTGAGACCCTGGGGACGGCCCTCCATTCGTGATTTCAGTTACGATGTTTGCACTGACTGGTCCCCCATAAGCCTAGGAGAGTAAAACAGCCACCACCAAAATCTCTTCCCAAATGCCTGCCTTTTCCCATCCCCATTTTTTTTTCCCCTGAAGAAAACAAGGAACCTGGGGGTGGGAGCAGCGCCATATTTCTTAATCGCCGAAGTTAATTCCACAGGGAGAAATCATACTTCATTCCACAACCCAAAAGTCAGGCAGAGCCGTGGCTGAAACACTACACAGCCCTTTAAGGTCAGCAAGAAAAACCATTAACCACAGCAAGCTTCCAGAACTGTAATCCCAATCTATAAACAGATTTCCACACACCCATGAAGAGAAAGCACAGATTTCATTCACCACAGATCCGACTGTCAGCGGCTGTAGTCACGCTTCTCCACTGCACCCCAGCTGAAGCCCAGAGTGACAGAGACGTGACGCAGACACAGAATAATCCAGGGCCCCAAGCTGCTCCGTGGGTGGGGAGCTCTCTGTAGATCTAGGGCCAGCCACACGCGTGTCTTTTGCTTCCAGAGAGCGGCTGTGTCTGCTCTCAGTCATCTGTCTACACAGGTAACCACCACTGCACCCATGACCCTGTCTGCGTGGCTTCTTTCCATCCTCTCCCTCTGTGCTTCTCGTAATACTGGGGGAGTCAGAGCTTTGTGGGGCTTTCTGTGGTTTCGTCTACCTAGAAGCACCACCGGCTTTCCTTCTCTGTGCTGCTGAGAAGTAAGGTCCATCTCTGCTGCTCAGGGATCCAAAGGGTGTTCTCTCTCTCTCTCTCTCTCTCTCTCTGTCTCTGTCTCTCTTTCTCTCTCTCCCCCTCTCTCCTTCCCTCCCTCCTGTCCCACACCACTCACTCTTTCCCTCCCGCTCTAGTCCACCAGACCCTAATTCTAGTGGAATAAATCTTGCCACTTCTTCAAGCCATTACACTTTGCATCCTTAGATCCCTTTTCCCTAATGGCTTAAACTTTTGGGGGAAAAGCCCAAAAGGAAACCCTCTTCTCTGACGTCCACTCAACTACAAATGTCCCCAGGTCTCAGACACTGCTCCCAGCTTGAATACAGGGAAGGAAATGAGGTAAGGGGAAGGGAGGTTTGCGGGGAGAGAGAAAACAATATTAGTATCTCAAAATCCTTTCCGGGAGTGGTGGTTCATATTCTCTGGTTTTGGAGTCTGACAGCTGATTTCAAATCCGAGCCAGACCTCTGCGAGGAATGGGGTTTGGGGCGAGTTGTGTAATCCCGCCTCACATTTGTTCCCTCGTTTTAATGTTTTAATTGGGGATAAGACGATCACTCACCCTGTAGGTTTGTGATGAGCAGTAAATGAGATACTGCGTGCAAAGCGTTTCTCGCCCGACCTACACACGGTAACCTCACTCTTGGACAACGGGTCCTGATTTTCACGCACACGCAGTGTGTGTTAGGAGTCACTGTGACTTAGCGCTAGAGCCCCTCGGACGAGCTATTTGAGCCCGATCGCTCAGTGCCCTCACGTGTCATCAGCGGCAGCGGCACCCTTTGTGACGAGAGCTCCCAGGAGCCCACGGCCACGCGCTTGGTTCTCCAGGACCCACTACCGCATCCTGCGAGGGCCTCAGACCTGCACTCTCCTTCACGCCAGCGGGAGCCCCCCTGCCTGGAGGTGCCCCTCCCCGCGACCTGCAGCACCAACAGGTGACAGACGTGGGGGTACGAGTGCCGCCCCTTTCCAGACAGCACTGATTCTGTCGCGTTCGGGGACACTCCCGCACTCTGGCTCTGTCCGCGGTCAGACTGAGGCCAGATGGACAGATGGAGCCACCAGAGGCCGAGGTCGCTGCCCAGCTCCTCGTGTTGCTTCCCCCTGCCTCCCTCGCCTTCTTACACGTTTCTCCCGAGAACAGTCTCATGAGCTGCACGAGAAGGCCCCTCTCAGCTTCTGCTTCCTGGGACCCCCGCCTAAGACGCAGCCCAAACACCTAGTAAGGCTCAGACCACAACAGTCCTCACATGGAGACGGAGGTCTTCACTTCCTCCTTGTCCGGTCGTTCTCCACATGAGGTTGCTTTACAGACACCCACACGTGTGCCTAAGAGGATGAAAGTGCACAAGAAACGGTGCTTCATTCATTCACTCACTCATTCATTCTAAAACTTTTCCTGAGGACTTACGATCTGCTAGACAATGTGCCAAGCCCTGGAAATTACGCAAAAAACAGAAGTATGGAAAAACCCTGGAGTTTGTAATGATATTACTAGTTGCCATTTATCAGCCATCGATTACCATACTGTACATATCGTATCTAATTCTCACAACAGCACTGCACAGCTGACATGACTCTTGCCTTCCGTCGTCATAGGCGACTAAGATCGAGAAAGGTCAAATACCTTGTCCAAGGTCATGCAGCTAGGAAGTGATGGAGGCAGGATTCGTGCCAAGGTCCCTTGACAACCTACACTCTTTTAAGAAGATATTACTGCCCATTTTATCGCCCAGAATTTCAGGTGTCTATTTAAATGTCTGCATCTCCCACTAGACTTGAGTTAATGGCAAGACATCTCAATATCCCCAGACCTAGGAAATCCTTGACATAATCGGTACCCAGAAATGTTTGTTGAATGAATAAATGGGAATGAACTGTCAGAATGTGGGGGGCGATTTGTCTCTAAAACTGATGCTGCACACCCTCTTCCCTGTGGGACCCCAATTTGCCTCTAGTTTCCTATTCCAGAAAAGGGTGGTCAGAGGAGACACAACCCAGCTTTTAATAATGCATCTCAGTTGAATTCAACAAACACGTTCTGGGGGCCTAAGGTGGGGGACCCACTGTCATTTCCCAGCTGACAGCTGGGCTTGGCTGAGCCGTCAGCCTCAGCTGGATCACGCCCGGGAGAGAAGCCAGGGCCCTGGGTGTGGAGAACCTTTAAGGAGGGAAGTAACTGGGGCAACAGAGTTGCCAGTTAAGAGCAAACAAGATTCCCCAAACTTCTGGGCAGATTCTGGCATCTGGAAAGAGACTGTGTGTCCAGGTATGTCTGCAGAAGTTTGGGGTAATTTGGGACAGGTAAGGCAGGCTCCAGAAATTCATCTCAAGGGTCAAGAGGGCGTCTACAGAGCTGTGAGGTAGGTGCTTTTGCTGAAGGTCAGACAAGATACCCTCTGCCACAAGCATTGATGGGACGATCTGCAAGCCCTTTATCACAGAAAAGTGTTCA
The DNA here is from genome assembly GCF_004115265.2 of Rhinolophus ferrumequinum. Taxonomy (NCBI): domain Eukaryota; kingdom Metazoa; phylum Chordata; class Mammalia; order Chiroptera; family Rhinolophidae; genus Rhinolophus; species Rhinolophus ferrumequinum. The sequence continues at coordinate 17,053,278 of NW_022680357.1, read as the reverse complement.
CGTTGCAAAGCCACAGCTCTGTTTCTACCGCGTGACACTTCTCCTGGTCATTGGTGATGTTTCAGGCACAGACACTCAGCCCAAACAGGGGCCAATCGGATTCTCTCTCCTGGAAAATTTAACTGATGGACCCAGAGTCTGGGAGTTGGGAGCTGTGACAAGCCCTGGCAGAGCAGCAGACGGACAGCTGATAAAGTCCTGTCACTGGCTGGGGTCCCCAGGGCCATCCTGGCTCCCGCACTTCCTTGAATTGCTTGTTCTTTTTTCCCTTGGATTCCAAGAACTACTATATCCTTCCAATAAATGTCCTTTTTCACTTAAACTAGCAAGAGTAAGTGTCTGTTACCTGCAGTCAAAAGATCCTTAACTAAAAACACTGCAGGTGAAGGTGGGAGAGACACTCAGCGCCGCTGCCTTTTATCTGTATTTATCCTTCTTCTGGCGTATTTCTCTCCGCTTCTTCAGAGGGAAATAGAGGCGGCTTCTGACACTTACAGTCTAGAGGGAAAGAGAGCATACACAGAGAATTTCTATGCAGCGTGGTGAGTGCTCTAGCAGAGGCAGGAAGCGTGTCGTGGGAGCGTGGGGCTGGGGACGGCTTTCCACGGAGCGCGTCTGATAAGACTATTGGGAGCATCAGGCGAGTGTTAATGGCTTTTATAGTTCTTAAAAGGATGAGAGATGAAAGAGGAAGTGAAGGCCAATTTGCTTCTCTCTTTAAAAGGTGCTTTAATCGAGACAGTCTAGTTTTGGCTGTGGTGACGTGTTCACTCTGAAATCTCGGGGGCTTATATTCCCTTCTCACAGCACATATGCAGCCAGGTGAGTGGGGGGTCTGCTCCACGTAGTCACGTAGGGGCCCTGGAGGACGGAGGTTCAGACACCTTGTTGTGACACCACCTGGAACACGATAGCTCCTGGTCACCGTAGCAGAGGAAGAGAAAGGGACAGGGCCATTGTGACAATTAAATGCTTTGGCCCAGAAGTGACACATGTCACTTCCACGCCAGTCCATTGTTCAGAATATGGCCCTGCCCAACTTCATGGGGATAGGGCAGTGTCATCCTTGGTGCCCAGAGGAAGCGGAGGACCAGGGAGGGGTGAGCGCTAGAAGAACCACCCCCCCCAACACACGAGAGGAGACCACCATTTTCATGCCGGGATCTGGCCTCAGCCCCTGCGCCTAACAGCCCGTCTTAGTCCTTTGTCCCCAATCCCATCCAGCCTGCATTTGCTCCATCGAGGACACCATGGCCACATCTAAGCTCAGTAGCAAGGAGTCGCTCAGGTTCCACGGAGAAGGGACACAGATAGGATGGCTTTAACACTCTCAGGACAGCGTGGTGACTTCCTGAAATCCAGCAGGGTGGCAGCAGCAGTCCGTCCTCCATGAGTACTTTCAGACAAGGATTTTACGGGTAAAGCCCATTTCCTCAGCTCCCTTTGGAGTCATCTCCGCTCCCACCACCTCGAGCCACACTCCAGGATGAACTGGGAGATACGAGAGCATGAGAAATAAGCCTCCGAATGCCTGAAACTGAGTTCTTAAATCCCCTCAAAACGCCTCCCTCCCCGCCTTCCTCACCAGGGAAAGGCATCTCCGTCCTTCGACCTGCTGAGGTCTCGACCCTCTCTCCTTCTGCATCTCACACCCACTAGTCAGGAAGTCCCCTTGGCTCTCCCTTCAAAATACATCCCAAACCTAAGGACTCGCCACTTTTATTCCCATCACCCCGGCTGGAGCCACCGTCGGCTCACGATTTTTCCGTGACGTTCCTTACGGACCTCGCTGCCTCTATTCTTGTCTAATTGCAACACAGCAGCCATCAAATCCGAATAAAAAATGCCAGATGATGTCACTCCTTGGTGCAAAGCCCTATGATGGCTCTCCGTGTCATTCAAGGAAGAGCCACCTGGAAGGAAGAGCCCTCCCAGCGGCCGCGAGGTGTTGCATGCTTGTCACAGCCCATCACTGTGTGACCTCACGGCCTCTGCATTGTTTCCCCACCGCCCAGCTAGGAGGTGAGCTCCGCGGGGGCACGTTCCTTCTCCGTTTGGGTCATCTGACGTGAGAAAAGCATCTATTCACTTGATGTCGTCCCAGAGTCTGGAACGGTTCTTGGCACATAGTAAGTGGGAGAAGGAAAGGTGGGGACTGTGGCAAAATACACACACTCAGCCTGTCACCGAGGTGCATCCACCGGGCAGCTGAAGGGGACCGTCACCTATGCAGGAAGGCAGGCCGGCTCCTGCCCGAGTTCCTTATTCTACAAATAAGCCCCCAAATCACATTTACACATGAATTTCCCCCCAATTTAAAATGTTTGGGAACTAAAATCACATCAGCCAGCCCCCAATCACCCCCATTTCAGACCCTGACCTGGCATCTCTGTGCGTTCTGCCCGGGTACAGAGCAAGGCCACTTGCTGAATTTTGAGCTAGTATTTTCCACTCTGCTAGCTCCTGGCTGCTCCTGAACTTGTCCCCTTCTCGTTGGAGCTTCTGATTGTGTGAACCCCTCACCCTCCAGCAGACTGCGTGCTGATTCGTTTTCAATTTCAGGAGCTTTAAAGCCTCCAAAACTGGAGGTAAGGACTCTCATTAAGAAGTCATCTGATAAGAATTAATCCTCCAGGATTATCCTGGACTCAGAAGAAAGCCCCGCTTTCTCATTAGCCTGGTGTAAGCACTCAGGCCACTTTGGGGGCCCCGGTCCTCCCTGGGTTTCACTCCGAGGCACCAAACGGCTGCCAAACAGTCTGGGGACCAGGAATTCGCAAATCACAGGGAAGGGTGCCACCGAACTCTGAACTCAAAGGCTGCGGCCAGTCCCCTGCGCGCCCCCCAGCCAGACCCTCAGATGTAATCACTCCACTTGGGCCTGAGAACGAAGAGACAGATTTTCATCTGACTGAGTAGATTTCAGAGCTTACCCTGCCTAATCCTTGCAGACCTGTCACTGACCCAGCAAAGAGAATAGCTAGCCTCTATTCTCACAGACCTAACCGAATGTGCAGGGTCCCCATGCAGGGGCTGTGGGCGGGCAGAGCGGGAGAGGAACAGCCCCTCAGGCTCCAGACCCCAGAGGGCTGTGGGCCCGAGCTGGCTGCGTCCCCCGCTGGGTGGTGGCGGTGTACCCTGGAGGCCTGCAAACCTGTCCAGAACAGGCCTCCATGTTCATCTCTAACCCGGTTATGAAAGCTTTTGCAGAAGTCAGTGGTTGTTTTTGAAGCAAGGTGGCTATTTTCTTTTCTTTTTATAAATGTCTCTATTTCTAAGCCTTGAAAAGATAATGCAGGCATTTAAAAAAAAAAAATCCAAACAGAACAAAATGGACCCCATGAAAAGTCAGTCCCCCGCCCCAATCCGGTGTCCCCATCCTCCGCCCGGGCTGACTGCTGTTCTAAGCTTCTCGGGGAAAGATGGCGGTTTTTAAACGTCCTAATGTGGTCTCAAAAATAGCCAAAGGCCAAACAGAGCTCACAATAATGTAATGAGAATGAGTCATGGAGTTACACACCTACCATATCCGGGGGAGACAAAGATGACAGACGCAATGTCACACCCACAGGAAACATCAGTGGGTGTGCATGTGTGTGCGTGTGTGCGTGTGTGTGCGTGTGTGTGCGTGTGTGTGCGTGTGCGTGTGCGTGTGCGTGTGTGTGTGTGTGTTGCCCGTCACTCTGAAAACCTGGGTCAACCCCATAAACATTTATTGTGTGCTATGTGCAGACCCTGTTCCCCATGCTGGAGGTTATAGGGAGATAAATCATACAAAGTCCCTGGCTTTGGGGAGCTTACGATAAGAATAACTCACATTTGATTGGCCCTTTTCCCCTTACAGGGGAATGTTCAGGCCAGTTATGTCATAACTCAGGCAGCTGCAGCCTGAGGCATGCTGGGAGTGGAGCAGTGGGGCTGGTGGGGGGCGGGGGAAGCCCAGGTGGGGGATGGGATGGGGGGAACAGGGCCAGCAGCAGAGGTGGGGCCTCCACCAGCTGCGCAGGACCAGGGGCTCCGGCCAGAGGCTCCACCCCTCAGGGAGGTTCAAGTGGACAGGATTCGAACCCAGGCCCAGCGACGCCAGCTTCCGCACTCCTAACCACCACACCTTATACGCTTTCCCGTGGCGATCAGTTGGACACGAAAGGAAATGCTTTCTTATATTTGGAGCTTCGGGCTGGCAGCTGAGGTGAGCATAGGGTGACATCTGGGCTCTATCTGCAGCCCACGTTTCGTCACTGCTGCCACCCTGGTATCAGTATTTCTCCCCCATGTCAGTCTCTGGACATTAGCACGTTGTTGGGAAGAGCCAGAGGCCTCCATCTCTGAGTTTGTCATCGGTGACTTTTCAGGCCCAGAAAAGAGGCGACCGTCGAATATATTGTGGGGGATTCCCCCACCCGCACTCTGGAGCTGCCATCCTCCCGGGGATCAAAGCGGTCCTGTAGGCAGTGCAGCATTTTTATATCAGACAGATGGGCTGACACACGCTGCCCAGCACTTAACCTGCCAACAGTCAGTTCTAGAAATCAGTAAGTGCTTGGTGTCACTCAGCGCGGGCTTCCAGAACACAATCCCACAGGTGGGCGGCTTCAACTACAGCAAGTTATTTCTCACAGTTCTTGGGGCTGGAAGGCTGACGTCAGGGCGCCAGGAAGGTCGCCTTCTGCTGAGAGCCCACCTCCTCCCTTGCAGACGCCACTGTCTTGCTGTCTCTCGTGGGGGCGGGGGAGGCGGGGGACAGAGGGAGGAAAGGGAGAGAGACAGAGAGAGAGAGAGATAAAAAGACACAGAGACACAGAGAGATAGAGAGAGGGAGAGGGAATGCAAGCTCTCTCTTCTTCCTTCTCTTCTTATAAGGGCACTAACCCCATCCTGGGGGCCCCACCCCTATGACCTCATCTACCCCTAAATCACCTCCCAAAAGCCCCACCTCCCAATACCATCGTACGGGAGGTCAGGGCTTCAACATATAAACTCACATGTTGGGACACAATTCAGTTCGTAGCACGCTCCCGAACTAGACAGAAATTCATTCCTAAATCTCCATGGCGGAATCATAAGCCAGTCAAATAGGAGGTAAGGCAACAAACTCCTGGCTCTGGAAGAAGGCAGCAAGAAACGGTCTCCACAGCTCACCCCTACTGAGCATGGGCCAGGAGCCAGGGACCCTATCAAGTGCTCTCCATGCACCATCTTAAAATAGTGCAATGAGGTTGGCACCACCATACGCCCATTTTACAGAAGGGAACATGGAGTCGCAGAGAGGTGGGGTGAACTCGCCCAGTCACTTCCAGTGAGTCAGTGGCACCGGGATTTGCAGGAGAGCACAAATATGAGGATGCATTTCCTGTGACGTCCAACTAACAGTCATTGCAAAGACTTAATGAAATGTACACCACAAGAACTCTTAATACCACATGCAGCGGATAAGAAGCAATCACAAAATCAGCCAGGAACAGCACGGCGATTAGGCTTTCCTAAGGGCTCTGTGCCACCATCTGAAAAACTGCCAGGTGACGTGCCCGGCCACTCCCTGTCAGGGAAGCTACGTCAGCAAAGCCACTGGAGAGCCGGTACCATGTAGATGCTCAGTAAACATCTGTCAAATGAATGAATGAATGAATGAATGAATGACCCAAGTAACCTCCAGCTCCCATGACGACTGCGTCCTTCCTCACTGTCTTGAAATGTACATTGATTTGTTCTGGATTTCTTGATAATTAATCTCTTGACAAAATTTAAGACCTGTTAATTACCCCTGATTAATTAGGGTGAACTTTTTAATTGCTTCCCTAAGCTGAAACACACTGTCAATAGGCCCCACAATTAGTGACCCAGTAATCAGTTTTAAACTAATTATCCCATGGTAACAAGTGGAACTAGGCAGGAAGCGCCCGAGGGGCTTGGGCCAATTTCAGTGGAACTCAGAATGATACAGATTGGCCCTCATGTGGGTGACGAATGCATGTTCAGTGTAATTGGAAATACGGATACTCAGAATCTCTTGGGTGTTTCCTTTTTCTGGGTTTTCACTGCTGGATTATTTGAAAGCACGAAAACAAGTGTACTCCCCACTCAGCCACTCACAGGCTTGGAGTAGAAGCTTGGAGGTGCCTGGCTGCCTTTGGGTACACTGACAGCCATCACATGAGGCTGTGTGAACAGCACCCCTAAAGCTTGTGCCGGGGGCCCTGTGGTACAACCCCCAGGGACCTAATCATAAATTATTCCTTCAAAGGTGGTGGTGGGCTCGGAGGCACTCTTTCTTCAAAATGGGGCAAAGCCAGGGGCAGGCGTCTTCCGTGGGCTGCTTAGAACCACGGAGCTATGGCACACGCACATTTAATTTCTGCAAATCTAACTCCTTGGATTTCAAAACAAAATTAAGATAAAGGAATCATGACTGAAATGGGACAGGCACTTCTTCCTGCCACTGCGTTCGGTAAGTGCACGCGCCAGAGCGAGCCTGGAATGAATCCTTGAACATGGGAGTCCTTGCATGTCTCTTATAAAGAGATCATCACGCCGGGGAGAGTATTTCAAGATGGCACTTTTTAAACAGCAGGACCTTCAAGCCACCCAGCCATTCATTTGATGTCCATGGAAGAAACAGAGATTTCTCCCCATAATGGATGAGAACTGGCTGGGCTGGTCTTCTTAAAAGATGATACAACCACTTTCAACATGGTGCCTTCCTAAATAATTTCAAGATTAGTTTTGGCAATGGAAGATTTTTTTTTTTTCTCCTCTTCTGCCTCCTTGAGAAACTTGTGTCCTGAAGAGGAGACAGAATTGCAATTTGGGAAAGTGGGGTGCTAACTGGCTGACCCGGGAACTCTTTCTCTCAATGTCTAAGGTTCCTGGTAGACCAGTTGGCTCTGAAGACATGGCTGGGACCAAGTGCGTTAGAATCACACGGGATGCTTCTTTTTAAAGATACAGATTCCCGGTTCCCAGGCCAGACTTTTCATGTCAGAATATCTAGGCACGTGGCCCCCGAATCTGCGTTATGACAATTCCATGTGCTTCTCATCTATGCTCTCCAGTGGAAGCTCGGATGAGGACAGGAAGAATCCCAGCGTTGACGTTCAGTGCCCTGTCCTCACTGCCTGGAACAGCCCGGCACAGGGCCATGTCCGATAGATATTATTTTCCTGAATAAGAACCAGCTTCTGGCCCTCGATTTTGATTTCCCAATCCGCAAGACGGGGGTTAAGATTCCAGCCCCGTTGGACCTGAAGGAAGAAGAGGACGAGCTTACCCCTCCCCGCCCCCAGGGCGTCCCCAGGACCAGTTCAGCATGTTCCCTGCCACCTGCTTCACGTCCTCTGCAGCATCTCCGGAAGCCATTAGCCCCTCATTTAGTGCCTAATCCCCTAATCCGACTGCTTGTTGACTTGCCAAGTAAGAAACACGCAGGATGCAGAGACACAAGCCACTTGTTCCCAGAGTTATTTCCATCTGGTGAGACGTTGGCAGCTGGGGAAGAGGCTTCCAGGCTTTGTTCTCTGAGCCAGGAAATCCCAGTGAGGCTGGGATGTGATTCCCATCCGGGTCCTTCTGGTATTGGGGTTCCTCTACGAGTAGTTCCTCAGAAGAGCGGGAACCCTGCACATTCTGTGAGGTCTCAGCGCCGGCACACGCAGCAGCACGGCTCCACTCTGAGAAGAGACCCAGACGGCCACGCTTTGCCTGACGAGCGCCCACTCTGCAGGCTGTTGTTGAGCACCCATGGTATGCCAGGCAGAACCTGACTTGCTTAGGACATGTTCACGTCCCCGGCTCCGCACTCCCAACTCTCTGTGCCTTCAGCAGAGGCTGGACCCTTTCATGGGCCTGAACCGCCCACGCCAGCCAAGCTCCCTTGGCGGCCCCCAGCGATACCTGCCTCCCAGGTATCCTCCTCCTTAGTTAAAACGTGGGTCGGGGGTGCCGCTGACTTGACTGTGGGAAAGCAACCCTGCGGGTTTGGACCTGACCCAGAAGAAGCCTCAGAAATCCTCGGATATCTGCTGTTTCAATTCCCTAGGCCAGACGTGTCCATTCGTCCCTCCAGACCCCCGCTCCGCTCCGCTCCACCTGCCTCTGCCGCAGAGGCTGAGCTGTGTGTGTTACACGCATCAGCTCCCATGCTCTCCCTTCCGGTTGGCTTTGGCCCATGGGAAGCACCAAGAGCAGGAGGGAAGGAGGAGGCCTGGACATTTCTTTGGGGTTCCCTGTCTGAGGTCAGCGCGGGCTGGCACAGCCCTCAGCACAAGGAACCTCTCCAAGAGGCTTGCTCTGTACAACTCTCCTCCTGTCCCTCTGGGGTGCAGGCGGTGACAGTTCCACCGCAGCCATCCCCACTTCTGGCACTATTCCTGAGGCTCCCGTTATCCTGCCCACACTTCTGTAACCCATTTTTCTTAATAAATCCTTCTCAAATTGTCCTGACTTGAATGCATTATCTGCTTTCTGCGTGGACCCTGACTGGGACCCTCGCCCTCCACTCTGGCTCCTCAGACACTCTCCGTGACGACGCTTCGGCCAAAATTGCAAGCTCAGTTCCTCAGGCCACCCCTGGTGCACAGATGTGTTTTCTTGGGCCTGCATCCTGTTGACCCTTGTGGGCTTTTATATTTGGAAGAATAGGTGGCCATGATAAAAGAAAAACAAAAACAACAACAACAAAAAACACAAAAAAAACCCCACAAGATATTTCACATAAAAACCAAAATGTTCCGCGCTGCTTGAAAAGTTAGAATTTCTGGCAGCAGTTGGCCTGGGCCCTTCACGGCCTTGATGGTCTAGAGCTCAGTGTTGGTTCCCGCTGAGCAGAGAACGTGGAGCAGGACACAGTTTCCCATTCCTCACCGTCCTCACCCCTCCCTATGCTCTCTTTGGTCGTGACACTGCACTTCAGCTGCCATTTATTGTACTTGTCTGGTTGTTCTTACAGTTCAGAGGAAAAGAAAATCTTTTCTGTTCCCACATTTAGGAAAAATTGGTAAAATGACAGCTAAACTGGGGGTGGGAGGTGGGAGGGGGCACGAGCAAATGTCTTTGTAGAAAAAAAAAGACTCCTTATTTTTGCACAGCGAACCCCCTGCCTACCTCACTCATTTTTGTTACCTTTCAAAATCCAGTAAGCATTTGAATCTTGGGGCCTTGAAACACAGCATTAGCTAAATCTGTTTTCAAAGCATCAAATGGGAGCTCAGAATAATAGAGAGTAAATGGATATCGGAACTCTACTAGGCAACAAGGGCTCAGTGGGATTTAGAATGAGTCCATCCAGGCCCACCTCTTCTCGTCCGCTCACCCGAGCGGTAGCCTCCCTGAAACACAGATTCCAAGAAAAAAGGCCAGGCCCGTTCCAGAAAAGGTCGAGCTTACATTGCGTAAGTAAGACTGCTAAGGAGTTGCTCTAGTCTGGCTTTACATACAGACCTTCATTTACGTCACCTCATTTTTACCTTTGGGAAATGGGAACTAACATTTACCTAGTGTGAAGACATTATCTCTTTTAAATAGCATGAGAATTCCAGGCTTTATGACTCCCATTTGAAATAGAAAGACACTGAAGTCCACAGGAGTTGTGTCACTTGGCCAAAATCATATGGCTCATAAGTGAGACTCAAGTCTTTGCTGTTACCTCTTCATTTCTTATTACCTCAGAACAAACGTTAAGAAAAGTGATAGGCAATCCATCCAGGTATTCCTCATTATTTCATTAATACAAGCTTTGCTTTCTCTAGTTAATGATGTGGGTGAATGATTTTTACCCCAGTACGTACACCTCAGTCTCATGAACAGCTGCAGAGTACCGGGATAAATCATGCATGACTTAAGTGTTCCCCTATTGGTGGACACTTAGGTTGTTGCCCGATGTTTCACTATTATGAAAAGTGCTACAATAAATACCTCTATATCTGTGTCCACATAGATACAGAGATAGATATAGATAGATAGATAGATAGATAGATAGATCTTTGCATACTTTTGTGACTAGCTGTATAAAGTAAATTGCTAGAACTGGAATCCCATCTCTAACTTTGGAACTGGAAACTTCTCTTCCCTCCACCCCTTCCTTTTTCCGAGCACGCCCACACCCACCTCCTTTCACCTCCAGTTTCAAAACAAGCTTCTGTGGGTGTGAATGGATAGAGACACATGAGGGCATGGTGGAGGGGGGCGGTTAAGGAGAGACTGGGGGTTTTCTTTACTAGCATCCGCACACGCGTACAAATGCCCTCGTACAAGTATAAGCTTATTGTTTTTCCAGTGCCGGGTATTTGCTTTTCCTAAATAGAGCTGCGTTCCACAACAAGTGCCCGGGTGACAACCCTGCAGGTTGCTGCCCACCTTCCGGGAGCTGCTGCCAAGCGATCACGGTGTGTAGGGCTGACCGGGGGAAGTCAGGACGTGGCCGAGGGCCGGCGGGAGGCACCTGTGGCCAGTCAGGGAGGCCAACTCACACGGGCATGGGGTCGGGGGTCACAGCCATGGCTTCACACTGCTCACCCCTTATTCTTTCGCCTCATACGTAATCGCTTTATTTGTTCTCAGTAAACACCCAGCAACGCCCAGGGCAATCGCTTTGGCCCCACGACATGCACCCCTCAGAAAGCTGTAAATACCAAGTTTAGGCAAACTACATGCACAACTGAGACCAGACTGACAGAAGCAGCTTCATTTTCTGGGGGCAGGAGCCGGGCCCCTGGCATTGCCTGGGGAAGCGCTGGCTCCGCCCACACTCCTTTGCTCCCCAGGGGAGCAGGGCCGATAGCAACACAAACAGGGCTCCTTACATCATAGGCTAAAGCACATCCATGAGGATTAGGCCTTTGTACCAGGTAAGCCACCCTCCCAGCACAGGATCCTACCTGACTGCCTTCCCCACTTCCTCTGCTTCACGTGTTTGATGCCTTTCCCATTTCCCCTCTGGGGGGAAAGGGGGCTTGGATCCCCAGGCTCTTTCTTATCTTTTATTTCTTCTGCCTCAGGCAAATATACATGCCTTTTCCTTGCTTCCTCAGTAAACTTACCTGCAGGTAGACGGGTCCCAGAAGCCTGCAGACTCCGCCCCCTTCCCCGCCCCCAGACTTGGGTGGCCATGTGGAATTAGCTTCATTCAGAAGAATGAGGGGTCCCCAAGTCCCGGGGTGTCCCTCGGGCAGCAAGCACTGGTCCATGATCCTAAACCTCCTTCCACACCCTCTAGCTTCCCAGTTGTTACCCCCCAATGGCCAGGAGGCTTCTCCCCCAAAGTAGAAGGTGCACAAGGTTTCACAGGTAGACTTTATCTGCCAAGTGTATCTGCAAAGGCCTATGTTTTAGAAAATGAATTCTCTGCCAAGATTCTTGACAGTAAAGAAAAAGCTTGCAAGAGATGGGCTGGCCAAAGCAATCAGCCCGGGTGAACGTCCACCTCTGAACTCTCAGGTTTACACACTACAATAGGAGACTGGCTCGCCCTAGTTGGGTCACTGCCGGCTGAGAATTCCTGCCCTTACACCATCTGTGTCCCTATAACCAGTCGAGCTGTCCCTGTAGCCCAGGACCGACCACGCTCCACCAGGAGACATCTGAAGGTGGACGGCTGTGTCTTCAAGAACCAATCCCCTAGGAGGCGGTCATACCGATCTATCAACTAACAGCCACTTCTCCCACTGATAGAATTGAATGTAGTGCGAACAAATCTCGGATGAGTGTTATCTGTGTGACTTAGGGACAGGTAGTCCCTATGTTGGTTAATACTTAACCCCTCATGGCTTTCTCCCCTACGCGCGATAAACCAGTAAGAATTCACCCTCCCTTTCCCAGCCCCTATGACCCAATGAGCTGCCAACAGCTCTCGCCAAACCGGTTTTTACTGAGGAAGGGACTAGTAATCTGTTTTCCCTTGATTTCATTACCTCATAGGAAGTAAAACTACCTTTTCCCGCCAGAATGACTGAAAACGTTCCAAACTGTTTACATCGGTTAACCAGGCGGAAGTTTAGCTGAGCCCACCACTGAAAGGGATGAAAAGAGTGATTCATTATTTTGCAGGACACTGGCTCAAAATGTTTGCTCTCTTTACACCTAGTACGTGTCAGACTCGGGTCTTCTAGCCCGATAGCTTACCTTAGAGACCGCGAGGGTGGAGGGTACCGTCTCTTCTACTGAGCACCGTCACACGTTCTGTCACCTAAAGGAAACACACACAGCTATGGTCCTCGTTTCCAGGAGGAGGAAGGGGGCTGCAGAACATGCGAGCCTCACGTCTGTCACTCATCAACAGGCTTTCCTGTGGAGGCGGGCACAGCGCCAGGGGCCGGGGCTGCGGTGTCCTCACACGGCCTTTCCTCTGCGCGCCCAATGGCCCCTTCTCATAAGGACACCACCACCCAGCCTGGATCAAGGCCCAGCCAAGGCCTCGTTTTTGCTTCGTTACCTCTTTGAAGGCCCAGCTCCAAAGACAGCCACTTTCTGAGATCCTGGGGGTTAGGACTTGACCATAGGAATTTGTGGGACACAACTTATTTCTGTGGCAATAAATACCTGATCTACGCCATCAAAAGCAAAGTCGGAGAACCGGACCCAGCAGGATATGAAAAGGTAGCCCTAAAGATCCACAGATTAGGAGCTAGTGGGCAGTCTCTTCAAAGAGCAGTTCTGACTATTTGTTTCTGTCTTGTTTTACCCCCTTGGGTAGAGAAAGTTCTTTGTGTCACTTTTCTCAATAGTTTGCTTCCAGAGGAAAAATCTGATTGGCCCATCTTGGGACCTGTACCCTCCTCCTGGACTTTGACTGACAGCCCCACCAAAACTTCCTGCCATGGGAGAGGGTGGTGTTCCCTAAAAGAATATGAAATGCAGAATTCTGGGTCAGCAGGAGCGACCTGCCCACTACATGCCCTGGCTCTTCCTCCTGGTGTTAGAACACCCACTTTGTCCATGAGCCAGGAGGGGAGGCACCCGCTGGCCAGTGCTGGATGACAGACTGAGCCCCCAAAAGATTCCTGAACAATCACACTCGCAGCACAAAGCTAGCAGGATGGAATTAAACAGGGATTGACCTGAAGGCCTGTACTCGAGTCCCGAGGAAACAGCAGCTGGTCGAGGAGACAATAAGAGTCTTCACGCTTAATGGGACCTCGTGTGGAAAATACCATCAGCTCCGAATGAGTCAGCAGTGGGAGGAGATGGCCCAGGTCGGAGGACTGAGGCCGCTATAGGAGTTAGGGGATCGCACCCCCGTCCCGAGGACTGCCTGTCGATCTATGCGCCTCTCGCTTAGAAGAGGGACAGCCTGAGACTGTAGACAGAGTCTGCTGCATACCAGGCACTGTTCTAGGCACTTTACCTGGATCATCTCAGTTACTCAGCACACGCATAGTGCTGCTGTTCCCATTTCACAGGTGAGGTAAGTGAGGCAAGGAGAGGTTAAGGAACTTGCCCAAGGTCACACGGCATTGAGGGAGCCAGTTTCGGACCCAGGCCATCTGATTCCAGAACCGATTCTCATGCCACTAGCAAGGCTGGCTCCCAGAAAGCAGGACAATGACACTCTGCTCTCATGGGGGACAGGACGAAAGAGCACCTACTATGTGCTATAAACATGCTAGAGCTTTAATATACGGTAACTTTTCCCTCCTAGAAGATGAGTGTTATCGTCACCATTTGAAACATGAGACTTGGGTGAACAGCTGGAGGACTTGGCACATTTTCACCCGAAAGAAACATGACAGGGTGCATGTGGGAGTGGGGCAACCGTCTGAGTGTTGTCAGGATGAAATAGTTCTGTTTAGCCTCAAGAGATTGGAGTTAGGGAAGTAGGGAGAAGTGACTTCGTCTCAGGCTTGTCAAGGTCCTTCTGACATAGCTCATTAATACTTAGAATCATACTAAATATAAGATTATAGCTATTATACCATTTACTAAGCATTTATTATATGCTGATAACATCACAGTCATTATATATGATTCCATTTTAACAATAAAATCGCAGTAACAGTTGTTAGTGAGCCCTTACCCTATGCCACACACTGTACCACAACTTCAAATAGTAGGTGCTATTAATAGTCCCCCTTTATAAATGATCAAATGAGGAACAGAGAGGTTCAGTAAACATACCAAGGTCACACAGCCAGGGAGAGGTACATGAGTCCAACAGCACGACTCCAAGCCAGAGTCCTACTAATCATGCTGCACTGTCCCTGGGAACAGCAGTGAGAAACCGCGGACTCACTGCTAGGAAACACTAGGAGTCCAGCACCCAGGGTGGCACTGTCCCGGCTGGAATGGACGGTCCTCGCACCTCGAGAATCTGGAGACCAGGCACACAGACATGAGCGCCTAAGAGCAGACAAGCCCCACACAGACACAGACAGGCTGTGCAGCGACACCGCCCTCTGCCGCGGCATCCAAGGCCAGGGTGCTGGGTTTACCCGGCCTCCTCCTAGCAGGGCCGCGGAGGTGGCAGTTTATCAGGCCTTCATTTGGAGCGTAAATTGTTGCTGGTGTATAAAAAGGCTCTGCAGAGCAGCTCCGCTGGGATGGCCCCAAGCTGCAGCACGGGGCACTGATTTCCCTGCGGAAAGAGCAGCCCAGGGACCAGCCGCTCACTGCGCGGGTGAGCTGCAGTCTTCGCGCATCTGGAAGGCAGAAGTAACAAGACCCTGTCCTGCCTTCTTCATCTCTACGTGCATGCATGCACACACACACACACACACACACACACATGCGCGCGCGCCACTAACTTATGTGGGTACCTCTATAATTCTGGTGCAGTGGCCCTGGAGGGCTAGCAAGGTCTGAAGGGTATTTCTAAAATCAGACAGCTTTGGGGCCTAATGCTGCCTGACCTTGCGCTTGGGTTGTCAGATTTAGCAAATAAAAACACAGCACACACGGTTCAGTTTGAATTTCAGATAAACAATGAATAACTTCTGGGGGGTATAAGCGTGGGACATGCGTCTCTGAAGTTCAAGTTTAACTGGGTGCCCTGCATTCTATCTGGTAACACTCCCTTGGGCAGGGGACTGGCCTTCTCTAGGCCTCAGTTTCCTCATCTGTACAATCTCACGATTCCTAACGAGACGCACGCAAGACAACACCTATAAAGTGCTTAGCACAATGGCGGGCATACTGTTGGTGCTCCCTAAATGTTCTCTGCTATGTTATGAGTATTAATACTCCATGTGAGGTGCTCCAATCGGCAGGATCACAGTCACTTGCTTACGTCACCCCCTCAAGTTTCACTAGAGGACGGGTCCATCCATATTTTTGTAACCCCAGTGCCTAGAAAGTTCCTGGAACAGAGTCGGTGCTAGCAACGTATGCTAAATAATTTAACCAATTATCAGTTTTACGGTTGCAAAACACAAAAACAAAAACACCACCACCAAAAATCAATACCCAGCGAGTGAAAACTTGATCCTGGGACTATTTATTCCAAAAGCAAGATTCCCAACTTTTAAGCACACGATCGCCTGTCCGTTGACAGATACATTAATAGTGTGGCAGGTAAGATATGAAGGACACCTGAGCCCACCTGCAGTGGCTCTAATTCTGATTCCTCCTCTGTCTCCATTGTTTTGTCCTCTGTAAAACGGAGATAACAGTACCTACTTCAAGAGGGTTCATGCATGTTCATACGTGTAAAACACTTATCACGGCACCAGGTACATAGAATTAGATGCTCAATGCGTGGTAGCTATTATGGATGCCAGCCCCTGCCCTGTGTCACCGGGGAGAGATCGACAGGAGGACAGCAGGGCACACAGGAAGAGGAGGGCCAGGGGGAAGATGGGCCGGCACAGGACGTCCTTGCCCACAAGCTTGCGACAGCCTCCAGGAGGCCTGGACGGGGAGCATGGCAGGCAGAGGGCTGGGCCCGACACGTGCGCGCATCTCACACACGGTTTACTGTCCGTCTCCTACCAGAATGCAACTCTGCGAGGCAGACATTTTTCAATGTTGTGTTTAGTGGAAGATCCTAGAAGAACGTCTTGCGCAGAGTATGTGCCTTGGTCAGTCGTGAGGAAGCAAAGCAGAGAGAGAGTGTGTATTTCACCTTTCCTTCTTTTCCTCCCTTCCTTTTCTCCTTCCCTTGAGGTGAGGGGAGGTGAGCGCGTGTACAGAGGTGAGAGGGAGGAGGAGAGAAAACAATGAAGAGAAATGTCCTCCCGATGCACTCGTCCCCCACCTCTGAAGCAAGCTCACTGGGCCGACAAATACTTCTTGTACATCCACTGTGAGAACAAGAAGAATCCTCCACTCTCACCCACCTCCCTCTGGGTAGGGCGAGTGCCTGAGGCTACTTAGGTGCTAAAAGGATGCAGTTGATCTGTGTGCTGTGATTTAGAAAGTTCTCCAAGATGTAGTCCCTGTGGGGTAGTGTGTAGAGCCTGCTTTCGCATGTGTGTGTGTACGTGTTTGTATCACATAGGACATTCCTACAAGAATGTAAAACAAATTGCTCATAGTGGTCGCCTCTTAGGGAGAGAACTGGGGGAGAGAGAGGTGTCTGGAGAGACGTAATTGTTCGTTGTATACCATTTTGTTTTATTGACTATTTTGCCGTATACATTAATTACAGTTTTTATTTTGTTTTGTATCTGAGTGCAACTTAATTAATTGCTCATAATAGCTTATCTAATTGTGTTTAGTTTGATTTCTTTTTTTTTAAATTTATTGGGGTGACGATTGTTAGTAAACTTACATAGATTTCAGGTGTACAATTCTGTATTACGTCATCTATAAATCCCATTGTGTGTTCACCACCCAGAGTCAGTTCTCCTTCCATCACCAGATATTTGATCCCCCTTACCCTCATCTCCCACCCCAGTTTCAATTTTTAAAGTAATGTTTAAAATAATTGGGGACCAACCAAGAATATTTAAAATGCTTTCTTTCTAATTATAAAATAATACATCCTGGAAAAAAAAAAGGAATGAAACAATAATGCTAAAAATAAAGAGAAAAGAAAGGCAGCTGTGATTCCATCACTCAGCTATAACCATTGGTAACATTTTGGTGAATATTCAAACTGTTTTTGCCCAAAGTACATATACTTTTTTTGGCCACCAAATGCTAGTGTTTTATATCCTTAAAAAGGAAAACGTTAATCATATATTGGGCACAGTTTCTCACATTATTAAAATAAACTTCTGTTTACAACAGCCACGGTAGAGATACAGTATAACATATTTAAGCATTAAATACGTTATTTAAGTTGTTCTGGATTTTTTTTAACCTTTATAAGTAATACTGCAATAAACATCTTGTGTGTACATCTCCGATTATTTCCTTAATGAAAATTCTTTGATATGAAACACTGGGTAAGATGTGTCTATTTTAATCTGTATTAACACAGAGAAAAGGTTATGCTACGGTCAGAAAAAAGCAAGACATAAAATAGTATGAGTCATTTTTGCACATATATGTGTGGGTGTGTCTGTGTGTGTATCACACACACGACACACATTTCGTTATACATACACGTATCTGTATGATATAATAGATTGAGATATAATACATCAAAACGTTAACAACGCTCTTCTCAGGTTCGTGGGTCCTGGGGTAATGTCTCTTTCCACCTTTTTGCTTGTCTTTTCTAAAATGTCTACTGGGGTGCCACCCAGACCCCTGCTCCAGGACTCAGGCCCTCCTGCCTCCAGCCTCTGGGAGTGGTGGCCATCGTCACCTCTCTGCTGACACTTGCTCTAGGAATGGCCTCACGCAGGGTGTTGCACGCACACTTCCTGGGACAACTGCCGCCAATGAGTGGCCCATGTCGGCATACAAGGGCCTGGTCCCCCCTTCACCCCAGCTCCAGGGTTCCCACGGGATCAGCTGAGCCTTTCTTGAGTGGCATCATAGCCCAGTTTCTCCCTCTGCCCCGGCCTGCTTTCCAGATACGCCGACCTACAGCAACTAACATGAACACTTACTCATTTGGCAATGAGGAAAACTCTTAATTAAAAACAAAAAGCATTCCTTATAAAATGCCCCTACGTTTTTGTTCCAGAAGATCTTCCACTACAAAAAAAAGTTTGTCTGCGTTCCATAGTGACCAATGAAATACACTATGACATCTGCTCCCACGTCAGCAGGGAAAGGCACTGGAGGCCGTTAATCCATTAGTCTCTGCCTTCCAATAAATCCCCTCCCAGGGGTGCCTGTCTCTCACCAGCTGGCATTTCCACAACCCGCTTGCCCCCTTACATGTGTTAAGTGACTTATTGCCCCAAACTTGGAGGTTTTAATCTCATCTATTAAGCCAGTAGGCCCAGTAATTCCCTGGATGCATTTTTATTGACTTTGTAAATCAGACTTGCCCACATCAGGCACAGTGACCGGGCGAGAGGTGTTTGTCTGTGAAATTGGCTGGACACAGACCATTGACCGTGATGATAACCGGTGATTTGTGGGGCCAGACAGAGAAGCCACGTTCACTAAGCAGATTAAAATATAACAAAACAAAAAGGTTCCATTACCAGGAATACTGGCAAAGGGCAGCAGGATGTTCGTGATAAAAGACAGAAAACAAATGAATTCCAGGGCTGGAACGAAGCCCCCACCGGCGCTTTGATCCCCCTCCCGTGAGCCAAAGAGGAGAGTGGGGGCCGCTAAGCACAGCTGAGGGAGCCGATTCCGCGCTGGTTAGTGGGTGTCAGAGGGAGCTGGGTGCTGGCTCTGCTGGGAACACCGCTCTGCCTCCCGTGGCAGGTACAGCTTACAAAACGTGCGGTGACCACGTTACACCGCGTCCAAGAACACTCTCCTGGTGGCCACCTGCCTGCCGAGGGGGATACCTCCTAAAAGCCTGTCCACTGCTCTGACGTCACCCTTGGTCCGTCCTCCTACCCACCACTCTCCAGACACACTGCCCTCCTGCTGTTACTCCAGGAACACCGGCACCTTCCGGTGTCAGGCGGTCCTCCTGCCCGGCGCACTCTCCACCAGACAGGTCCCCGTCTAGCTCAGAGGCTTCGTCAGGTCTCTGGACAGATGTCAGGTCCTCACAGACGACTTCCCTGGTCACCCCATCTGCCGTGTGCCCCGCTCCCCCCGCCCCATCCTTCTCAGGCGCTCCGTCCACGTATGTTTGTATTCTGGCTCCTCATCTGAACGGACGACGTCCTAGCCTTTATCACACGCTTCTTTCTTATCTGAAGCCCAGCTCCTCCGGACAACAGGAGCTTTGGTCCGTTTTGTTCACTGCCGTGTTCCCAGGGCTCAGGATGGAAGCGCTCAAGGACTTGCGGGACGAGTGAGTTATATATGCTACCGCCTGTTCCAGCTTCATCTAAACAGCCGGGTTTATTCATCGGTTCATTCAGCAAGTGTCTGTTGAGGACCTCCAATAAGCCCGGCCTTGGGGGCTGGGGGCTAGTCTGCCCTCTCTCTCTCTCACAGGGGATCCATTCCTTCCTGCCTCATCTGGAAGACATGTCTCTTCATTATTTTCTATCTCTAGTTCTTCCTCAACCCTTCCCCAGGGGGTGGGGGGAGAGAGAGAGAGAGAGAGAGAGCTACATATATATCCTATGGGTTCTGTTTCTCAGGAGAACCCTGACTAATACAACCCCTCTCTGTGCCTCAGTTTCCCGATCTGTAAAATGGGGGAAATGATAACCCTCTACTAGATATCAGTGATGAGTATCATTTTATTATTATAACACAAGGACTGCCGAGCATTACCAGGGGAAAAAATAAACCATGCCAGCGTGTACGGGGGACGCTTCAACGTCTCCAGCTCTGGTTGCCCCTCGGGGCAGCCCTTTTACAGGTCCTGGCCCTCTCCTTCCCCGGCCCACTCGGCAGCGGTGCACTTCAAGCCCACATTACCACCTCCTCTCGCCTCTGAACTTAGCCGGGTCCCCTTGGATTAGACCCTGGCTTCTCTTTCCGAGAGAAACTGATGGCTTTCAGGCATGAACTTGTTAATTAATTTTGTTTCATCCACTCATGCTTTTGATCTTGTGCCTGCTGCCTCCTTAGGGACATTCTCTCCACGTTAACTTCTCTCTCTCCTAGATTCACAGCCTCTCCCGTTCCTTCTACTTTAACTGAAAACCGGTCCTGGGGCCATCTGACTGGTCAAAGCTCCCCTGCGTCCTGCATTTTCCTGGTACTGTCTTCTCTCCTTACGGGCCAGACGCCTCAAAAAATGGTCTGCCCCTGGCGTTCCATACTTACTGCCACTCCCTCCAGAGCTCAGGAAAGGGAGTGAGCCGTGCAGATTGCTGGGGGAAGAATATTCCAGACAGAGGATCCCTGCACGGGCCCTGAGCTGGGAGTGTAGTGGGACTGGCTGAGGAACATCAAAGGAGGCGTGGAACTCAGTGGGAAAGGGTGAAATCAGGGGAGAGGGAAGCGGCGGTCCAAGGGCAGTAGAAGGCTTTTGAGCAGCGACTACACCTGCAAAGGCCTTTTTGCAGAGCAGCAAGAGCGGAAAATGGGGACCCATCAGAAGGCAACTTCAACGATCTGGGGAGAGAAGATGGGCCCAACCACACTGGAAGCTTCGGAGGCAGTGGGAGACGCCATCAAACTCTGGGGACGTTTTGCAGGCAGAGCCCAGAGAATTTGCTGGTGCTTTGGAGGAAGAGGGAGGGGCTAGAAGGGTGCCCCAAAGCTTTGTCCTTCCTCACCTGCTGTCACTCCTCCCACGGCCACCTGATTTCTTCCCCCCGTTGCCAGGGGCCTCACATTTAAAACTGTGGCCTAAATTTGTTCCCAACATTGCAAAGGTAAGTACCAATAGTAAGATAATTAGTTATAGCGGGAAGGTGGTTGAGAGAAGAAGGGACGCAGTGACAAATGAGTTGAATTCCTGTCCATCACCGCTGGCAGCCGACAGATGGTGTCCACAGTGGATAAACTGTAGTGTCTGCATGTTATTTAGAGCTATGGGTGTGACCGCTAGAAGAAACCGCTGCAGGAGTTAAAATCGGTGATCTCTGAGTGACACCACTACTCAGAGGTGGGCAGGGGTATGGCCAGAACACTGGTTTTCATTACAAGCTGGTTTTGTACTGTCGGGTTTCTTTCTTTGTCGCTTTGGCTTTCTGTTTCAAATAATGAGCATGTATTGCTTTCATGAAACAATTTTAAGAGGCTCTTCTTCCACATTAATAAATCTGTAGCACAAGGCTTGTATCCTCCTGCGTTCAACAGGAAAACGACACAGGGTTACTTTTCTCTATTTGTTTGGGTTTTTAAAACTTCCCTTTATTGGCTTTATTATGTTGATCTCGCTATAAATTTTTTAAAGAGCTTCAGCAAAACAGAAACGCGTTAGCTCCCAACTGGCACAGCCTGTAAACACCGTTTATAAGCTGGTTTCCCAAACATATTTTGGATGAAACAGCTTAGTACTACTTCAGATCCAATGAGCTGTTTGCGTCTGTTGGGTTTTCTCTGACATCGATCACCGCACGTCTGTGTGTACTGAATTTACAGCTGGCAGCTACAACAGAGAGCTAATTGGCATTGTTTCCAATTATTAAGCCTCTTGTTGAATATCCATGCGAAAAGCAGAGCAGTCTTGGCTAGCTGGCTCCATGTCGCCTAAAGTCCAAAGTGGGGGCTAAATGGCTTTGCCGTCGGGACCTAAAATCTTTTCCTCGTGTCCCTTCCTCCAACTCCCATTTGCCCCCATCACGCCCTCCTCCCACTCCTGCTCACTCCAGGGCCTTGCCCCTCTGGACGCCAAACACTTCCCAGCCCATGGGCCTTTGCCTATGCAGGTTCCTCTTCATTCAAGGACTAACGAAAACCTTACCTGGTCAGGGATCACTCTTTCTACTGCTAAGCCTAGTGCCACTGTCCCCAGCCCAGGCTGGCGCTCTGAGCTTTTCCTCTATCAGCCGTTAGACCCTTGGCAACCTCTGTAACTGTGCCCCACCCACTGGGTCTCTGAAGGCTGCCTGGAGGACGGCAAGCTCGGCTGTCCCTTTCTGAGCTGCCCCCGACAGTCGGTAAGCCCCTCCTCTCCCGTGGACCCCAATGTCCGCACGCAGCACCTCAGGCTTCGCAGGTGCTGTGCTAAGGAGAGGAGCCGCCGTGAGGGAAGGCCGGGCTCCTGGGAGCGTGGGCAGCGAAACCAGAACTGACAAGGTGTCGTGGCCACTTCACTAGAAGATGCACAACGTAGTGACAGAACATCTAAAGAAGAAGGACTAAACGGGAGCAGAGAGAGGTGAAAGGAAGCGACGTTTCAGCTGGGAGCTTGTGAGGCAACGGGAGGGCAGGAGCAGGAGGAAGTGTGTCCCCACCCAGGGGACAGCACAGGCAGGAGTCCAGGACGGCCGTGGAGAGACTGGGCGGGTGACAGGAGTGGAGCAGGGACAGCCGAGGACAGAGAGGAAGGCAAAGCCAGCTGTCCAAGGCCCGTTAGTCTGTTTGGGGAGTTTGGACTTCAAAGCCACCGGGAGCTGTGGAGGGACCTGGTCAAAACAATGCTTCCTCATCATGGTTGTTTTTTAAGGATTTTTTTCCCTATAATTACCACATAAAATAGGAAACAAAAGAAAGATAACAACGATGAAGATTTCAAAGTTGTGAAAATCTGACACAATGTTTACAGACACGTTTCCTAAACTATATGCTTTTTCAGACACCTTTGGGGGAATTTATGTTTACCAGTAATTTTAAGTACAAATGGACATGTAGCTATTATAATAGAAATTTTAATTAATTTTTAAAATTTAATTACTTGAATTATAGTTATTCTAACCAAAAATACGGAAAAGAAAAATATAAAACTCAGCCCTTAGCTCACCGGCTGGAGAGTCCCCCCCTTTCTCTGTACGCAGACACGTCAGTGACAACCAGCATGACATCATCGCACGCACACCACACTTTACTTTTTTCACTAAATATCATCATTTCCCGTATTAGTAAGCATGTTATTAAAAAAAACTTCCTATAGCGATGTTCATGTTGAGTTATATTTATTCTGTGGCTTTTTTTTTTATTCCTCAAGTAATAATTCTTAATGCAGAAACCCAAGAAAAAAAGATAAGTACAAAACACAAAAATTCAATTGTCACCAAGTAAACATTTCAGTGAATGCCCTTGCAATCTTTCATTTTCTATCCACCAATTTGTTTCTACCAAAAAACTTTTTTTTTTTAAGAAGGGGAAGAAAAGCCCATTTTTCTTAGAAATGCACATGTACAGATCATTTTGGAAGCTGCTTTTCATTTAGCAGTACGGTGTGAACATGTTTCCACGTTCGATAACTATTTCCATGGGGAGCTGGAAGCCCCGTGGGGCATCTGCCCACCACTGTCACTTTCATTGAGGGGTAGGCTCACCAAGCCTCTCTCGTTGCTCTGCCTTAGCTCAAGGGCTCTTACTGCTAAGAAGGGAACGCTGCCCGGTGCTTAGGCCTGAAATAGGTAAGAGGGAAAAGTGCTTTGGTTTTCAGTGGCATCCTCGGAACTCCAAAATGGCCCAATGGGAGGGCTCCGAAAAGCCTCCAGCAGGCGTCTCCCAGGAAGAAGGAGCTTGGCTACCCGCTGTGCGTCCATTTAGATTTGTGCATTTCTCAATTCTACACGTGCTATATTGTACGAAAATTCGTTTTCTCCATTTCCTTGGTTATCGCTAGGAAACGTTTTTGTCTTAACACCCTACTATACACCACAACTCAGATTACTGGGCGGTCGGATGGAAAAGTCGTCAGGTCCTGGCCTCAGCACTCGTGCAGCTTACAGACAGGGGCAGACAAATGCATGCTGGGTAATATGCATCTCATTAAGTACTGAAGACGGGGCAGGACACGAGAAGAGCATCAGCTCTACTGGGCGTGAGCGGAGCAGGGGAGTCGTGGAGAGCCTTCTGGAAGGAAGGACAGCTAAGGTCATTCTTGTGACCCGTTCAAGTCAGGTATCTGTCCCCGTCACTCTGTTGAGACTGCTACTGCCCCAAAGTACAGACAACTCTATAATGGCCTGTCTTCAACCTTCATGCTACACGATTTCTGTGCAGGAGTTGGCCCCGCCCACTCATTCATTCATTCATTCATTCATTCACCAAATATGCACGGAGCGTATTTATCCTGCGCCGGCGACGGGAGGCGCCGGTGGTCCGCCCTCCGTGACATGTCCCGCCTCTGATCTTTCCTCCCCCATCTCCGTCCTGAAGTCGCTGTCCCTTTGTCTCTCAGCCCAGGTCCCTCTCTCATTCGTTTATCGACCTCAGTGACTCCAACGACTTGGAGAAGTCGCTGAGGACTCACAAAGCCCTCCCTGTAAGTCTGACTTTTCTCCATCAGCAAGCGTCCAGTTTGACACAGAAAAGAACGACCACTGTGCTTCCACGGCGCGCCCAGCACGGCGCTCATCACTGTACCCGCAAGGATGAGCCAGGCAAACGCTTTCCGCTCAAGCGGAGCACAGTGGATGGAACATGAGACCCGAGTGTCTTCAGGCAGACAAAGCACACGGCCACACCTGTACATCAGTGTCATTCTGGGCGATGTGACAACCGGTCTCCAACCGGGCTTGTGTGGTAACACTGCCCGACCCCACGGGGCGCTAGTCACAGAGTCGGCACCAGGAATAAGACCCTCTGCCATTGAACTGCACACAACCCACCCCACCTTAGATGGCAGCTTCTGCTGGACTCCAGGCAGGGCTGAGAAAGCGACCGGCTGGAGCGGAGTGTCGCCTGCGGGCTCAGCCGGTGTTTTCCCTGCTGGTCATTCTCTGCGGGGTGGGTGGGGTGGACGCGCATTACGTGTCCCCACTTGGACCAGAGAGTCACTGAGGAACAGAGTCCTCCCAACAAATAAAGAGAAACAGAAGCCCACGATCATGGGGCCCCGTGCTTCACCTTCCCGTTTTTTGTGAGCGTCCTGAGTGGGTGTAAATCACCGAGAGAACAGAATGTCTCTCCTTCACAGTGTAGACTCGCGGCTGCAAAACGGGGGGGGGGGGGGGCTTTGTCTCGTGTGACGTGTGACGTGCAGAAGTATTCTGAATCAAGCCGCCAACTAAGTCCATGCAAAACTCCAGATGTTCAGCTTGTTTTGAAAAACACTGGAAAACGGGGCAGGCCCGAGCCCACCTCCCCACGCGGCACCAGTCACCTGGAGACCGGACCTTGCTTTCCCATCCTCTTCAGCCCCACCCCTGCCTGTCACCTCCCTCTGTCACCTGCCTGACCCCTGTGGTCAGCGGCACTCACTTCCACGTAAAGAATTCTTCTCACCCAGAAATGACCTACTAATTATTTCATTGATTTGCAGAGTCCACTAATGTATTGAAGTTTCCAGGGATAATGAGCCTCAGCTACAGAATGAGAAATAAAAACTTAAAGAGAACACATGCCAAGCGCTATGTTTCTCATTGCTCACAACCAACCAATTAGTCCTCTGGAGGGACCCTCCCCTCTCTCACTTCCCCTGCAAAAGCCACCCAGCTGTGAATACATTTTCCAAACTCATCTCTGATCTACCTTGAAATGAGCCCAGAGATCCCCCACCGCTGAATAATTAGTCGTATCCCCAAGGCAGGGCTCCCCTGCAGGGGGCCAGGCCACTTGAAATTACCCCTTTGTCCCTAAACAGATGCGGATGACAGAGGACATGCAATGCCTAACCGAGCTCAGGAACTACACACCTGAACAAGACACTGTTTTCTTCCCCAAAAGTATCAGATGTTTCAAAAACTACCCCGTAGAGGGACAGAGCAGGCACTGTTGTTTCTTGTTTTGATCAGCATAAGCCGGTGTACCTTTCAAGAAAGGCTATTTAGAGGGATGTTTCCAGAGAAGTATTTTTATGTCCCTAATTCTCCGCGTCGTAAGCTCA
This sequence comes from Rhinolophus ferrumequinum, assembly GCF_004115265.2. Classification (NCBI taxonomy): domain Eukaryota; kingdom Metazoa; phylum Chordata; class Mammalia; order Chiroptera; family Rhinolophidae; genus Rhinolophus; species Rhinolophus ferrumequinum. Next base: position 17,027,474 of record NW_022680357.1, on the reverse strand, counting down.
GCTTTCTAGCCATCTCCACGTACCCACAGCTCATAGCGGATGCAGACGGGGACAGGGGACATGTCAGGAGCATGGAGGACTTTCTGTCCATAGGAAAGGAGTGCTTTGAGGTCTGACATGGGACTCCCTTTCTGGGAGAGGTTGTGTGTTGGGGAAGTGACAGGGAGAATGTGCTAGAACCTCCCCCACCCCACGCCCCCTAAGTCAGAGGGGTGTGGGCTCCAGGCACCAGTAGGGTGAGAGGCTAGGCTCCTCTTCCCTTCCTGGGGGCCTGGGGAGGTCATCCTCCCACAGCCTGAAGAAGGGGCAGATCAACCCACCCAAATAAGTATCTGATTTCCTCCATCTGCCCCCACCCTATGTCAGTACCTGGTTGCACGCAGGAAAACCAAAACCAAAAACACCACCACTCCGTTGGAGAGTAGGCAGGCCCACCCTCAGTGGGGCAGTGGGACCATCTCTCCGGTCCTGGGGCTCCCCCTTAATTCCCTCTTCCTCCCACGCTGCTCATCCCCCAACACCAGCCTGGAGACTTTGCTTCTACGGGTCCTTCTCCCAGGGGCAATCTCATTGTGTCATCTCTCCTTCCAGCTCCACCCTCAGAGAAACCCTTCCCAGCCTCCCACTGCTCTCAGGGTGAAGCCTGGGCCCTTAGCTATGGCCCAGCCACGCCTTCTGACGTCATCTGGTCACCCCCCAGCCTCCCACCCCACCCGCTCCCACTCCCAATCCAACCACGGGGGTGGTGCTTATTCACATTCCTCAAATAGTTCACTTCCTCCCAACGCAGAGGTTTGCACCTGCCCCCATGCTCTTCCACTCACACCCACACCCACACCCACGCCGCTTGCTTCGTCCCTATTCATCCTTCAGATCACAGCTCAAATACCACTTCCTCCAGGAAGCATCCCTGACCACCCTTCCACTCCCGGTTATACACTCTGTGATTCCTCTTTGTTTGTGTGTATTACTGTCATTATCAGCCTGCTATCCGACTACTAACGTTCGGATGATACATCCCATGAGAGCAAAGACCATGTCTGGTTTGCTCCCCATGGCAGCCCCAGCACCCAGGACAGTGTAACTGGACGTACTTTCAAAGTACAATTCGGGGAAGACGAAGCTTAGAACGCAGCCGCCCTAGCTGAGACAGAGGTCAGGGGAAGGGTGGGTTGAAAAACCCAAACCCAGAACTTCTGAGCCGAACCCACTCTCCCCTGCTGACTGACTGAGCACAACCTTCCATTTGTAGACGCTGCCAAGTAAGGTCTTTCATATCGGTGGGAAACCTCCGCCTTCTCTCGCACCTGTGCCACGTGCATTGTACGTCTGGGTCCTAGGTGTGCCACAGAGACACCCTGGGTTTTGTTTCTAGTGTCTGTGACAAAGCTCCCTGCAGAGGCCCCCAGAGACACTGCTCCTTCCGTTACCCCCACGACACACACACACACACACACACACACACACGCACACGTGTGTGCTTCTGGGTCCCTAACCTTGGCCATTTATAGGCACCTTTTGGTTTTGTTCCCCTTTTCTCGTTCAGTGTGGACCTTGAGGTCCCTCTTATAAAATCTGGGCCAACGTGAGAGGCAGCAGGAGGCACACCCAAATAGGCTGCAGCTCCAAGGAAGGGAGCCTCTCTCTTCACAGTGGGAGACATTAACTTACAACCAACCAAAGATGAAGAAGAGGAGGAAGAGGGAAAGGAGGAAGGTGGGAGCGAGGGAGGAAGGAGAAAAACACTGTGAAAATATCTGATCTGTGATCTTAACAAGATCCAAGGCGGCTTTTAAATCTAGGAAATGGGGACGCCTGGTCACAATGAGAAACTAATGGTGAGTTAGGAAGAACCCATCTAAAGATGAAAAACAGTCATCAAATTAGAGGCCACTCGGGAGTGGCACATAGTTGATAAGACCAATGGGTAAGAATCTGCACACTGGAAGATAAACTTGAGAAGACTCACTCCCTTCTCCCTCGAACTCCAAGGGAGCGGTGAAATGATAAAAATCATGAGAGAAAACAGGAATAAATAGTACAAATCCCAAAGGAGCGCTGAATAACAGGAGAAAAACTTTGGATCTAAACAGAGATAATAGTTTTTAAATGGAGACTGGACTTTGGTTTAGGCAAATAAGATCCACATTGGGGCAAAAAAAAAGATTTAATTCCTATAAATATCCAGGGGAGGGGCGGCCGGTTGGCTCAGTGGTTAGAGCGCAATGCTCACAACACCAACGTCGCCGGTTCGATTCCCACAGGGGCCAGTGAGCTGCGCCCTCCACAAATAGATTGAAACAACTACTTGACTTGGAGCTGATGGGTCCTAGAAAAACACACTGTTCTCTCAATTAAAAAGAATTTTTTTAAATTAAAAATAAATATCCAGAGGAAATATTATGTTGGCTTCAGACTTGTAACTTAACTAAATGGCAGAAAACACTGGAACATCATTTACAAGGCACTCAAATAAAGAGTGTGACCAAAGGATTCTGTATCCAGCCAAGTTGTCATTTGGGGAGAAGTCACCGGAAGGATCTTCTCAAACATGCAAAGACCCATTCTGAATAAAAGACTTAAAAAGACCTGAGCCAGAAAAACAAAACAACCATCAGAGGTAAATGCACAAGAACAAGAAAACTGTGGCTAGGAGAACATGCGGTGTCTACCGAAGCCAGTCCCATGCAAATAATGACTCTAAAATATTGTTTTACTATGGATACAAGGTTGATTCCCCCCACCCCCTGCAAGTTTTTTTAAAAGTCACAAAGTTGGGGCAGGGAAAATTCTAAAATGAAATTTCCCATCTTCCCCCTCAAAAAGGAGGCCCTCAAAACTGCCGTTTTGTTTTCCATTTGGATAGCTTAGTGTAGATTTAAGGACTTCTTTAAAAAATCTTTAAGGTCGTTACCTTCAAGGGGCAGGTCTTCCAAGTTTTTCCAAAAGGTAACAGAAATTAACACAGTTCAGAGAGGGAAAAAGAAAAAGAAAGGAAACATTGTAAGCAAGATGACAAAACCCAAGCAGAGTCGCCAGCTGGAAAACGGCTGCTGTGACAATCACAGATCTGCAAGGGCACGAGGTTGGGGACCGTGGGAGTGGAAGCAGGGCCGTGACGGAGGACGATTTAAGAAACAGCACCTGATGATTTGATGGCCGGTTGGACATGAGGGCGGGGACTGAAAGAGAGGGAAGAAATGGAGGCTCCCAGGTGCACAGCCTGGATGACCAAAAGAATGGCAGTGCCACCAACTGACAAAAAAGACTCAGAAGAAGCCTCCGTCCCGCTTTACACGTTTTAACCTGATGTGACAGACGGCTCACTCAGTGGGTCTGTGAAGGTGGCTGTTTAGATATGGGGCCCAGGACACAGGACTTCCCTCGTGGTAGGAGAATAGAGCCCACCCAGGAGAGATTTTCCAACTCAAGATTTTATGAAGACCACAAAGAGATGCACCTAGAATTATACAGCCCCCGAGCCCCCACCCCAAGGAATGGGAACCATGTACTTTTCACTCCATATGGAGGACTCACTAGAAACAGCAAAGTTGGAATGATTTCACCTGCAGCTCTGCTTTCAGCATCTGAAAGTCAGGACTACGGACAGCACACGCAGTCCCTGGGCTTATTTTCAATCCTGGATCCACCACTTCACCAGTCGCTGTGCCTGGGTCTCCTCGTTGATACAATGGGGGGACACTGTATCATTGGGTTGCTATGAGCGTTAATTCACGGGAAAGGCTCAGAGTACCTGGCGCTCAACGTGACCCACTGCTGTTATTACTGGGGTCCAACCTAGAGGCTGGTTGTTGCATTAACCAAGTTCCCTGCACCCACAACTTGACGGTTTAACGTAGGTGCCCCTTTTGTTTCAAGTTCAGACCTTACAGCTTTTTGCAACAAATTCTCGTTCACTGGCTTTTCCAGTGACCAGTCCCGTCCAGGGGCTCTCCGGGGGCCCCAACCTAAGTCACCTCATTAGTATGAACTCAGGTCTGATAAAAGGGCACCGATTAATGACAAAAGACAGCTCTGTCGCTCAGAAAATTCCAAGTTTTAGGAACTCTGTGGCAGGAGCCAGGGACAAAGACCAAATATATTTGTTATTCCCCAGCTGTGCAAACTAAATACTTTTTACATACATATATTATTTATCCTAATGCATTTCCCTCTTCCAATAGTACCGATTTCCTTCTGATCAATATTACCCACAAGGGCAGTCAGGAGACTTAGGATACTGCAAGACACTGTTATCACCCCCCAGGCTTTCCTATTCCATCACCACCCAGCAGCCTTGTTCCAACCGGCTCCATCTTCCCAGGTTGAAAATAAGATCCTGGATTCCTCTCTGCTGGTTTTCTTTCTTTTTCCTTTTTTTCTTTTTTTAGCTAAAATTCATTGAGCATTAACACACTGCCAGGCACCTGCCCTGCTAATGATCTCATCTTCCTGAGAACCCAAAAGCTAGACACTATTATTAATCTCCATTTTCAAGCTGATGAAACTAAAGCACAGAGAGGTTCGGTAACTTGCCTAAGGTCACACAGCTGGTGATCAGTGGAGCCAGAACTTGAAGCCAGCTGGTCTGCTCTATCATCAATACCAGTATACTTACCCTCCTGTTCTCCCTGCATCACGTCTGTAAACGCACCTCTACTTTCCAAAAAGCCTTCCTCCACCTTGTTAAATGAGATACACACCCCATACCCAAGAATGCTTAAGGAACCCCAATACTATATACTGCCTGAGCTACATGGGCTTCCGCTGACATCCTGACTGGTTGCAGTTTATGTGGGTTTGTCTTATGCACGTTTGGAATAGTGGGGACCTTCTATTCAGGGTCCTTCTGATTCTGAACCCCATGTTCTGAATAATTTGCCTGATACTGGCGGTGAGGATGAATTCCAGACAGGCTTGGTGTGAAGTCTGGGTTGGATGCCGTGGTACATGCGCTCGGAACGCACATGGGGGTACCTGGCAGTGTCACCAGGGCTGGTAGGGTCACAGAAGCAGAGTTGGCAGGGACGATACAGGCAGTACGGAATGCGTCTCCTCCTTGCCATGTCCTCTTTGGGGAGCCTAGTTCTTTACCACTCACTGAGCCGGAGCCCATTCCTGTGGCCCAGCTGCCCCCTCCCGTGACAAGCGGCCACCAGAGTGGGGTGTTTGCCAAACAACAGTGTGGTCCCGCAGTCCCCTCACACAGGACAGGCGTCCCCAGGCATCAGAATGAAAGCAGCGCTGTTCTTCGTGTGTGTTCTTGGCCCTAAGTGGGCACTGCATGACAGGGGCCCCGAGTGGCATCTTTAACAGATGACTCAAGTGCTCCGTTTCAGTCTGTTCCGAACTCTGCAGTGACAGTCGAGTTTTCAAGCTTTGTCATCCTTCAGACCCGTTTAGTCAGCAGGCACAGTTGTCTGGCACCGAGACACAGCTATGGCTGCACAAGGTTTAGCAGACAATCCATAAATGGCATTTCTCTGCACTTTGCACCCGCCCACCTCCCACCCCCGTGGCTTCATATACACGACGAGAAAAAACCGGTATTGCCACCCAAAAATAAGTAAACAAAAAATACGCCTTGAATGCGATACAAAGACTCTGCAGAGACACCCAGTTATGTTTAGGGTTTGAATTCAAAGGAGTCAGGTGACGGTTCAGCTCTGGGCTCTGGCGTCCAATTGCCTGGGTCCGAGTCCCAACCGAGCCTCTACTAAGCGATGGAATCTCAGAAAGCTCCTGGGCTTCTGTGAGCCTCAGTTTCCTCATCTGTGACATTCATGATAGCAACAGTCCTTCCCTCCATACATTTTCCATTAAATGAGATGAGGAGTGGAACGTGCCTGGCACAGGGCAAAGGCACAGTCGACATTAGCTGTTGTTGGGAAAACGCAGAGAGATTCACGAGATGGAAAGCATCAGCAAAAATGTAAACTCGCAGAGGGAAGGAAATGGAGTCAGGGTAAGTTTCTGGGATCGCATACAGGCGCAGCTTCTGACAGCTGGCTTCCCCAAGCTTGCTGGGAAAACTCTGGGGTGATTCCTTGCATGTTTAAAAAAATAAAAATGAAAAGGGAGTGGGTTTCCTGCCTCCTTCAGAGCAAGGTGAGAAGATCAAACTGCTTGCTGTCGACTGCAGTGAGTTCTCTGGAGAAAGCCATTACCTAAACAAAAGTTATTTTTTAATCTTTTTACAGGCAGCGAAGGTAAATGACTTTTCTTTGAAATTAATTACAGAGTCAGAACTGGCCCTGTTTCCAAGTGCCTCTCTGGCCTTATAAAAATGGAAGTCGGATTTCCCAGCGGGGCAGGACAAAGAAATGTTTCCTTTAGCAGGGGACCGCGGGCCATTTCTCATTCAGCCTCCTTGGGCAAGAATCCCAGGCCCTCCGACCTCCATTTAGAAAGCCTCAATGGGGAAATAATAATAATGTGTTCCTGTTCCTCCAAGATTTTCGAGTGTCGTGCTGATATTAACTAATTAATTCTCCGAAGTCAGCAGAGAAAATTGCTTCCAAAGGCTTCCGAGCACTCGTGAAATGTAAATGAAATCTGACCCAGACCGCCGCTCCCCTGCTCAGAGCTTCCCACTGTTACCTGTGCACCTGGAATAAATGCAAATCTGCCTCCAAGACGGTTCATGATCTGGATGCTGCTTGCTCCCTTCTCATCAAGTGGGTTGGCTCCCAGCTCATTCCTCCTTGAGGCTTTTGCATTTGCTGTTCCCTCTGCCTGGAACGCCCTTCCCGTAACCTTGTGCCTGACTCGCCTGAGCCTTTAGGTCTTGTCTGAGACGTTATTATCAGACTCCTCACCGGCCTCTCTCTCTGTCAAGCACCCTTGTCCCATCTCTGTCTCTCCTTTTCCAGGTAACATCGATCACCAAGTTCAACTGCCTTCTGTGTGTTTACTCGTTTGTCACCTGCCCCGAGCCAGAATGTGAGGTCCTGGATGACGTCTGTTCGCTGCTGTGTTTCCAGCACCTTTTGCTGTGCGTGGCACATAATAGCTACTCAGGAATTTTTCTGATGAGCAAAGAAACGAAGGTGAGAGCGACTCGATTCATTTACCCACGCCGGTTATTCAGAGCGATAATCTGACCTTTCATTAACAGAATGCTCATCTGAGATGCTAACAACGCTTACGGACACGCTCGCAGTGCTGTGCCTGCCCCCACACCTTCTTCCCTTGCCTGGAGTAGACGCAGAATGTCCTCAGGAGGTCAAATCCATGCCCTCTAAGGACCAAATGTTGCCCTCAAAGACCACATGGTCTCCCGGTACTCAGCCTGCTTGCGAGGTTGATGTTACGGCTCCATTAGACAGCATGGAAAGTTGGGGACACGAGAGCACGGGCTGTAGGTTTTAGGAGCTGGAGCCCTGGAGAGTCTCCTCCTCTTGGAGGTCTCCTCCTTGATGATGAGGAACCAAGGTCAAGAGTAGAAGGGATTCACCGAAAGACAAGTCCACAGTGAGGCAGGATGCGAGCCAATGTTCCCCTTGTTTTATTGGACCAAGAGATTCCCGGGGAAAGGAGACCACCTACTACTGACCACCTACTATGTGCAATGCAGATGAGGTATTATTGTGCCCATGTTACAAGTGAATAAACCAAGGTTCAGAGAGTTTAATTAAGTTCATTTGTTCCAGGTCACCGAAACGTCAACGTAAGACCATATTTGAATCCAAGTCTATCAATCTTCAAATACTCTGTTATTTCGACGCTCATACCTCCTCCCTCTCTCAGTGATAGGTTGACATTATCTTAAAGGTTGTGTGGTTCTAAGTTTCTCACAAAGGCTAACATAGTTCCAACAATGATACTAAGCCAAAATCTGACTGCTTTATGCCAGACGCTGTGCTAGGTTACCTTGGTTAATTCTCACAACAGGTCTAGGAGGTTGGGGCAGGTGAACAAGGCTGCTGAGAGTCACACCGTAGCGCTTACAAGCTAGGTGAGCTCAGGCAGGCGACATCTTCCTGTGCCTCAGTTTCCTCATCAGTAAAATGGGGGTAACAATAGTTTCATCAGGATTAAATTAGCTATTATACATAAAGTGCTCAGAGCTATGCCTGGCACATAGTGAGCATCAATAAATGCTATTTATTGTTAGTCATCATTCTTGAACAGAGAACGAAACTGAAGCTCCGAAGGGGGACACAAGGTCCCCACGTGGGTGACCTGCAGGAAGCTCAAACTGAGAGCCCCGAAAGGGGGTCCTTCACTGTCACCCCCCCGCTCCCTGCCTGGATTCTTCACAGCTGCCCAAGCTGGGCACCCCCAACATCCTGGCCCCCTCATCCCTCGCACCCCCTGCCTTCAAGTGGTCGCCTGGACAGGCATGTCCTCTGACCCCGCCCCTCCTCCCCGTCTCCACTAGTTCAGAGTCTCACCACGGACCCTTCAGAAGGCTGTGGTGATTTCCATGGCCTCCCTAACACCAGCCTGCCCTTCCTCCACACGGCCGCGACTGCAGTCTCCCTAGAAAACAGAACTGGTCCTGTGGGCAGCCATGTCCTGTGTGCCCACAGATCCATCCTTGCCCTTTTCCGGCAAGCTGTGCTCCTCAGGCTTCCTGGTCAATGGGAGGCATTGGTGGGAAAGAGAGAAGTTAGAGCATTTCTCTTCCAGGCTCTCTGCCTCGGGCAGTGACTCTGGCTGCTCTGCATTTCTCCTGTGGCTTGAGCTCGGCTGGACAGCTCCCACCACAGCTCTACTTCCTACTGGACAGTCTTAGCTTCTGGATTCTGGTTAACGCCACCTTCTTCCCATGTCCCCCCAGCCCAAGAGTGGTACTGTCATCCTGCTGTTGATAACCTGTGAGCTGCTATGCCATGCCTCAGTTGGTTTCTCAGCTCTTCCCTGTGTTAAATTACTTCTGTTCAAAATACCTTGAAACGTTTATGTTTTTCTGGTCGGACTTTGACCACTTGGTACTTGCTATCAATCCCCCGAGTAAATGACTTTCCGGAATCTTTTCTCCATGACAACGTCCAGTTTGGAATGTCCTTCAGGCCGTCAAACGCAACCACTGAGACCAAGTCCCGTTTTCAGATGCATCTTCTTACACACACACTAGTTCCCACCACCCTGAAATTTTTCTGTTCCTCCAAACAAGCTCAGAACCCTCTCTCCTGGCATATTCTGTTCACGTTTCCAATCTTGTCCCTACAGCTCATTCTCCATACAGAGGTAAGAGTGTCCCTTTTAGGTATTTATTTTTATTGAGACGTAACTGACATGTAACATTATTAGTTTCAGGTGTACAACATGATGATTTGATATATGTATGTGGTATGAAATGATCACCACAATAAGTCTAGTTCACAGCCATCACCACAGTTACAAAGTTCTTTTTTCTTGTAAAGTGAACTTTCATGATCTATTCTCTTAGCAACTTTCAAATATACCATACAGTATTACTAACCGAGGTCACTGTGCTGTATATTTGATCTCCACGACTTGTTTGTCTTGTAACTCAAAGGTGGTACCTTTTGACCACCTTCCCCCATTTCGTCCACACTCTCACTCCCCACCTCTGGCCACCACCAACCTGTTCTCTGTATCTATGAGTCTGTTTCTGTTTTGTTTATTCATTTATTCTGTTTTTAGATTCCACATGTAAGTGAAATCATATGGTATGTGTCTCTCTCTGTCTGACTTATTTCACTTAGCATAATGCCCTCTAGGTCCATCCATAATATAAGTTATATAATTTACGGGGTAGTTGTCACAAATGGCAGGATTTCCTTCTTTTTATGGCTTAATAGTATTCGTGTGTGTGTGTGTGTGACATTTTCTTTCATTCATCCAGTCATCCGTCAACGGACACTTACGTTGCTTCTATGTCTTGGCTATTGTAACTAATGCTGCAATGAACATGGGGGCGCTTATATCTTTTCGAGATAGGGCTTTTGTTGTTTTGGATAAATACCCAGAAACTGAATTGCTGGGTCATATGGCAGTTCTGCTTTTGTTTTTCTGAGGACACCCCAAACTGTTTTCCATAGAGCGGCCCTTTGAAAATCAGATCCTGTTTGGCCTCTTCTTAAATCCCTCCAATCCCTCCAAATAAGGTCCAGACTCCTTGCCATGGCTGAAAGGACGCCGGATGCTGACCCCTCACCTACCACTGTCCTTCTCACTCAGTCTGCTCCCGACACACTGGCCTCCCTGCCGTTCCTTGAGCAAACCAAACTCGACTCCGCCTTAAGGCCACTGCCGCCCGCCCCACGCCCGCCCCACCCTCTCGGCGTGGGGGGCTCCTCCCCAAGGTCTTCCCAGGATCCTTTCTCCTTGCCATTCAGGTCTCAGCCCAAACGTCCTCTCCTCGGGGCTGCCTGCCCCCTCCAGCGTCACTGATCTGTTCATGAAGCCGCCCAGACCCAGTTCAGTATGACTCAATGGCTCCTTCCTCCAAGTTTCCACAGGACACGATGCTTTTGTCACCACTGCCACCATCACCGCTAAGAGGTAGTGATCACTGCACTTACTATGCATGAGACACTTTCCAAGAGCTTTACACGTCTGATTTCATTTAATTCTACAACTCTATGACCAGTACTGTTATTGACTCCATCTCACAGAAGGGGAAACTGAGGCACAGAGAGGCAGGTGAAGTGGCCCTGGCCACTCGGCTGGTGACAGGCTAACCCACAGGACTGAGAACACCCCAAGGGGGGGAGCATGACCTCATTCCCTCCACCCGCGTGTTTCACGAGCACCAGTGGGTCCTCTGCTAAGCACGTGGGATACAGCGGGCTCTCAGCAATGGTGTGTGTTGTTGTCGCTACTGTTTGAAACGAGCAAATGAGTGAATGGAAGAACAAAGAAGGGGTTCAGAGTTCTGGCTGCCAGCAGCGGCTCTGACTCCCCGTTTTCTAAGTCCAACATATTTAAAAAGAGAAAAAGACAGTTACCTTTAGACTTGGTAAGGAACAATCCCACCGGGAAGAAACTGGATTTTGAAACAAAAGAGACGGGTGTCTGTGAACTGGGACGCGGTTTTACTTTCATTATTGCTGTTTGGACAAGGGTTAGTGAAACCATAGGAAAAGGCCAAGGTGGATCTATAGCTACGGTTTCGTGTTTTGTTTTGGTTTGTTTTTTTCACTTTTTACTGAACCAACCTGAGCTCAAGAGATTGATGCTCCTTCCAAGCAGAAGTCTAGGGTTTGGGGGAATCTTTTATTGATAGTTACCTGGTATTTGAAGTAGGTTATGTAATTTATGGGGTAGTTGTTTAAGGCCATAACTCCAGGGGCCCTGGAGAGCAGCCAAGTGTGTGCAGTTTGGGGTCCCAGAAACGGGGGGGGGGCCTAAGTGGGACACCGTGACCTCCTGTAGAGGGGAAGCCTGATCCCTGGGTTGGAGAGGCAGGACAGAAGCGCAGGTAGCCATCGGACTCTCCTCCCCGCCCCGACACACCCCCAGGAGGAACAGGAAACCTCTACACCAGCTACAGGTCAGCTCCCTGTGGCCTCCCATCTGGCCCGTCCCCATCCTCTTCCGAGCGAAGCTACTGTAAGCAGTGCATGCGAGTATGGAAAGGAGAAGGACGGCACGTGCAAAGACGCCGCCGATACAAACATAAGAACGGCTAACACGTGTGATGGGCACCAGGGACCTCATGCCGCCTAAGCGCTAGCATCTCCACAAGTGCCCCGTAGGCAACCGCTCGTTACCGCCCGTTTCAGATAGATGAGGAGCCTGGGTGGCATGGCGCTGAGCCTCTTGCCCAAGAACACAGAACCGGTAAATGTAAGATGTGACTCCAGACTCGTGCTTTTCACCAGGAGTCACCCGACAAAAGAAGAAAACGTACATGAAAAGGAGGACACATCGAGGCGTTGCCAGCGCCATCTGGCAGGAGTTCCAGAAGGGAGCAGAGAGAGAAATGAATGGAGGCAACAATCAAACCTGGAAGAATAAAACGTCCCAGACGTGGAGTCAGGCCTTTGTCTTCAGATCGAAAGGGTCCCCTGAATGACAAGCAGCGGACACGGGAAAGGTGAGTTTTCAGAATGTCTGACTACCCAGGGGAAAGGCCAAAGGGCTGGGGGGATGGTGGATAGAAGAATGCCCCCCCCTTACAAAGATGTCCCCATGTGAAGCCCCGGAACCTATGGGTACGTTATGCTTCGTGGCAAAGGGGCATGAAGGCCGCTAATGAGCTCACCCTGGACCACCCCGGTAGACCCAATGTCATCACAGGCATTGTTTGAAGAGGCAGAAGGAGATCTGACCGGAACAACGGAGGCTGGAGTGATGCACTGTCAGGAGACGCACGCTGCCGGCGTTGGGAATGAAGGATGAGGGTCAGGAGCCAAGAAGCCTGGCTGCCTCTAGAAGTTGTGACAAATAAGTGAATTTATGCGTAAAAGTGCTCCGAACAGCAGCTGGTCCCTAACAGGCCCGCGTGTGCACAGGTTTGGTATTAACCGGAATCACCTTAGGATTTTCTTACCAACAAAATAGAAAAATGAACGTGGTGCACATGTTCACTTAGAAATACTGATACACAATTTAAAATGAAGTCTTAGAAAATAAAATCTATCAGTTCATCAAAGAATCACGCGCCTGCATTAGGAACTTAAGGATGGCTTCATATCAAATATCTATCACTGTAATCCATTAGATTAAAGGGGAATTAGCCAAGTAAAGCGGAAATTTCATCGGTCGTGTGGTTATGAGGAAAATCTACAAAAATCAAGAGTATTTTGTTTTTAGGTTTTTCACTATGCTAATAATGCCTAAGTGTGTATTCCTTTTCATAACACTTAAATAAACTAGAAAGTAGGTTTGGGCAAGAGAAGATCCTGGAATACTAGTCCAATAAATCTGGTATTCATGAACTGTGCAGTGGGGAAAGAAAGTTCAAGCTGGAAAGTACCTCAAAAGCGTCTGTTTGTGAGGGTCAGCAGTGGAGAGACTGAAGACAGAGGGACTTGTAGAAAATCACTGCAATAGTCCGGTCCACAGGTCCTGAGAAACCGAGCTAGGACAGGCGTCTTTCCAGAGAAGGATTATTGGTAACATTCTGGAGAAATCAACAGAATTTGCTAACGACAGTCCAGGCTGGGGGGATGGTTCCCCTGCGAGGACAGGCCATGAAAGGGGTACGGCAGGAAAGACGAGACTCAGTTTCTTGAAGCTGATTCTGAAATACCCCCCAGACCACTCTGTGCGGGGAATACGCATCAGGAGCTTCAAACGAAACGTAGGGATTAAAACGGGAACAGGGAAATCATTCATGGAGAGGTGATGGTGGGTGCTACACGGGAAAGTGACATCGCCCAGGCAGAATGTGTCCATACAAGGATGGCCAAGCTGGAACTTTGGAAACTGCAAGCATTTAAGGGAAGGACCGAGGAGAAGTCAGTGAGAAGCTCAGTAGTCGTAGGGGAGTCCGCTGCGTGCACAGCCACGTGGCCAGGGAAGGGTTCCAAAAAGGGTGAGAGAGCCAGCGGGCCGGATGCCACAGGACGGCCAAGTGGCAGGAGCATCCAGTAACATGGTCCCCAGGTCCTTGGGGACACGAGCCCAGGGAAGCACTGGGGTGAGAGGGTGTATCTTGCTGTCTCACCAGTTAAGCAGGAATAAGAAGCAGGTAGGTGTACTGAAGAATCTACTTTTCCTAAAAGTGTGTAAGGGCTTAAACCTGGGCTCAGACGAACATGGATTCAAATTCCAGCTCTCTGAGCATCCTTTTCCTTATATGGAAAATCGGGTAATACCAGCTCGGACTCCACAGGTGTGACTGTGAAACTTCAGGTCATTCATTTCAGGGGCTAACCTAGCGCCTACCCCACAGGAGGTGGCCGATAATTTGGGGTATTACTGTTATATCAATAAAATAGATGATGCGACCATCTGCTGAGAGAGGGCAGGAAGCCGGAGGAAAAAAGCAGAGACAGCTGCTATATATACTTAAATAGACAACCTCTCATAGCTTTAAAGGAGAGAGAGAGAGAGGACCAGGAGGCATTAAGGGGTCAGGAGAAGCAGATGGAGATGAACTTGTAATGACCCAGCCAAGCCCGCGTTCAACCACTGAACGGTGGGTTGTGGGGGGAGGGGGAACGAGTGCAACGCTGGGAGCATTCTGGTGGGAGGACTGGTGAGGGTGCAAACAATCAGGGGTGGAAAAGGGACAGGATCTGAGCAACGTCCCAGACCTCCAGGGTGGGGCACAGCTGTGGGAGTGAGCATCAGAAGAGGTCCAAGTTCTTTCCTGAAAAGTCTGGAAGGAGGGACTTGAGTCAGAGGGAGGGAGTCGGAGACCTGGGCGGCTCACCAGCCGTTTTCCTTCTATGTTGTCTATTCTATTTCCCCTGCGTTCACTTCCTGACCTATGTACCTGGATGCTCAAAACTTAGAAGACTGACTATACTGAGTGTTGGTGAGGATGTCGAGAAAACAGAACTCTCATTACTGCTGCTGGGAACGTAAAATTGTACGATCTCATCGGAAAACAGTTTGTCAGTCTCTTTGAAAGTTAAAAATGTACCTACACTATGAACGAACCATTCCGTGCCTAGGGATTTACCTAAGAACACGTGAAAGTATATATCTATGCAAAAGTATGCAGATGGATGTTCACGGCAGCTTTATTTGTAACAGCCGCAAACTGTGAACAACCCAAATACATCCATCAGCAGGTGAATGAAACTGTGTTGTGCCCAAATAGTGGATACTACTTAGCAGCAAGAAAGAATGAAATATTGACACATGCTACAACAGGAATAAATCTCAAAAGAATTATGCCGAGGGAAAGAAACCAGACCAAAAATAAGTACGTGCTGTAGCATTTCATTTTTGTAAAACTGTAGGAAATGCAAACTAATGTACATGGACAGAAGGCAGATCAGTGGTTGTCTGGGAAGGTTTGGAAGGAAGACCTACAAAGGGGCACAGAAAACTGTCGAGGGTGAGCAACATGTTCCCTGTCTCAACTGCGGGGATGGTTTCACTGGTGTACACACAGGTCAAAACTTATCAAGCTGAACATTTAAATATGTGCAGTTTATTGTATGTCGATTGAAATTAATACATTTAAAAATACCTTTAAAAGGCTATTAAGTATAATAAAAATTTTTAATTGGATGGATGATGGATGGATGATGGATGGATGGATGATGGATGATGATGGATGGATGATGGATGGATGATGGATGGATGGATGATGGATGGATGATGGATGGATGATGGATGGATGGATGATGGATGATGGATGGATGATGGATGGATGATGGATGGATGGATGATGGATGGATGGATGGATGGATGGATGATGGATGGATGATGGATAGAGGAAGAGAAGGAAGGTAGAAGAAGTCATCTTTCCTTCACCTGTGACCTAAGAAACAGGACTTTTCCCCCACTGGATTTTTTCAATAAGCTTTCCCTGTCACCTTGGGGCTCATTTGTCTCCGTGTTCCTACTGCATTTACTGTCTACCCCAACTCCTGCTACCCTAAGAAACAAGCCCTTGGTCAGCGTTGCACTGTCAGTCGATCGGCCTCCCTCTGGGAGAGCACGACCTTTCTTAGTTTAGAGGTTTTCATTTTCTTATCTTACTACATTACCAGCACTTAAGTACAGCCTTAGCACACCAAAAAAAGGCACTCAATAAAAACTTTTTGGTTAACTGATTTACTAATTGATTAACTGGAAAAGCTATACATTCTATAAGGTGTTAATTGCTTTCAAAATCCAACGGGACTTCGGCAACTGGGTTTTTACTAAACCGCTTTCCTTCAAAAATATATATATGGGATCTCAGACTTCCAGAGTTTTCCATAATTGCCACATAATGCTTTTATAATCAGAAAACCATCTCTAAAAATAAGTAAATAAGTACTTAAATTTTAAAAACAACAGCACTGTCAGATTCATTGGCAACTCTGGCCAAACTAGACTGGGTCTTTTCACTGTCTGTGCCATGCCAGACAGAGGTCTCTCTGTAAGCTTTCAAGTGGTTCTGGAAGATTCTAGTAGAAACCACAGAGTGAACTGGAACAATGGATTTATGGAACAGGGCAATCGGGAAAGGAAGCCAACACCAATCAAAGTTGTCTGCATAGGCAAAAGCCCTGAGCCCGTATATTTCTCAGAAAGTGCCATTTACATTTATAGTCTGGAAAGCTTTGGGGAACAAGGAACACTGAGGTTGGAATCCTGGCTCTGAGAGGTACTTGGGAACAAAGAGTTCCCTCCTGGCGTAGACAGCAAGAGAGCTGAGTGTTGGGTTTCTGAGTCCTTCCTGACCTCAGAGGGGACATTCGGCCTCTCGGTGCCTCCATTTCCTGCTTTGTTTAGTGGGATTTCTTTTGTCCTACTTGACCAGCGGAGCATACGATAACAACAGCCGCCATTTCCTTCGTTAGTACGTATGATGAGGGAGGCACTGGCCTAAGAGGCATTTCATTTTCACAAACGGCACTATTTTGTAATGCACATTCTAAGGAAGGTGTGACTGAGTACGCAGAGATTCAGTCACTTGCCCAAGGTTCACACTGCCCAGGACGGGTTGGAGCAAGGATTTGAACTTGGGTCTACCTGGCTCTAGAGCCCTAAATCTTTACCTCTTAACTGCTGTGGGCTCAGATTAAATGAGATAAAGTATAAACAGAACACATTGGAACAACCATCTATTGAGCCTCTGTTATGAACCAAGCACCTTACACGAGTCACAAATATCAACGGCTCTCAAATTGAAAGGTGAAAGTCATAGCATGTTTCTTTACTTGTTTGTATCAAATATAATCCAGGTTCAGCCCCATTCCACCCACCAAGAGGGTTATCGAGAAGTTGGGTTAGCAGTCACTGGTTTGGCCCTCCCCTCCGTCGTTTTTCAAGACCCCCTTATTCTTTCTGGGGTCCTGGAAAGCCCAAGTCACGTCAGTGGCTGGCCTCCTGCTCAGCACCCAGTGGTTCCATCTGCTCTGCTTCCTGGGGGAGGGGCCCACTGGCCACGGCCCCCACTGCGGAGCCTGGCTTCTGGGCACCCTCCCCACGAGTCCCCAGGCCCCAGCCCAGAGTGCCTGCTTCAGAGACCACCCGCCAGGCACTGCTTTTGAGCAAAGCTCTCTGAGAACGCACATCCTTTCTTCCTTCCCAGACTCCTGAGATCCAACAGCCGAGGGAAACGTCTGTTCGCTCTTGCCCCCAGAGGGAGTACAAACTCAACCTCTAAGGACACAAGGGTGGACTTATCCTCCCAGGGAAGAGAAGAAAAAGAACACCCCATCCTTTTCTGATGTACCTCCAACCGAGACAACAGGACACAAGTTATTCTTCAACCGGTCATTCTGCCATATTAAACTCCTAAGGACGTGCTCTTTCTTCTCCACGTGTATCACCTCATTTCATCCTCACACTGCTCCTGGAGGTTTGAGCAGGGGCCCCCTGCTTGGCTGCGCTCTATCCAAGAGGGCTCGCCCTCAGTGTGGGGAGGTCATCAGCCAAGGGCAGATTACTGGAGAAGATACTTGCAAGAGAGAAGGAAGGAAGGAGACTCTTCCCCAGCCAGCCAGCCAGGTCAGCCTACACCCCCGAGGTTATCAGGGTGTGTAGAGGTCTCATTTCCAGGTAGAAGCGATGGTCGCTGTTAATATTTATTAAGCACCTACTATATCCAGATAATATGCTACCTGCTACACCCTTGAAGGACACGATTCTGTTTCTTCTCACAACAACCAAAAAAACAGAAGTGTCATTACTGCAGTTTTGCTGATGAGAAAACGAAGGCTTATAGAAATTATGGCTTATCCTGGAGGTCTCAGGGCCAGTAAGTGGGATGGGAACCCCGGCGAACGGACTCCAGAGATTCTATCAGCTCTTTCATACCAGCACCTCTGCCACCCAAACCCGTGAGGCAGCTGTTGCTACCCTCCTTTTACAGCTGAGCCAGTAAAGGGTAGGAGAGGCGAAAGAACGCATTCAGATTAGTAGGGAACAGAAGCAGAACCCCACGCGTCCCCAAGACTTGGCCTTCTAGAATCCTTGTGCACGCAGAAGGAAAGTACTTCAGAAAGCTGAGGAGAACGTGCAAACCTCAGCCTGATTTTTCTCCCAAATTTGAGTGTGTCCTCATCCTTAGGGAAGCCGACAGGTCTTCCCTTCGGCTGTTGGATCATGGGGGCCTAATTCCCTGGGAGGGAAGAAAAGCTTGTGATTCCTCAGGGGGCTCCACTCAGACAAGTGGACATTTGATCTGGGCTAGAAGCCATTTATAAAGACCAATGAAAAAAATAATCGCAAACTTTTATACGGTGCTTACTAGGTGCCGGGCCCTGTTCTACCAATTGATAAACACAGTAACTACTAAATCTTCTGCTAGGTCAGTGCCGGTGCTGAGCTCTTAGAGGTTTTCCAACCAGCTCTCGGGGGGGGGGGGGGGGGGGGGGGGGGGGAAGCGCTGATCGGTGGCATTTGCCAGCGCCCCTGGTGGGAATACTGGCAGCACAGCCCATTTCAAGCTCCCGTGTGACGTCCTGGATGCAGAGTTGGGAAGATAAGCACAGAAGCACACCAGCATATCACTGTCGCCATGCAGACGCAACGACACACAAGCCTCCAGAGCATAAATAATAGCAAAATGGCATAAAATTGTTAGGAATTGAGGAGTTTCGAGGACTTGGGACTTTTGGTTTTAATATAAACAACTACAAGTTTATAAAATTCAATTTTTAATAATGGCTGTTTTGAACAACCAGCTGACAAATTTCCTAACGATTCCACCGCTGGTTTTCAGGAGCTTGCTAGGGCTTCAGCACAGCACTGCCATTTTAAGGAGGAGGAAACGGAGGCACAGAAAGGCTCGGTAATTCCGAGAAGGTCACACAGCTTAGAAAGGGCAAAGCCAGAACTGAAACCCAGGCAGTTCCGCTCCAGGACCTGGGCCCTCAACCACGTCACCTACTGTTTCTCTGGCAAAACTGTGTCCTTCTGTCCAGACTGTCCCCATATGTTGTCTCTTGTGCTGTTCTCTATACATCCGCTGCATTTGACGGGCGACTCACCAAAGGGCTTGGGTTTTAGTGCAGCCCCTTTGCAGGATCTTGGGGGACAGCTGAGGCCTCCACCTGCCTCTTTTCCGGGGGGGCGGGGGAGGGCCGGGGCCCTGTGACTGGCAGCGGACGACCACACCTGGCCAGGCCCCAGCTGGCCCGACTGCGCCCGCATTCCACCGCACATCCGTTGTGGAAGGGAGGGTCCCTTAAATGTAGCGCAGATTGTAGCTGGAACAGAAGCAAACGGCCGGCTTTTACTAGCACATAAACTGAGCGGAACTTCTGAGATAGATCCGCATTAGCCTAAACGGCATCCATAATTCATATCTGCAGCAGCCACGCTTCCCGCTGCGGGGGCTGCAGTCCATCCATTATTGATGGGCCCCTCGGAAGGCCGCGACACAGCCCTTCTCATGCTCCAGCCATCTGCCAGTGTGGTCAATTCCTCAGGCAGCCGCCACACGTGGACCATCAGAATCGACTCCCAATTAGTTTCCTAGCAGGACCCGGGGAGGAATCAAAGCGAGGGTTTCTACAACATTCCCCCATTCCCACCCCTGGGAGGCTGATCAATACACACAGAACTGGCGAGACGCGGGCAGCGCTGCTCAGAAATGCGGCTGCCGTCGGAAATCACAGGGCGCGCAAGCCCCCCGGCCCCGCAGAGCGGCTGGGGCTTCTCGCTGTCTGTGGAAAAGTCACTGCATTGTCAGAGCATGGGCGTCTGGGAGCTTTTTCCATCACCCAGACTAATCCAGTGCCAATTATATCCTAGGCTCTTTGCACCGGGCCTTATAACAACTCTGTGAGGTGGGTATTTATTATTCTCTCCCATTTTATAGATGGGGAAAGTGAGGCTAGGTAACTTGCCCAGGTCACCC
This sequence comes from Rhinolophus ferrumequinum, assembly GCF_004115265.2. Classification (NCBI taxonomy): domain Eukaryota; kingdom Metazoa; phylum Chordata; class Mammalia; order Chiroptera; family Rhinolophidae; genus Rhinolophus; species Rhinolophus ferrumequinum. Next base: position 17,007,574 of record NW_022680357.1, on the reverse strand, counting down.
CGCTAGTAAGTGGCAGAGCCAGGGTTTGAGCCCAGAAAATCCGATTCCAAAATCCAGGGGTTAACCGCTACTCTATACTGCCACCTGGAGGAAGGGAAGGGAGCAGCCGTTTCCAGTGAAGCACAACGCCCTAACGAAACTTGGACGGTTACCTACAGCACCACCGCAACAGGCTGACAAAAACGCCAACAGCCTGGTTGAGTAAGGAGGGAAATGCTGGGCTTTGAATGCTGCTGCTATTTCAAGTTGTGATTTGTTGTTCTGTTGAATGCCTGACTGATTTTCAAACGGCTGAATGAATTAATGGCTATTAATACACAGAGGTTTAGAAAGACTAAACCTTCTCAAGTGAGGATTTGGGGGACGTGGAAAAGGGTACCCAGAATTTAAAAGGTTGAGAGGCACTGGACAGAGACAAAACCATCAGCGTTTAGAGCTGAAAGGAAATAGTCATCGAACACTCATGCCTGTTAAACCCCTTCCGCGGACAAGGCTCTGTGCCTGGCTCCAGGGACACAAGAGTCAGTGAGACGAAGAGTCTAACACAGACTAGTCAGGTAGAGAGACAGGTAAGTAACTAACCGTGTGGCACAACAACACTGGATATAAACAGCCGTGTCGTCTTCCCACCCCAGGGGGCGCGGAGGCTCTGGGCAGAGCGAATGGCAGCAGCGCCGGCTGGGGAGACGCCACAGGCAAGCCCTGCGCCCTCTGCGGGGCTCCCACCTGCTCGGCCAGCCTCTGAAGTGTCCCTGTTCCACATCTTCAAGGCCCGTTTCTAAAACCGCATGTCCCCCTTCTAGAAAACTGTGGTCAACAGTAGGAGGAGCTTAAAGCTCCCGCCCTTCCACCTGCCAGCTTCTCTGCCTCTCTATCTCTCAACACGTGCGTCTCCTCTTCATCCCTCCCCCAGGGGGCAACACTGCAAAGACGGCCCAGGTGGTGTGAGGTCCACGAGGGGCCCAGGGCCATGGGGCCGGCGATGACTAGAAAGCAAGACGGCAGGCAGAACTGAGAGAGGCACACGGAAACGGAGGCTGGGGAGCCACGGGGAAGGTTTTCAGAACGAAGGAAGGGCAACTGCAAGGTCCAAACGGTGAGGCACGTCGGCATACGGAACCAGGGAAGGAAACCCCAAAGACAGGCAGGCAGGAGTGAGTCAAGCAGGCAAGTGGCTGTTTACAATAGTGCAGTGCCCCCACCCCCATGACCTCCAGGAGAAAGTCCAAAATGTGGAAGGGTGTGATGAGGGTGGGGACTGAGAGAACGTTGCACATGTCCTGAGAGCCCTAAAGAATGTCCTGCCTTTCTACCGCAGACAGCGTACGAAGAGCAGCGACAACAGATGGGTGAGAGGTGCTGCGCGTGACGCTGCCATGTTGACGGTATCTGGCCAGCCTGCCGAGAGGCCAGCACCCCATTACTCCCCAATAAATCAGGAGGTCATTTTTCACTGAACTGAAGCTCAATATTCCCATCGTTTTCTCCCCTAACCAGCCCTGAGATTGCTCTGTGCTCTTTATTACCTTTCAATGACTTAAGCCCCTGAACTGAATAACTTCATCAAGGTGTCAACCTAAACAGATTTTCCCCATAATGGTCCGACTCTCACAGGTTCTTAATGAAAAATATTGATTCCCAAGGATTAGTTGCAGATTTATGTGTCGGGATGCTGATCTCTCTGTCACCTGGCACCTTATCGGTGGATGAAAGGACCTCGTTTCCCTTCATGGTTTTAAAAAAGCAATCACTGGCAGCTTAGGTCCAGAAAAACAAATAAAATCCTGCTGGGACCCCACACAATACGTAACAGATGGGGGTGGGGGCGCAGACACCTGTCTGTCTTTCCTCATTAGCATCTTGGCTGGTTGGGTTCTGGGGAGACCAAACACGGAGAAGCTGGGAGCAAGTGTGACAAGCAGCCCTCCTGGTCTGACTGATTTCTGGAACAGTCTGGAGAAAACCCGCGCTGTGTGCGCCCTGTCTGGGGCTGGAGACACCGGCTGGAAGGAATTCAGCAGCTGCCGTCTCAGAGTGGCATTCAATCAACCCAGCTCGGCGGGCTCTGCCAGCTCGCTCTGTTAAACGTGGGCTGAATCTCCAGGGACGGGGTTGAGAGGCTGGCACCCTGCAGAGCGCATCTCGCCCATCACCCAGAGGTGGCTGCAAAGGAGCAGGGGCATCCTTTCGCTACTTGATAAATACCTGTTGAGGGTCGTCCGTGAGCCAGCCACTGGCGTCAGCACGGACAACAAAGTCAGGGGTGGGTTTCCACTCTCGTGGAAAAGGCAGACAAAAATAACATGGAAAAGCCATACATACATGTAGAATGGCAGCTGTGACACGACAAGATGCTGGGGGTGGGGACACAGGGCTGCAGGAGCCCGGGGTGAGGGGCTCCTCATCCTTTACCTAGTGAGAGGTCAAGAGAGATTGGACCAGAAAACGATGGTAAAGGTGACCCCTGAAGGATGAGCCAGAGTTCGCTGGCAAAGCGGGAGGGTGACGAACATTCGGGCAGAGGACGCAGTCTGTGCCAAAGCCCTGTTCTGGAGGGAGCAGGGCCCTGCGTGTGCGGCCAGAGCACAGAGGGAGGTGAGCCGCAGGGCCCCAGAAGGCTCCCCCGGCGAGGCAGCGGGGCCAGACTGTGGCTTGGGGCCACCATTCTAAAGAAAACAGGAAACCACGGACGGGTTTCCAGCAGGAGGCTGGCCTGATCTCATCTTCACTGTGCAGAGATGGCTTGGGCTCTGTGAAGAAAAGATGGAAACCACCATAGAGTGAAAGCAGGAAGAAGAAGAAGGCTTGGGGCGGGGGCTACCGTGGTCCCGGCGAGCGAGGAAGCTGCTGGGGATGGAGATGTTGGGGCAGAATCAAGGACTATCTGGGAGGAAACACTGAACGTGGGTGGGGGTAGGATGAGGGAAAGCGGGGACAGGGTGGCTCTGCCTTTCCAAGCCTGGACGTCTTGGACCTTCCCAGAGAAATGAAGTTGAGCATTGAGGACTCTGGGGGGCCCGGGGCCCCACAAAAGACCTAGGGTCAGTGGGAGAACTCCAGAGCTGGAGCTGGGCTGATAAAATAGACCCAATTTCCCCAGGTCTCCTCGGGGCCCCAACGCCTTCCAGAAAGGAAACCCAGGGTAAGGGTTTCGTACACATATTCATCTGTATTTGAAGCAGAATTAAAAAACAGAAACAGCAGAAGAGCACACGGGAACTGAGGGTGCTTCTCTACAGGCCTGGGGCTGGGTACGAGATTCCCACATGTATACATTTTTACATCATTTTGGTTTTTGAACCATAGGACTATATTACTCAAGCATTATCTACTCAAAAAATTCGTAAACATATTTCTTCAAAAGACACACTCTGTCTATACAGACAGAATACTCATGTATCTTGTTATCAACCATCAGATTCTGTTAACTAAAAGACCTACATTCATCCCGCAAATCACAACCAAAAATTAGACACTGGGCAGGTTTTAAGCACAGCTGCATTGCACACGGAGCTGCAGATCGGCTGGTGACAACGTAACAAAAGCATCCTTTTCTGGTCTGATTCTCAGGTCTGCTCTCCCAGTGACTACACGTCGGCTTCCAGCATCTCCTCTTGTGTTTTCAACAACTCCCTATCTTCAGGGAACAGCATCCACTTTTACTCTGGGGAACCTCCCTTCCAGCTCTGTGGATAGTCTGGTGGGACTGTCAATCAAGAGGTTCCGCCCTCCTAGGTTTTGGTCATGTGACCTAGTCTAGACCAATCAGATTATCTCTCCCTGGAAGGACTCTGGATAGGATACCACCATTAAAGCCAAATCTAACTCCACCCATCATCTGTCACTTTGTATCATCATTGCTCAAGATTCAAATCCTTCATAGAAAGCATCAGAATACCCGAACTGTGGGCCTGTGCCCACCCTTTGTCTAGGAGACAGTGGGGTCTCCAGTTACCACCCCACTAAGTGAGAGACAGGTTGAAAGAAAAGAAAACTAAGAGCGTCTAGAAATAAACCCACATGTAAATGGTCAAATGATTTTCAACAAGGGGCCAAGGCAGTTCAATGAGGAGACTCTTTTAACAAATGATGCTAGAAAAATTGGATAGCCTTGTGTTAGAAAATGGATTTAGACCCTTACCTCACACCACACACAAAAATTAACTCAAAATGGATCTAAATACAAGAGGTGAAAGTTCTAGAAGAAAACATAAGAGAAAACTTTTGTGACCATGGGCGAGGCAAACGTTTCTTAGATGTGACATTAAAAGTACAATTTACAAGAGAAAAAGTTGACAAGTTGGACTCCATTCAAAATTTCAAACTTTTGCCCTTTAAAAGACACCACTAAGAACAAGCCACAGACTAGAACAAAATATTTGCAAAATAGTATCTCATAAAAACTTGTCTCCTGAAAACAAATACATACAACTCAATAGTAAGTCACACGACCCAATTTTTTTAAATGGGCATAAGATGTGAATAAACACTTCACCAAAGATATATCCATGGGTAGTAAGTGTATGAAAAGCTGCTCTAAAAATGTTAAATAACAACTGTACACCTCAAACTAATGTAATATTGTACGTTAGCTATATTTCAATAAAAAAAACTTTTAAAAATACAAAAAAGAAAAAGTGCTCAACACCATTAGCCATCCCAGAAATGCAAAACCACACATAAAAACGGTTCCATAAAAAGTGACAAAGCCAGCGGTAGCAAGGAGACAGAGTACAAGTGAGTGAAAAATGGTACAGTCACTTCGGAAAACAATTTGGCAGTTCCTTAAAAAATTACTTACCATACAGCCCAGGAATTCCACTCCTATATATCTACTCAAGAGAAATGAAAATGTGTCCACACAAAGATATCTATGCAACTGTTCACAGCCATTTGTAACAGCCCAAAATGGAACAGCTATCCACCAACTGGTGAAAGGGTAAAATGTATTTCCATGCCAGCAATAAAAGGGGACAACTACTGATACAGGCAGTGACAGAGGTAATTCTCGGAAACCTCACACTACGTGAAAGAAGCCAGTCACATAGACTCCCTATTGTATGATTCCATTGACACGAAATATCTACAAAAGGCAAAGCGTAGGGATGGAAAACACAGAGGTGGTTGGCTTCAGCTGGCGTTGGGAGCAGGGACCAATCACGAAGGGAGGAGGAAACTTGGGGAGCGGTGGAAGTGCTCTAAAAGTGGGTTGTGGAGTTAAGTGCACAATTGTACACATTTGCTAAAAACTCATCAAAGTGAACATTTAAATTGGGTGGATTTTAACGCATGTAAATTGTACCTCAATAAAAGCTTTTTAAAAATAAACGATACACAATGAAGAAGAAAGAAAAAAAATCAGTGTTGTCAGGTAGGACGAAAGGATGCCGGGCTGGGAGAGAAGACAAACACATCATCCCATTTTGTGCGTTAGGAAAACGGGCAGCAGTGATTTGCCTGATGGCACACAGCTGGTAAGTGGCAGGACCCAGATGCAGACCTCAGCTCTGTGACCCCGAACCCATGCTCTTGACCGTCCAGCTCCCCTGTCACACAAGCTGTCACCAGTCAGCGCTGAGTCAGTGTACAGGGCACCTGGGAGGGACTCCGTTCACATGTCCACGTGACAGAGCGACGGCTCATCCGAATGACATGTAAGCGAGTGGCACTCTGAGGCCGGATGTCCTCGGACAGTCAGTCCACTTAAGGCGGGGCTGTCCCTCTTCCCTGAGCACACTGTGCTGGGTGGACGTGGTGCTTTCTGTGTAGTGTTCATCTGGCAGAGAATTATTCCTCTGCTCCACAAGTCCCCACAGATGGCTTTATTTTCCATTGCTATTAAATTGGTTTTGAACAAGACATAATTCTTCAAGTGCTGGTGAGCTCTCTGGGTTTGCTCAGGCAAGATTCCATAAAAATGTAAATAATCGGAACACTTCTGGGATTATTTATCACAACTGACTTGCGGCTGTAAATTTCTGTATTAATTTCAGCTATAAGCTTCAGTGGGGGAAAGATGAACAGGCAAAAATAGACTCTCCCACCGAACAGCTTCCCCTATGTTCCCTTTTCCCCTTGGCTTCCAGGGAACATACTATAGAACGGCCCACAGATCTGGGTCTGAAAGACACTGGACAGGATCGAAAAGAAATCAGGTGGCAAGCAGTACAGACTTGTCCCTGAGCAAGCCATCGGCTGCTGTCTGACCTCTCTCCCCCTTGCTCCTGGAACTCCAGCCACACCACCCTTCCGCTCCGCCTGCTCACTCCTGCCTCAGGACCCTTGCACCTGCTCCCTTGGCTTACAGCGTTCTTCCCTCCCTCGTTTGCCTGGTTGCCTTCCTCATATTTCAGCTCTTGGCTTAGCACTTGTTCAGAAAAGCCTTGCATGCCCACCAGACCACGTCCACTCTGGTGGTGGCGTGTCCTTCTCATCCACAGCGCTGAAGACAATTGTAACTCATGGTCGTAGGTTTTGTCAAACTTAATGTCTGTCTCCTCTACTCAACGGTAAGCACCATGAGGGCTGAGATTGTGTCTTTGTCCCCTCCCAGAATCTGGCACAGGGTCAAAGACGGAGGCTGAATGAACTCCTGGGTGCACTTTCGTGGGAGCTCTGCCCACATGCACGTGGACCCTTCACGTGGCCTGCACACAAGCACAGGTGCAGAGCCTCAGGTCAGGCTCCACTCAGCCAGCACCTGCATCTCACTACCCTGGGACTGCTCTCCCTTTGCCTGGGTGTGGCGAGAGCCCGGAGGGCCTAGGGATTTACGTGCCCTGGGGGGGGGGGGCCTTTAACCACAGTGGCTCGTGACAGGTACAGGCGTATAAACTCGCCAGGTCTCTTATCTTGATGGAACAACTTTGAGGGGTGACCCGATGGCCCCTGGAGCTGCCCTGTGGGACCGAGCCACACTGACCCTCCACGGGACCCCCGGTCCCCACCCATTCCCTGCCAGTGATCCCTGAGAACTCCCCCTAACACCTCACTTTCCACAGTCTGCACCTCAGGGTCTCTCACTGCACTGCAATTCACGTCCTCAGTGTGACTACATGCGACCTCTCCGACCAGACCGACCCTTTGCAGGTTCCGACGAGGACAGGTCCTGCGCGTCCCTCTCCCACTGGTGAGGGAGAGTCACGCCTGTAAAGCGGGAAGAGAACTAACCCCTGCACTTTTGAACCTTCGAGCCCTGCCCGAGGGCCCTACTGGAAAGGGGTCAGGGGGCCGTGCCCCTGGCCTCCCGACGCCGCTGGACATGGGAGTCCGGTGACAAGACTGCCCGGGGGGTAAGCCCGTCGACCTGCGCTTCTCCAGGACTGCAGCTCAGGCCAGGCCAGGCCAGGGTCCGGCTCACGGGTGGGGAGAAGGCACCCCTCTGGCTAGAGGATATTAGCGGGATGCAGTGCAGGCCGTTGAGGTCTGTGCAGGGAGGGTGCCATCAGCGTTAGGGGTGGACGGCACAATGAACAGATGGTTAACGGTAGGGACCTACTTACTGAGGGATGTGCCGTAAAGACAAATATCAGGGTGTCATGAGAGAAAATCAGGGGGTACCCGCAGACACGGGGCTGGCAGAAAGGCCTGTCTGAGCAGAGCCACCGAAGTCAAAACCAGAAAGGGACAGGAATCAGCCCATCAGGAAGGGCTCTGCGCCCCCCACTCCAAGGAAGGCCACACCCCGCCCCCCAGAACCTTCCGGGGCAGAAGGCGCTTGGCGGATGTGATGATATTCAGGATCCTGAGGTGAGGACATCACCTAGGCCCACTCTACACACAGGGCCCTTGTAAGGGACAAAAGGGGGCAGGAGAACCAGAGGACAGGTGACGACGGAAGCAGAGGCCAGTGATGCAGCCACGAGCACGGAATAGAGGCGGCCTCTCCTTCTGGAAGAGGCCGAGAGGACCGTCCCCTTGAGCGCCGTGAGACCCGTTTTGGACTCGTGACCTCCAGAACTGTTAGATGAGAAATGTGTGCTGTCTTCTGCCACCAAGTTCACTGTATTGTTTCACCGCAGCAAGAAGAGACACATTCAAGTGTCGTCACAGCGGGAACAGCACGTGCCAACTCCTGAGGCCGGACGGCCTCGCGTGTAGGTACCTGAGAAACACGAAGGTGATGTGTGCCTGGCACGGTGGGCAAGGCCCTATGACAATGGAAGACGTGGGCAGGGGCCAGGTCAGGTGGGACCTCAAGGGCCCCAGAAGAAGTTTGGATTTTAGTCTAAGGTTGATGGGAAGCCATTAAAATGTTTATACAGTCTAATTGCGTTTTTCTAAGCTCACAGGGGCTGCTGCACAGAGCAATGGGGGCAGGGGCTGCACTGAGGACCGGGGAGAGCCAAAGCGTGGAAACCAGTCAGGAAGCCAGTGCAGTGAGCCAGGAGTGAGACGCGGGGTCCCATCAAGGCAGGCAGGGAGGGTGCAGACTGGAGATCGCTGTACAATGCACGTCAGACACTGATGTATCGGTTCTCAAAAAATCCAATCAAATCACTTGGATAACTAACGCCAGAGGCCCTTTGGTCAAACAAGAGCCAGCTTTTCAGAGGCCACATGTTGGCTCCTGACAGTGACAAAACAGTGTCACCCCAGGAGGAGTGCCCAGAGCGGGGACTTGGGGCTGCTCTGGGAGAGCAGAGAGGGGCAGAAGGAAAATGGATGTCCCTTCCTAAATGTCCAGCAACAAATGATTGATTGTCCGGCGAGAAAGAAACGCAGCCAAAGTCCAGCAGGACGGTCTGGTTACACGGTGGAGGCTTGAGAAGTCCGAGTGTGATTTATGGGGACAGTGACTTATTCTCCTAAAGCTACGACCCATCACAGCTCCATGAAAACCTCTAACTTCAAGTTCAACCTCCAACTTGAAGTTACAAAAATGAGCATGGATCCTTCAGGAATTCAGAGTTGCTGTGAAGAACAGCCAAAGGGTTGCCGACAGATGTTACCGAGTTCTGGAAATGTCACAGCCTCGTGCTTACAGACAGAATAAGGAGAAACAGTGTTCTGATTTCATTAAGCCAGGAAGGGGGGATGGTGTTTGTCCTGGGGTGACCTTCCTGAGTACCTGCTGTTCCTCCCAAGACACAATAACCATAATGACACTAACAACAAAGCCGCCGCAAAGCTCCTATTCCTGAGCGCTTAGTATGTCCAACAATCCTGTAGACCTACTATTACCCCCACGTTAGACATGAGGAAACTGAATCTCTAAAACAGTCTGTGAACGCAATACAAGGAAGATTTGGAGGTGGGGTCTAACCGCAACACGAAGTTCTAAGCCAGGGATCTGCCAACCATGGACCACGGGCGAAACCCCACCTGCCACTTGTTTGTGTCAATAAAGTTTTATTGGAACACAGCGACACCCACTTGTGTCCCTACCGCCTATGGCTGCTTTTGCACTCCAGGGGCAGAGCTGAGGGGTTGCATCAGGGACCCTATGGCCTACAGAACCTGAAATATTTACTATCTGGCCCTTTACAAAAAAAGTTTGCCAGTTCCTGTTCTAGACCACACGTTACACTGGGAGCATTTCCTCGCAACCCATCTTCCTCCTCTTCATGCCACCTCCACACCACCCACCCCATTCACAAGTGGGGGGTGAGGGCTGGACTGCAGCAAGTAGGACCCCGGGTGCTTTGTGCCTCCAACATCAGTTCTACACCCGAGAGAAGGAGCCAGAGACTCGGGGAACATCAGGCATGATTTCTTGACAAGTATGAATGTTATTTATGAGACAATGTACTTTTCCAGCCCACCGTGAAGTCCTGACCTGTGTGACTTCCCTGAAACTCGCACCCCACGCATGAGTTCTATGATATGAAGCCTTTCCTTGGGGAGGCCTCACAGAAACTACACAGCCAGAGGGAGCGGAAAGGAGGAGGGATGGCTGGGTGACCGTGGCCAGCTCGCAGCCCTGCCCCAAAGCCGACGGTAGACGCAAAGGGCAGGTGGGGGAGACTGGGGGCCTGGAGTCCCTCTCACTGCCCACAGCCTACTGTGGCCTCACCCGCCTGCTCTGCCCCAGGCCCTCACTCGAGCATCCACTCTTCGAGTTTTCAAAAGTCACCTTCACGTCGTTTGTTTCCCACTCACCGTCGCTGCCGACTGCTAAAGTGACGCGTGGTTACATCCCGGTTCCATTTGCCTGGTTCTGAGCTCTCCAGCCATGCCACCGCATTTCAGTTGTTCAAGTTTTGTAAGAAGTTCCTGTAGCTGGTGTTTTAGGTCCCCTGTTGTGACTCCTTTCTCATTTTGTCCTAATTGAGCCACGGAATTATTTTATTAAGTTACTAAAAATTGTAACTTGCATGTGTTAAGTCTGGCAGCTAATTTTGGAAGAATTTAAATCTCTAAACTCTTCAGGTTCCCATTGAGGGGATTGATGCATTTCTTTATTTATTTAAGCCATCTGTGTTGCTCTGTAATTTTTATCATTTTCTTTATGCATGTCTCCTGTTACAACAGCCTGGTTATTTTATTTTTGTTGCTGTTGCAAAGAAGCCATTTAATATTTTAATAACAATAAACCTCTTATTGTTTATTTATCTTTAGATGTTTCTCTGATTTCAGCCACATTCCTGAACTGTCCTACGGAGGTTGTTACAGCTCTCATCACTTATCACTTATAAGTGATACACTGGTCTCCTTTTCTCCTAGTTGTATCTCGTTTCTCTGTTATGCCATATGGTCACTGGTCAAAAATTTCACCACACACATACATTGGTAAAGGTGAGTGTGTTAATTTGCTAGGGCTGTCGTCGCAGAGTACTACAGACCAGTGGCTTAAACAACAGAAATTTCTTTTCTCACAGCTCTGGAGGCTGGCAGTCCACGAGCAAGGTGTCAGCGGGGTTGGTTTCTTCTGAGGACCACAAAGGAAGTGTCTGTTTCCAGGCCTTTGACCTTGGCTTACGCAGACCAGACGGCCGTCTTCTCCCTGCCTCTCCGGTGGTTTTCCCTCTGCACGTCTGGGTCCTAATTTCCTCTTCTTATAAGGGCCTTCAGTCACTTTGGATTAGAGCCCATCCTGGGGACCTCATTGTGACTTAATCACCTCCGAGAAGGTCTTATCTGCAAATACAGTCACCTTCTGAGGGCCAAGGAGTTAGGACTTCAACATATGAACTGTTTTGAGGCGGGGACGATTCAGATAAGCATCCTTGTCTGGAATGGGAATGCAGCTCAGGCTTCATCAGCAAGTCTGATGTGCACCTTCTTTAAAAGAGGTACGTTTATCACGCTTCTATTTCTCAATTTTCAAAGAGTGTTTTATCAGGCGTGAATTTCAAGCTCTACTAAATGCCTTTTTGGTTACCTACCAACATATCAGATGGGTATTTTTTTGACCTACTTCTGTGATGTAATATGTTGATAGATAGTTCTGGACTGTTATTAAATAGTTCTAGACCAGCACTCAGAATATAGAAAGAAATCCTACAAATCAGTAGGAAAAGGACTTTTTAAATCTAGTATAAATTAGACAGAGGATAGAGACTGACGGTTCCGAGAACAGGATACTCCCCTGGTCACTGGATACACCGCTGGAAACACAGGGAAAACCACCTCGCTAGTAATCAGGGAGATGCAAATTAAAACAGGAAAGCAACCTCATCCCACAGGAGTCAGTGAGGGTACGGATGACAGAACTGCTTGTGGGAGGGTAAACAGCAACGACCCCACTCATGCCGGGGGGAATTTACACGTTTGTTGTAACGTTGTTTATAACAGCCTCCAAAGGACAGCAAACAACTGCAATGTCCAGGTGTACAAAACAAAAGGTACATAAAATATGCCTTCGCACAATGAATAAGCTAGATCTAATTGTACCAACACGGAGAAATCTCAAGACCGTGATGCTGAGAAAACAAAAGCAAATTCCAGAGGGGCACATATAGAATAAAACCAGTTATGAAATTTTAAGAACAAAGCAATATGTAGCTAAATATTTATGGACACTTACGAAAGTTGTAGAGACACAAAACATAAGATTAGAAGCATAAATACTAACTTTGAAAGAGTCCTTATCTCTGGTTTTTACAAGGGGTGGGGTTTGGAAGGAGGGTGGGAGACAGGGAAGAAGAGAACGGGTTCAAAACGGGTCCAGAAAGGGTGCCCCAGCTAATCTATAAAATTTTATTTTATTTCTTTTTTAATAAAATGATCTGAAAACCAAAACTCTTTGTATTCCTGGGCTAAATCCTACTTGGTCATGGTGAATGTTTCTATTAATGTATTATTGAATTGTTTGCTACAATTTTATTTATAGTTTTTCATCTAGTGCCTCGGTTTTCTGTTTTTGGTGTTTTTTTCCCCTACTATATTCTTCAAGATTGGATTTCAGGGTTGTACTGTCCTCATAAAATGGATTAGAGAGTTTTCCATACTTTTCTGTAATGTGGAACGGTCATCAAGGGTAGGAGTAATTGGGTACTGGAAAATCTGGGGGAGAAAAAACAACACAATAGAAAAATCTCTGTTTTTGAGGGTATTTTAGAGCTTCCATTTAGTAGTACTTTAACTTGTTAATTGTATATGATGGTTTTCCTCTTCAGACATTTTCATGGGTCAATGTTTATCGCATTTCACAAAAGAATCTGCATCATTCAAACTGGTTTCATTCTTTTACAGAGTTGTGCAGAGAATGGCTTGTTTCTTAATCTCTCACGTGTCTTTTAGAGTTCCTCGTCATTTCTCATTTTTTTTGTCTTGTGTTTCCCCTCTTCAGTCAATATACCAGAGGTTTATCTATATTATTGGTGTTCTCCCCAAAGCCAATGCTTGGCTGTATTTACCATATCTTAAGCTTTTGTTTTCGAATCCACAGGTTTCTGCTTTGTTCTTAAAGGGTTTATTTTTCTTGACTTCCTTCAAAACTTTTGCTAATTTCTGTTCTTCTTGATTTTAAGGCTAACTTCATTTTTTATTTTCAACAATAAAAAGCAATTTAAGGGCTGTGGCTCTACCCTATAAATTTTTATATGTATTATTCACATTCTCATTATCTCTAAACGGTCTTTGATTGTATATTTTATTTCTCCTTGGACTCAATAATTAGGAGATTGCTCCTTTTTCCTCATTTCCATATAGTAATAGCTGTTAGTATTAATGTGAGAAACACAGACGACGAGAGTGAGGCCACGATGTGCCCAGCAGAGCTCAGCACGCCACACACACATGTGACACGGAGGTCCTGACCGATTGTGACACACACGTAAAGGCCCGGTGACCCTAAAGAACAACGTCAACTCCCTAGGTAGGTCTCAAAAGGTGAAAGAACAACAAGAATGAAATGAAAAGTGAAATAAGCAATCAAACGCGCCTGCCCTTTAGCACACAGTTTGAATATTAGGCTCCCGAATAGAAGCTATCAGTAACATTAATCAACGCTAGGAGCCTTCACACAACAAATGGAACCTCATGACTCACTGGTTTCACTGGCAACCGGCGCCCCACTTCCCTCCTCTCCCCATCTGCAAGACAACCTACATATGTCACATTTGCTAAAATGTAAGATGCACGTGCCCTCCACCCCCCAGGCACCCAGCGTGCCCATACTTCAGGTGGAAGGTCCAGCATGACCAGTCAATGGGTGGTGCCAACCCTCGTGGCAGAGCATGGCACCACAAACATCACAGCTCTTCCCAACTGTCCTTCAACGAGACCGCTGACAACACATGCAGGTGCCTGAATGCTTACCCTAAGATTTAGGATCTCGCCCTGTATCTGTCCGTGGTTGTAGCTGGTTTCAGGGTCACGGGTCCACTTTGTTCTCTTTCATACGTGCTTTAGTGAATCTTCCTTTCAAACAACAATAGCAAGAAATGCTCATCTGACCTCTCCCCTTCAGAGCAACTAACGTCGACTATTTGGTATGCGCTGCTCCATGTTTCCCCTGGGCTCAAGCAAACACTCATACATAAAAAAGTCACGTAAATAGATTTCCTTCTTTAAAACAAAAATGGGATCGTGCTATAGAAATTTGTTTTTCTTTTGTTTTGTTTTTACTTACAAGACATTATAGGTATATCTCCATATACACTGTTTCTTTAATAGCTGCATAAAACTCCAAAATGTGAAGTAACTGAATTTCTTCAATAATTCCCTATTTTGGGATATGTGGATTGTTTCCAGATTTTTGCAAGTATCAAATATGTCATAACAAACATTTTTATATTGATCTGGTATTATTTCTATCTTCCCAAAGTGAAATGGCTGGATCAAAGAGTATGTATTATTTTTAATTTCAGTAGCTATTTCCAGATTTTTTTTTTTAAGTTAAAACAATTTTTACTCATTCCAGCAAAGTATTAGGGTCCTTATTTACCGCCCCCACCCCCCCACACACACACACAATCACAAACCATGGATTATGAATCCTTTCAATTTTGGCCAAACGGATAAATTTCTCCCATGATCTTAATGTCATTTTTATTTACATTTTTCCTTCCCCCATAAGAATGAGCATAATTTACTTTGCTCATTGCCCATTTGCATTTTCTCTTCTGAAAACTGCTTACTCCTATCCTTTGCCTATTTCTTTATTAGTTTTTTTTTTTAATCTTCTCAATTTGTAGAAATTCTTTGTAGATTTGAAAAATTAACCCTGGAGCCCTCCCCAGTACTTTTCCTGGAACTTCCAGAAAAGAGGCACGGTCTTTCTGCTGAGATCGTTGGTCTAAGAGCAATGGATGTCTAGCGGCACTGATGGCACCTTCACCACCATGTTCAAAAAGTGATGAGAAGAAAATCACTACAGAGGAAGGAAGTCAGAGCGGGCAAGAGAATGAGCTAAAGATATCGTTGGAATACCCAGGTACAGCCACACTTGAGCTGAAAGGATCTAGCTATTGAATTTCCCAGTTGGGAGAGCTAATAAATTTCCCGTGGGGTTTGGGCTGGGTTTCTGTCCCTTGCACTCCTGACGACTCTGGGACCACATCCTGATTCTGGAATGAGACCTTGCCATCCAAAAGGACTGGACAGTCTAAATCCTGGGTCCAGGTTATACTTGCACTGATCTCATGGTTATTCCTAAATGGCCTTCAGGTCTCCTACTACATGGCAACTACGAAAGGTTTTCTGGCACGACAGCACACCAAGCCCGTGGGAAGAGTTCACGGTGCGTGCCCGTTCCACTGGCCACCGAGAGAATTTGAGTCTCTACAAATCAATCGGTTCCCCCCCCCACCCCCCCGCCCCATACAGGTACAGTGGCTGGCCGCACGCAAATGAGACCCAAAGGAGAAAATGTGCAGCCGCCCATGTTAAGCAGATCACGGGTTACTCTTATACCTCGAAAAAGGAGTTCTGGAATCCACAGGTGTGTCAGAAGGCCCATACAGGTAGGTTTCCAAATGGTCATTGAAAACACAGTGCCTCCCTCCATGAGCTGTTATCGTGGGTTGGTCTTTGTACTTTCTTAAACCATCTCTAATACTACAGGAGTATCGGGCAGTGCCGTAAGGGAAAGGAAGCAGTAAATACGGCAGCACTGTAAGGCTCTGTCTGTTCTGGAAGCTCTTTAACAGAGAGGAGCCGAAGGTGCCTGAGGTGAGGCTTCCGACTAGGTGGGAGGGCAAGATATTGACATGCTAAGAGTTTACATCCACTTTGAACCTTCTGTCACAATATCACAAATGGGGTCGCTCAGGCGTAATATACAGGCTTCCCCAACCAGAATACTAGCCAGCAGGAACATTTATGAAGTACGTGCTGGGTGCCAGACATTGCAGGAAACACTGGTCGTGAATTATTTCAGCTTTTTCCATCCGTGGCAACCGAGTGAGTTGGGTACCAAAGCTCAGAAGACATCGAGGCTGAGAGAGGTTCTATCAGGCAGGACACACCATGTCACGCTGAAGTAACGAATCCCTCAACCTCTCAACGGCTAACACAACCAAAGCTTACTTCTTCTTATGCTACATGACCCACTGGGAGAGGTGGCAAAATGGATTATCTTTTAGGCTGTATGCCATCTGAAGGATTCCTGGAGGTAGAGCCAAATGTCTGCCGGTGACAAGACGCTGCAATCCATATGGCCACGTGTCCACATATTTGCTAACAGTGTTAAACCAGAAAATGCAAGCTTCTTGAAACTCCTCCCAGATACCTACTTTTATTCAAAATGTGGGCTACCTCTCCTTTCCCTAACTACCCAGTTTTCTGTCTATATCACCTTTCTACAGGAATTCTCATCCTTCCACGTTAACAGAATTTTCGGCCTCCTGGGCACGAAGCTCTTAAACGTGTACATCTGGTTCAGAGGGATTGTGGGGGTTTTCTTTTTTCCAAAGGAAGTGTAAAACCCTTCATTTTGTATTCAGGAATAAATGAGAAGTGGTGTTATTTATAATTGGTTCCCTCTAATTCAGAATAAATGTAGATTAATCCTAATTGATAACACATAAAATTTAATTAAACCTTAATAAAGAAGCGGGGAAAGAGTTCTCGAAAGATGCCATCAGTGGTACTGCTGGATGCCGCGCGCTGCCGTCCTTGAGATAAAATGCAATTTGTAGAAGTATTTTCAGGCCTTTGTGCAAATCCAGATACAGGTCATTATCTCAGACACGCCATTCATTAGAATTGTGCGGAAATGTGAGAGGTGGTGTTCTCCATCCAGCTCCCCAAGAAGGAGGTGGGGCCACACGAGCTTTCAAAAGCCTCTTCCTCCGTCCTTCCTCTGCCCAGCGGGTGGGTCAGACGGCTGCCCGGTTCCCTCACCAGGGAGGCACCCTGAGTCACTGGCAAGAGCTCCTGTCACAGCCCGCGTTTCATCAGATAAACCCCAACCCACTGCACCTCTCATTGCAGAAATCCAATTAACAATGCGACATAAACATCAGCGTTCTGATCAATGTTCCCGACACTGTAACATTCTTATTTCATGTCGTTGTGAATATTTTTATGTGTTCAGGAGTAATTGAGGACTGATCTTCTGTGGTCAATCACCCCAGTGTCTAATTACTGAAAACATGAATAGAGAATCCAGGAAGGCAGGGGAGAGGGCTGGCCCACAGGAACTCGGGCCCTAGAGATGGGCACATGCACTGCAGCTGCCAGCCAAGTTTACAGAGGCCTCCAGGAGCCAGGAAGGCAGCCTAACTGGGGAAAGTGGCTTGGGTTGGTACCACGGCCAACTCGAGAGGGTCTGCCTGGTCTCAAGGGGGCATAGTTTCCACTAGGGAACGTAGGTCTGTGTGGTGAGATCATTCTACTCTTCAATTGAATTTTAAAATTTGGATTGTGATCTGTAAAATAAAACGGGATTTTTTAAGTTGGCGGCCAATATTTTTAAATATTGACTATTTCGCAGGCCTTGGGATTTCTCATTCATAAGATGTCTCTGGATCTTCAAAGTTCTTCCTTCCTTTTGGGTCACTTTTTCCTTTAAGAAACTTAATGAACGACCACTATGTGCCAGGTTCTGTTCTAGGCACTGGCGATGGAACCGTGAGCTCCCTCTCCTTCTGAAGTTCGTATTCTAGCAGGAGACTGACAGTAGGCACTAAATATACTAAATAAGTACATGGTGGGTTGGGTGGGGTAAGCGCTCGGAAAAGACAGAAAAGGCAGAGCAGGGTAAAGGGGCTGCCTATTGATACCTAAACAGGTGGGCAAGGAAGGGCTCGTGGAAGAGGCCGCATTCGAGCAGAGACTTTAATGAGGGAAGAGAATGAGCCATGAGAATATCTAGGAGGAGAACCTTCCAGGAAGAAGGAACAACCAATGCAAAGAGCTTCAAACAGGAATATGCCTGTGTTCGAGAAACAGCCAATAAGCTAGTGTGGTGGGAATGGAATGAGGGAGGCAGAGAGTGGTAGCAGGTGAGGAGAGTGGAACGGGGGAGAGCCTGGGGGCCTTGAGGGACACTGGAATGACTTGTGTGTACTTGGGGGAAGCAGAGCCATTGGCAGCTTTCGAGCAGAGAAAAAGCATGGACTGACTTGTGTTTTTACCAGGAACCCTCTGGCTGCTGTGTTGAGACTACAGGGGACAACACAGAAGCAGGGGGACCCGCTAGGAGGCTGCAGTAGTACCCGGGAGTGAGACGATCAGCGATCACACAAAAGTGGGAGCAATGGCTGTGGTGAGAAGTAGCGAGATTCTAGCTACATTTTGAACGTAGAGCCAACAGGAACACTGGTTGCGGGGAGTGAGAATCACAGAAGATTCAAGGACCGTCGCAAGCTTTTTAACTTGACCGACTAGAAGTGTCCACATGTACCCCTTCTCCGATCCCAAATGTTCTCTGGTAACGTCAAACAGCCAGGCTATCCCATTTGTCACAGCAGGTCCCCCAGTAATGACGGTGTGAACGAGTACTGTCTTTTTATTGAGCACTTACTACATGGCCAGGCATTTTCTCTGCATCATCGCACTGAACCCTACACCACCTCTGTGAGCGACACACTAGTATTTACTGCTATTTTCCCCAGGAGGACACTGAGGTTCAGAAAAGTTAAATAAACTGTCAGGTTCACAATGCCAGCAAGTGACAGAGTCAAGACGGAAGTCCAGGGCTCTACGGCTGCAACAACATGACCAAAAGCCCCAGAATATCCTGCCTCTTCCAATCTATAGGTTTAGGATGACCTCCCGTGCGTCAGGCACGGGCTGGGCCGTTTACGTATGTGATTTTTCTTCATCTTTACATTCACCTTATTTCAAGCAAAGTTAACAGAAATACCTACCCAAGCCCTAGTCCCCTTATTCAGAAATGTCTGTTCTCCAGGAAAATATGATATGGTCGGTGGCATCTATCCACCTGCCCCAACGCTGGCTTGGGTAGAACAAGAAACTGAATCAAGTGGGGGTATAAAGAAGCGCCGGACCCCGTCTCTCCATGTAGGGGAAGGGACTCTCCCTGGGAAGATCAGCCGCCCAGGGCCAGCTGGATGGCATTATGTGCCACACGTGCATTTCCTAGGCAGGCAGCCCACCCAGCGTGGAGGGCTAACACCATGCCACACTATGTAGTAGGCGCTAAGGACAGAAATATGGACAAGCAGCAGCTTGTACAAAATCCACGGGCAATTAAGACTTTTGGAGGCATACGCGTTTCTGTACACGATTTGCAAGGCTTATTTAAATGCATCCTAACTGCTGCTGAGCCGGGTCTATTCCCACTTCTTTTCCTTAAATGTTAAAGACTAACGGCAGCCCTTCCCCCCTGCTGTGGCTTGAGATCTGCTCCCCCCTCAAGGGTGCCCGACATGGCAGGCCCTGGCTGGCAGCCACATCTGACACACACCACCAGGAGCATCGAGGAGCCGTTAGAACATCTGCTGACCCTTCCCCTGCCACATGCAGCTGTTGTGGACTTGTCACCCATGCCTCTCAGGTCACTTCAGCCTGTGGGCCATTGGGAACTTGGGTCCTAGCACTGAGCACCACCTATAACGTGTGGTTCTAGATGGGACCAAGAAAAAGGCAGGTCCTTCCGTCCCGGAAAAAAATACCCAGAAGGGAAACAAACTTTGAATACATTCAAAGGCTACTGGGTTCTTCAGGAGCCTATCTGCTCCCCTCACTTACAGCTGGGAACCCAAACAACACAGCCTTGAATGGAGTCTTCAGCATCTGACTCCTGACGTGAGATGCCACAAGACTGGCCAGCAAGAAGCGAGGACAGGAGACCAATGAGGGTCCTTGTGGCATCTGACGGGGTGCAGAGGAAAGGACCCTCGGCCAGGGGAAGCACGACGGAGAGAGGTGCAAGAGCACTGAGAAACTCATGGTGCACGTGCGGCGCTCCCTGAGGAGGTCAAGACCACAGCAAGCCCTGCAGGCTGCGGAATGAGGGAGATTGCCCAACAGCCAGGAGAGATCCTGAGAGGAAGAGTGGCTGCAGGAGACGAGTTCTGACACGGCTTTCAGCAACACCAAAGACCAGCATGCACTTAGCAAGCTGCATGTGTGCAAGGCTGCAGCTTGGGAGGGCATAAGACACCTCAATAATGGTATTGATTTAAGTCCACAACTTCTAATTAGGACATAAAAGGAAGAGCATACGCAATTCTCTGTGGGTCCCCACAGCATACGGTTCACAGTACACTCTTTTTTGAGAGGGGAGAAAAGGGCAGCTTGTGTACAGAATGCATGGTATGATCCAGTTTGTGTCTGCACAGAATACTTTGTCAAGTACGGAAAGACACGACCTAAAGGGTTAGCAGGAGCCATCTCTGAGAGATGGAATCATCGTGCAATCCCACTGTGACGGGAGTGTTTTCATTTTTTCACAGTGATTCTGTGCTGGGTTGACGAGTGGCCAGTAGGCCTAGGTGTAGCTGTGTGAATTGTTAAAAGAATGAAGTATTTCTGTTTGGGTTGGAAAAAGCCATGCACCCAAAACCCCCTCCCCGCCGGAACTTTCCTCAAGCTACCCATGATGCAGCAGACGAAGGGTTAGCGCCAAGTACAGCTGGAAGCTCCCAGGTCCCCTCTAAGGCCAGTGTCCATTCTGATTGGTCGGTTCAGCAAATTGTTGATTGTTTGAAATATCTATTGTTTGCCGGGGAAAAAAAAATATGCTCCTTTATTTTTTGAAAAGCCTGGCGTTGATTCCGATCAGAATTACATCATGACCACCCTGCTTGTAGAATTCTAGAACAGTGGTTTGCCGTTCTTGCGGTCACTACTCACATGGCAAGTGGAAGACTTTCGTCAAAGATTTGGACAGACTTACCCCAATTCTAAAACTTAAATATTTGAAACAAATGGTGCAAAACCAGAGACCTTGTTTAGTCTTACTTGCATTTCACCCAGACGTAGGACTATTACCCAGTACTCTCTGCCTGACTCCATGTCACACACCCAAACATGGTCACTCCTTCCCCAAAACCTGGGTCAGCTCCCTGCTGACCACCCATTTCATACTTGGCCGCTGCTCCTTAAATATTTCTGTTTATGATGCTCCGTCGACATGACTGCTTTGTAAGCACTCTGAAGACGTATCATTTGGCAGATGTTTTTGTCCCCCGTCTACCTAGCTTACTGCCTGGTTTGTGGTGACTTTCAAGGATATTTATTGCTATTGGGACTGAAATGTGTTATTTGCAAGGGACACTCTTCCTTGGTTCCTGCCAGAACTGTCTGCGCAGGGTTAGTGCAGCGGAGGATACAAAGCCCGTGTATCAGTCGCTTACATACGATATTTCCAAATATTTCCCCATCCCACAGGGCAGCAATCATTTGTCTACCTGCCTGTCCCAATGGGTATTGCTCTTATATCCTCACTCCTCCGTGGCACCTTTTTCTACTCATACCATGATCACGTAATAGACATCCTTCTCTTTTGACTTAGAATGGTTGTCAAAGGATAAACATGCTTTAACTAGCTTATATGTCCCACGCTGGACATTAGGAGGACTCCTTGCTCATATGAGCATTTCTGAGGCAGGAGGTCAAAGTGCCTTACCCCAGGTGAAGGTCTCCAGCACCCTGCTGGTCAGTCAGTGAAGGGTTAGTGAGGGTACCCTACACACGTGTCATCAGCAAACCCCAAATCCCACTGGTTTAGCACACGGAGAGCTTATTTCTCACTCAGATCAAAGCAACTGTCATCTATGCAGTGATTCAGGGCCCCAGGCTCTTTCCATCTGACGACTCCATGTCTCCCCAGGGCCTTGGAATTATCTGTACTCAGTTGACAGAGAAAGAAAGAAACGGAAAAGGCACCTACTTCTTAAAAAAATAAAAAACCACCACGCTGACCCAAAAGTGACACACATCACTTCTGCTCATGTCCCATTGCAAAGGACTGACCAGGTGACCACGTGCTGATGCAAACGGGAAGCTGTGTCGTGTTGTCCTGGCTGGGACACTGCTTTCCCAGGGCAACTCCACGCCACAGAAAGGCGGGGACGAGGATATGGTGGGCAGCTGGCCCTCTGCCACAGCGAAAGACTCTCAAAGGCTTAGAAGACCATCTGATGAGATGCTTAAGGAAAACCATCTCACAATGGAGGCAAAGGAAGCATTTCCAGGGTTCTTCTCCCCACGTCTCTTAATAATAGTCCTGTCACTTGTCACAGGATAGAAGCTTTCATGGTAACAGGGGAAGGTTTTGAACATGCAATGTGAGAAGGACACAACCCCTATCAACCTTCAAGGTAGGCTTCTGGCATTCGATGTCCTGCTTCCATAAAGCTTGTGGGCATCAGGAAGTCGACGAAACGTCCGGCAATTCCTCGAGCCAAACTGGTCTCTACTCTCGGAGTTACCACTGCAGGCCAGAGCAAGCTGGCACTGGAACCATCTGAGTTTGCTATCCTCCAGGCAAGAATCAAGCCTGTGAGGGAAACTAGAAGCAACTCACAGGACATGTGTCTAATAAAGCTATTTCTTTCCAAAATATAAGCAACCGCTACTGGTCTATAATGAACATGTTTATTTTTAAAGTAAGTTCTTTCATAGGAAAGAAATGTAATTCATTCTTTTCCCCAAAATAATAAAGGAAATTGCTACTGGGAACAGTTTGGCATTTGAAACCTAGTGGGAGATTTTTCCAGCAGATGGTTTAGTGGCAAAAAGCTTTTAAGAATTTCTGATTGCTAGCAAAAAACGAGAGAGAGAGAGAGAGAGAGAGAGACTGATTTGATGTGATAAAGAAAAGATGTATCCAAAGAAAGCAATCCTTATTTCCCTATTCAAGGTCTGATGACTCAAACGATCCATAGTCTAGATCGTAGGTTCTAAAATCTGCTGTGTATCAGAATAGCATGAAAAGCGTGTTTAAAATACCCATGGAATCAGAATAACTATGGGTGGTGACCAGACATGCGTATTTTTTAAAGCTCCACAGATGATTCTGTTGAAACCCAGTGGCCCAGTTGTTTCTTTAATTCGGGTGGTAGTTAGGGCGCTAGCAGTATTACTAGCTGAGCAAATACTCTGCACGCTCTGCCACTTGGGTCTCATTTGCTATGTGCTCAGGTCCACCGGGAGCAGGCTTTTCACCAAGTGCCTCAGCTTCCCACACAAAGCACGTGGAGGATGTTAACCCCGCGGGCAAAGACGCCAGGGCCTCTGATGGTTTTCTCGGGAAAACAAAGGGAGGCGGGGTTCACGGCCAATCCACCCACACTAACCGCAGACTCAGAGCCACGTCACAGCCAATGGCTCTGCCGGATGCCGTGGGCCACGCACCCTGGGAGCAGCGCCTCACCGCCCGACAAGGCCACCTGCTAGGTAGCTGGGAACCCAGCACAAGTCCCTCTGACTCTTTGTTTATTTGTAACACGCTCACTGATGAGACTGGCCCCACGGAGCTAGGAGTTGCAAATGGGAAAAACATGAGGAAAGCATCTCGAAAAGAACCTGCCATAGAAAAGGAACTTGATCCACGGTACCTTTCTTACTATCTTCCTTTTAACCTCCTTCTCCTTGGAAAAACGACAACCAGTTACCAACGGCCAAGGGAAGACATTCAGGTTTTCCCAATACTCCATAAATTGTCTCCAGAAAGGTCATCCAAGACAGAGTTTGGGGACAGCTGTCCCTCGGTGAGGTGGCTGCCACCGAGCAGACTGCCACCTCTGATCCCAGCTGTCACCCCAACCAGAAAGCGTCGCCCAGGACCTGAGGCCAGCGGTAGGATGGCAGATACGGATGCACAGCTGGAACTTGGGCCGTGGGCACGAGCTCTGTGAGTCCCACACTGTCAAACACTAAATTATATGGGCTTCAAATTAATCACATAGAGAGTCATAAAACACCAGGCTCTAAATATTGTTTACTTGGCATCAAGCAGATGTTTGTTTCCAAAGCTACAATCTCCTCTAATTGGCTGACGCTGTGCCGCATAGACTCCAGCGCAAGCTTATGTTCCAGAATGAGTGACAAATGCCTGGAAGAACCCTCGGTGAATCGGCCTCCTCCCCCCTCGGCATGCAAATTCCATCGAAATTCCATCCGCGCGCAGAGCAGCTCATCTGCACGATGGGCAGAGGAGTGGATACACACACCCACGGAGTCATTGTCCAAATTCAATTAGGTCGGTTCCTCTCTGTTTTGAGTGATCGTTTATTTGTTAGTTTATGCAAGCAGCCGACATTTACTGAGCAGCTATTCTATCACAGGCACTGTCTTGGGCTTTAGGAACACAAAGAGGGATAAAGATACGGTCTCTCAGTTCAAGAAGTCCTTAAGGAAGGAAGGCAGACGAGACTGGTAAGGAAATAAAACGAGCAGAGTGAGAAGTGCGGAAGCAAAGGCGTGGGCGACACGGAGAGGGCACACCCGCCTCTACCTACAGGGGAGGGGATCGCCCCCCAGACTTTTACGGCGAAACTGCGAGGGAGTCAGCTGGGCAGACAAAGGCCAGAAAGGGCGGTTGCAGGAAAGGGGAAAGGGGACAGTAAGGACACGTGACAAAGCATGTCAGGTCCTGGGAGCCGCGAGCAGTCGGAGCACAAGGTGCAAGCAAACGTCTGCTCTGCATTAGCTCCTTAGAAATGCACCCAGGCAGGCACGCAAACTGCACAGCCCTCTGAAGGGCAACATGGCTGTATCTATTGAAATTTAAAATGTGCCTGTCGTGTTTGTAGTAGCTAAAGACAGGGGGAAAGTCATTCTCCATAAGGGACTAGTCAAATAAACTACGGTACACAGACATCAATACTACACGATGCACTGCGCAAAAACGCATGGGTGTACCCTCTATATACGCGTATGAGGAGACTGACAGCTATGGGAAGAGTTCCAGAACAGGCTGTCAAGTGCGAAAACAAAGTAAGATCAACAGCAATAGATATATGATGCTACCTTTTGTGTAAGAAAGCAGAGGAAATAGGAACGCATCTTCTTCTTTGCTTTGTTTTCACAAAGAAACCCTGAAGGGAGATACAAGAAACAAATACCTGTGGGAGTGGGGAGGGCAAAATAGATTAGGGGTAGGGAGACTCTGCAAAGCTTTCCTTGTACGTTGTTTCTGATTTCTGAATCATGTAAATGCATGAGCTAGTCAATAAGTAGGACGGCACTGTAAAATGTGACACCCCCAAAATGATACAGTGCTACAGAAGCTGAGAGAATTCCCATCGAACTGGTAACAGTGCCAACGCTGGACATGGTGAAGAGCAGTGGCCAGCAAGCCTGCTCTGCAAAGGGCCAAACAGTTCAGAGAGAGCCAGATCCGGCCTGCAGGCCGGTGTCCAGCTCCTGGTCTAGACAGCCAAGGTGGGAGGTGTTGGTTAAAGACGCCTGAACGCTTCATTTCGTATGAGGAGAATGAACGTATCCCTTACTTATATAACTAAAATTAACTAAAGACAATGTGGGTGCATTCGTCTGCTGGGGCTCCCTAACCAAATGCTATAGACTGGGTGGCTTAAACAACTACATTGATTTTCTCCTGGTTCCGGAGCTTAAAAGTCCAAGACCAAGCTGTCAGCTGCATTGGTTTCTGGTGAGGGCTCTTTTCCTGGCTTGCTGATAGCTGCCCTCCTGCTACGTCCTCACGTGGCCCTTCCTCCTTGCACAGGGACACAGAGGGAGAGACAGAGCCCTCTGGTGTCTCTTCCTCTCCTTAGAAGGACACCTTTCCCATCAGGTAAGGGCTCCATGCTTACGACCTCATTTGACTTTAACTGCTTCCCTAAAGACTCTATTTCTACCTACAGTCAAATTAGGGGTTCGGCTTCAATGGATGAATTTTTAGGGGGACACAATTCAGTCTATCCCAGTGGGTCAAAACTGCACTCATTCACAATTCACACAGGCTCCCTTCCCAGAACCCAGGGGAAACCAGTCAAGATCCTGACGGCTCTTGCCATCGGGAGGCCCAGCCAGAGGTTAGGCCTTCCTCCCCCAGCACAGTCTCCTTGCTGGCAGGCATGTTCCCCTTCCCAAGGGAGCGCTGTGTCCTTCTCAGGTAGGAGGTCTTCACCCCACCACTCACCCCTCTCTCTGGAGTCCTCCTCCCCCTTCAGAGGTGCTGGAAAGGCGTGTGTCGAGAGAATACCATGACAACAGACCCCGGCCAGCTTTGGGGCTCACATCCATGTCCATCTATCTCTATACCTATCCCTATAACCATACCTGTACCAACTATATTTACATCTACAGCTGTACCTATATCTACATCCATCTCTATCTCCATACCTATATTTATATATATATATAATTTTTTTTCTATTGAGAGATTGATTATAAGGAATTGGCGTATGCAACTACAGAATTATGGAGCCCGAGAAGTCCAGACCTGGGAGAGCCGACGGCAAAGCGCCAGCCTGAGTCTCAATGCAGGAGAGACCGATGTCCCAGCCTGAAGACAGTCAGGCAGAGAGAGAAAATCCTTTCTTCCTCGGCCTTTTATTCTCCTCAGGCCTTCGGTGGATCGGCTGGGGCCCACCCACACTGGGGACAGTGACGTGCTCACTCAGGCTACTGAGTCAGATGTCACCTCACCCGGAAACATCCGCCGACACCCCAGAACACCGTTTAACCAAATCCTTGGCCCCTTCGCGGCCCAGTCACATTGACACATAAAATTAACCATCACAACAAGTGACTGGAAACAACCCAAGTGTCTAGCAGTAAAAACTGTGAAATAAATTACGGGGCAGCCAGACAACGGAACACTGTGCAGTGGTAAATTTTAAAATGAAAAAAAAAAAAACCAGCTCTCTAAATACTGTCACGAAAAGATCAAAAGTGAAAAACAGCAAAGTGCATTTGAGGGGGAAATGAGGAAAAGAGCATGTTTCCTGGGAACCTCTGGAAGGAGTCAGAGGCCAGCAGCAATGACCTCCTATGAGGACAGGAACAAGGCAGACACAAGACCAAGACGGGTGGGGAGGGGCGAGATTTCTGCGGCCTCGGTTTATACAGTCTGGATTTTAACTATGAAAATGTAGTACAGATTGAAAAAGATTTTAAAAAGCTGGGAAGGGAAAGAACAAGTGTTGGGCACCGGGAAAGGTAGCATTTGGAAGTCACGGGTACACAGGCAGCCGGTGGGGAAAGCCAGGAAGATGAGTTAGTCCAGGCAGGTGTGGAGAGAGAGGAAATAATGTGGAAGACGGACCCTGGGGAACACAACATCTCAGGGGTGGGGAAGGGGAAGAAGAGTCGGGAACAGGAGACGCAGGTGGCCTCCGAAGGTGTATTGGTCCCACAGCAAGAAATGCCAAGTGTGGACGTAAGCATCGGCTGTCATATTGTTTCCGGGATGACAAATTAAAACCGACGGTCTGTATTGTGTTCGCGTTTTCTGTAGGAAATATATCACATAGTTACATTTCTCCCCTGGAATTTCTTTCCCTCCTGTCAGTGCGACGTGACTGGAGATGTAAATAAACTGCGGAGGTAACACCGGGATCTCGGCTGAGTGTGATTCTGCCACCAGCCCGGGACGGGCGTGATGATGGATGGTGCGTGGACCACTGCATAATGTTTTGTGTTCTAATACTCGGTTATCATGTCCCTCACCTTCCCTAGCACTGACACTCAACGCGTTAAAATCTCTTTGTTCCTTCCACAAAGGCTTCTATCTCCATTGCATCTCCAGCTCCTTTAATATTGCTCATTACTAAAATGAACACAGAAAACCAATTACCAGGAGGCAGCAGGAGGTGGGCATGTGCCCACCCAGTCTCACGAACAGCCTGAGTCCTGACTGAGATAAACCAGAATCCCCACCCCCGGCCAAGCCCTTCCCTCTCCCCGGGCCCCTGGGAGCCACCCCAATGCAGCCACGGGGCTTTAGTTAATTCGGTGCGTGTCTGTTGTCGCCAGGTGCTGGGGGAGGGTTGGCGTGTCTGAAGTGTCAGGCCAGGCAGTTCTGCAGGGAAAGCAGTTGTTGCAGCAATCAAGGCTCCCAGAACACCTGAGTGCGAATCCTGATGCCACTCGTGAAGCTGTGTGGTCTTGGACAGATTCTTAACCTCTCAGGACCCTGGGGCCTCCTTCGTGGAATGAAAATGACAACAGTGTCTCCCTGTGGTGGGTTGGAACTGTGTCCTCCCCCAGACATATGGTGAGGACCTCACCCCCAGGACCTGCGAATGGGACCTTATTTGGAAATGGGGTCTCTGCGGGTGTAACTAAGATGAGGTGATACTGGATTTGGGTGGCCCCCGAATGCAATGACTGGGGTCCTTCTGAGGAGACTTGGAGACACAGAGACAGACACACAAAGAAGAACGCCATGCGATGACAGAGGCAGAAGCTGGGGTGACGCAGCTACAGGCGTCCCCCCTTATCCGCAGGACATCTGTTCCAAGACCCCCCTGGATGCCTGAAACGGCGGATGGGACCGAACCCGGTGGGCACCAGGTTTTTCCTACACATACATTCCTGCCATGGAGTTTAATTGATAAATGAGGCGCAGTAAGAGCTTACCAACAATAACTAATGAAAAACAGAAAACGGGGACAGCACCGTGAAATACAAGTGACGTGACTGTGGTGTCACACACAAAACCTCACCGCACGGTACTCACCGTCCCTGCGACGCGGGGAGACGGCACGAGGCCCGCGGGGCGAGGCGAGGCCGCGGGGGCTGTGACTTAGCGCCGGGCTGCTGCGCCCCCCGGGACAAGGGTGACACGCACCCACGCGGGGACGCCACCGCCACGACCCACCTGACACCCCAGCAAGCGGCGACTCAGTGGCGCAGGGGCGGGAGCGTGGGCGCAGCGTGGAGACGCAGGAGGGAGGGACCACGCACGTCCACGCGCGGACCCAGCGGGCGGGACTCGGGAGATTTCCTCCCGCCACTCCGCCTGGCGCCCCATTATAAACTTATGAACTGTTTGTTTCTGGAACTTTCCATGTAATGTTTTCCCGCAGGGCGGACCCCACGTAATGGAAATCAGGGAAAGCGGAATTGTGGATAAGGGGGGACGGCTGTACACGCCACGGAATGACCAGCAAGCCCCAGAAGTGGGAGGCGGCAGGAAGGAAGGCCCCCCCCCCCCCCCGTAGAAACTTCGCGGGGGAGGCCCCCGCCCCCGCAGCTGACACTGGGATCTCAGACCTCCAGCCTCCACAGCTGGGACAGAATACACTTCTGTTGTTTTAAGCCCCCCACTTTGTGGCAATCCCTTACGGCAACCCTAGGAAATGAACATCCCCCCCCAGGGTAGTTGCGAGGGTTAATCATACGTGCACGGGGCTTAGGCGAGTGTCTAATCCAGTGAATCATACGGAACTGCAGTGTAATTGTTATTACTAAATATTATCATTATTTGGTTGCTTTGTCCCGTAAGCAGGCAAACGTCCCTCGTCACCTTGAGTAACAGCTGACAGATTGGGTGCGTACCCCCCTCACAGAACCCTGGCCCTTCTGGCTGGTAACTGGAGCCTCGTCCACCTGGTGCAGAGGAGGAGACCAGGCCGGTCTACACGGCTTGCGTCACCTTGGCAGGGGAACTGTCACGGGCATTTGCACAGGTCAACAACTTTCCAAAGACTAGGCTGGTTTCTGTTCCACTGAACCCTCCTGAGGGAAGAACCAGTTCCTTCGTCAAGGTAGCTGGGACACAGGTAAGCGTGTGGGTCGAATCGCACTCCCTCCACCTACCAGCCCTGTGACCTTCAGCAATTCTTTAACTTCCCTGAACCTCAGTTTCCTCATCTGCAGAATGGGCAGAGGCTAACCAACAAAAGGTGTATGATGGTGAGTAGGTGAAGAAGCTGGAGAGGCGGGGACAAGGCAGCTTCTTCGGAACCAACACAGCCGCTTCCCCTATACACACACACACACAGCATCTGGTGGCACTTCTGAGGTCCCTCCCACCGTCTACTGTAATGATCCATTCTTTTGTCCGTCTCCCTGAGCAGACTCCGCTCCTTCAAGGTGGGGGATGTGTGTTCCCCACACTCTGAATACACCGAGTCGTGGTGAAAAAGAACACACTGAACAAAATGATAGCTTAAAGCGAGCATCTCCATCTTTGAAGCATTTACATTCCAGCCTATGATTTCTGCTGTAGCCACTCACTCCCTGAACTGTTTGAATAATAACTTCCTTTGAATCAGGGGCCAGCAAACGGCCTACAGGCTCAATCTGGCCACAGCCAGGCAGGTGTGAACTGTTTATGGCTGCCTTCACGCTACACCAGCAGGACGGAGGAGTTGCAAGGGACACCATTTGGCCCCCAAAGACAAAAGTGTGTACTACTTGGCCCTTGACAGAAAAGTTGGTCGACCCTGCTTTCCAACTCGCGTTTTAATTTAAACGCGTTTTTATATAGGAAACTTCACATAACGAACCTCATTGGAAACCAGTATTTGCCATAGATGGATGGCAACAATCAAATCAATGCGTAATTACTAAAATAAGCCACATTCCTGCAAACAGTACTCACCACGTCTCGGGAAGCCAGGTTAATGGAGACCGCAGAAGGACAGAGCGGAGGTGGCGGATGGTGGAAACTTTTCTACAGGAACAAATGCAGAGAGAGACAAGCAGAGGGTTAGTGCTGGACCTTGAAGGATGGTCATGTATTCGTGCAAAAGGAGGAAGACTATGCCAGTAAGTGAGTCAAAGAAGAAACACTCAGGCAGCAGAAGAACCAGGATTTGTAAGAGCAGGGAAATAGGAACACAGGGAAAGCGGCCATTAGGAAACTAGTGAAGGCTTCTCACAAACGAGCCAATAAAGGCGTTTAAAAAAAAAAAAAAAAAGGACGCTAAAACCCCCCCCTCAAAAAATTTCAACAACTGAAAGAGGCATAATTTATAAACTAGCTTAGAAAAGAACACCTCAGCACATTTATAATGAAAACAGTTGCTGCTAATGAGAGCAATATTTAAATAGAAATCTGGTTACCTTTGGGAAATTCATGCCTAACTTCAAGGACGGACTGATTGACGCAGGACCAGGGATCGGACTGGGTAACCTCCCGGGCGTTTTGCTTTTAACAGTAGCTAGTTGGCATGCAAAGGCATGCTGGGAACTCGACAGCCCCCCCGACCCCCACCCCCCAATGATTGGGGGTGATTGGAACCAGGTGGAACCAGGTCCGAGCACCCAAGCTGTCCACAGCTATGGCTCTTTTGCTTTATGAGCACCATGGACTTCTTTGCAAATCTGAAGGAAGCCCTGCCCCTCCCTCCCAGAAAGACGCCCAGACATGCACACCCCAAAACTTCCGCATTTACATTTTTTTCTACATTGGAAATGTACTTCCTGCACATGAGAGAAGTTAAAAGCAATCCCCAAAAACAAGAGAGAGAGAAAGAAAAAGGTCTTGGTCTCATTTTCCTATAACTTAAGATTCGAGGTCTATTTGAGTTGGTAGAGGGAATAGAACTAAAATTGCACATAAAACCAACATTTTCAAATCTTCTCATAATCACATTTTAATGAGATTGCTGCAATTGCTTGGCTGGCATAAAAAAGTTGGAATTGTGGCGTGGTCTTTGATTTCAAAAACAGATCAATTTCAGATTTTCATTTAAAGGGCACCACGGGTCAAAACCCTGAACCCCAAAAATGCACAGGAAAAGAAATATAATTACCATTTCTATTATTCACTTCACCAACTTAGAGTGGGGTTGTGTCAGTAAAAACAAAACGCTCCAGAACTTTTTTTTAAATTGAATTCATGCCGCTTGTTTTCTTCTGTCCTTAAGTGAATGAGGCTGGGTCAGTGAGGGAAGAACGTGTAGTTGTGATTAACTTTGAAGAGAGTCTAAGGAACCCTAGGTGAGCTCCTAGGTGTCTTTTTTATTTTGACGCACTGAGAAATGAATGAGGCTCTCTGGCTCTCAACGCCAGTTGGCAGAAGCACTTCAGCCCCGTGAAGTTAGGAGAACTGTCTACTCTCAAGGTAGTTGTTTGGCTGGAGGAGCTGATGAGTTTTGTGCATCATCTGTAATGGCCACTGAAGAGCCCCAAGAAACATGACCACATTTGCTTCATTCACTTGGCCAGTGCAGTCCCCCGAATAAGTCCAGTGGTGGAAGAATTCGCTACCAAACTGTTCTGCAAGGGCCTTGCCTTCCCTCCGCGGTGAACACTCTGTCCCGGGTGCAATCAACAGCTTGGGGATTTGTTTTTGGGAAAGGGAGCACACGTGTGTTTCAATAAGAAAAACACAACATGCTGCATCCATTTGGCAACTCCTTAAAAAGCCGTCTTTCATGGCACAAGACGAGACTGCTTTCAAGATCTGGGATCAAAGACTTGGTGTTAAATTAGTGATAACCTTGATGTCAGAACTGTCCGCTCCTGTGCCAATGGCAGATCCGTTATGTCACGGGACACCAAGAACCCCCAGTGAGAAGCACTAGTGAAAAGTTTGAGGTTTGGTATCTCCGGACTGAGAGAGAAGGTTGCACACATCTGGCATTCGATCAACATGTGCTGAACGAATGGCCCCGGGGTGTGGTCCCCTGAGACCTGCTTACAAACCAGGCAGAGAAAAGGAACAAGACAAACCCAACTCAGAAACCAGGAAGGAGGAAGTCCCCTGATGACCTTCAGCCCTGCACGTGGCAAACTTTTGTGATTAAGAAAACAATGGTTTAAAAAAAAAAAAGTTTTGGTGGTGAGACATTCAGGAAAATAACTCCAGAAAGATGAAAATCACTGCAGAAACCAAGGAACCATTTTTTTCTACATCATCTTGATCATGCTAAGTGAAACTGTTAGCTATCTTAGAGAAATCGTGGTTCTGAATTGCTTTTGCCGCTAACTCTGAACCTCTGTTCCTAAAGGATTGTTTCCTGAAGGAAAAACATTCAACCAGAAAATTTTAGCACCTCAGAATCTCGCTGAAGATTAAGAAATCCCTGTGAAGGACTAAATGTCTACACTGAAAAGTTTTTGCTGTCACATCCAGGTACACGTGAAATAGTTCTTCATACCCCCTTCCTTTCTGTCTGGAGCTCACCTATGTCAACTTTTCTCTTGGACGTGAAACAACGTTCAAGCCCGTGACACTGAGTGTCAGTCATGGAAGGACAGGTCCCCAAGTTTGCCTTGGCTGAAGTGTTTCCAGAGACACCTGTCTCACACCAAGTCTTCTACTCATGTCACATAACCCAAAAGTCCCATTTCAGGTGCCCAGTTTCCACTGAGGTGACGTCATTAGGCCTGGCCACTCTCGAACTGTCTGAGAGTCTCTTACTTAAAGGATCAGCCCCCTGCCCAGACCGCATGGGCTGGCTTTCTCCTCATCTGGGGTCACTCGGAACAAAAATAACTACGTCAACTCCTTGTCACTAAAGCAAGAGGAGATGGCATTCCAGTTCTCAGGACAGGACATCATTACAGGTTTCCCTCGTCACCTACAGGGACGACACGTAACTGGCCCTTTCTCGGCTGACCTTGTCACACAGCCTTCCCCAGTGTGGCATCTGACTTCGAGTGCCACCTGAAAAGGGACTCAGAGTC